>NC_090717.1:13962837-14267301 GCF_040954835.1 Lepisosteus oculatus
AAACAGGAAACCAAGTAACACGGTTTGGTTTCTGCCTTCTGACTCAAGTGTTAGGTTTTGGCGACCAGCCCTTCAGCTGGGACTTTTGCAAACAGCAGTGTTTTATCTTCAGTCCATTGCCAAGAACACGGCTGTAGCAGGGTGCAGGGTAACTCAATAGGTTTTCCTCGTGAAGGGCCGGCGCAGGGGGATGCTTCTCTGTGGTGGATCGGGCAGGCCTGAGGGGTCCTGCTACTCTAGGGTAGCACTGTTCAGTAAACTCAGAGAGGTCTCATTGACAAATTTGTTTTCTCAGAGGCTGCATTTACTGCACGTTGAACATGTTTTAATTAGGAAAGTGTCAGCTGTGAGGTACCAGTGGTTCATTCTACAGTTGTACCTGCCTGCTTGCTTTCTCTGTGACACACCAATAAAGATGAGTCTTTTGTTTTCTACTTAGTTATGAATATTTAAGTGCTGGAAGTCTTAAGCAATACTTAAGAGTGGTTACTTCTCAGGTACCTACATCTTTGCACCTTTTTTCATTTTTCCCTTAATTATTGTCAGTTGAATCCTACGTGATCTTAGCCGCATATTTATTGTTTTTGTTTGTCGACTGTGAAGCACAGAAGTCTTTTGGCTGCTTAACCTAAACTGGCCTTTAAATAATCAGAATTGCTTCATTCCCAGGGCAGAGGGGAAGTAAAACATGAGCTGTAAAAGCAGAGTTGCTTTGTAAACCCAGGTAATTGTACTGGTGCAACAATTTCTAGATCTTTTGGAGTTATAGAGACAAGGGGAGTGGGTATAGAAAAAAACCCCTCTTTCAGCAGCAGTCTGATACGTGTAGTGAAGTGCCATATTTATATAACGCAGAGCTTTAAAGTGCAGTATTCAAGAACTGTTATTTGATTGTAACCCAAAATAACCAATGCTTCCCTCTTGTGGTGGAATGCAAGTATTACAGCACTCAAGTAAAACTAAGAGACAGGTCTGTAATTTAAGGAACAGCTAATCAATTCTGCTAGTCTCATTTCAGCAGCCTCTTTCTTGTACTTTTTAAAATGCATCAGGGTGCTCAATAGAAGAACATGTCTAAATTATGTAGTTTGTAGTGGAGTAGAGAAAGTTTTAAACTTCTGATTTTTTTTTGTCTTTCCTCAAGCGCCTTTGCGTATAAATAATGAAGTCAGGACCTTCCACCTCGGTGCCTTTTCTTATGAAGCTGGTATTGGTATTAGACTGTGATGTCCTGTTAAAGTCTGTCTCTGAGTGTTAGCTCTGTGCTATGGGTGTTCCTTAACTTTATCCCACGTGTGTATTCAAGTTATGTAACTTAACAGGCCCGACCGTGGGTGGGAAAATGATTATTTAATAATTTGGTAAGCGATCAGAGGACAATCGCCTACCCCACCTATGGGTCCCAGACTCTGGGGTCTCAAGAGCCTCTGGAATAAATGTAATGTTCTCGTGAAAACAGCCACTATCTCAACCCAAATTCATGACGATAGAGTGCTTGGCAGCACTGCCTGAAAACATACAGTAACTTCAGGTAGCTGGGACTCTAGCAACTATGAAATCTAGAAAGAAAAGCAGTGCATCACAACCCTTGTAACCATAGTGGTACAAGAACAAATAACTATTAACCAACTACTTGTATTTTGGAACAAGTTACAGTGTAAGCGTACTAGTGCTTTCTGAATTAATCTCCAGCTGCCGCAGGATGTTGTGTGCAGTTTCAGCAGGGCTAAAAAAGGAGGAGGTATACGGAAGATACTCGTGCAACTTTCTGGGGGGGTGGGGGGTGGGTGAAGTGGGTTCACAATGATTGTGTTCAGTAAACAAAGCCACTAGCACAAGTCCTTGTGTTGTGTACAAGCAGTCTGTGTAGTGCTTGTGATGTTTACTGGTGACATGAAGTTTTGAATAAAGCACATGAAGAACCGATATGAATATGCATTAACAATAAATTCTTATTCTCTCGTGCCGTGTCTTTTGGAATTGTCACCCTATACTTTAAAATGCTTGAATCAAATAATAGAAATACCTGTGCCTCTGAACTTTTTTTCATGCACATTTGAACTGTTTCACCATATTTAGTTTATGCTGTTAAATGTTTTTTTTGTTTTCATCCCTTTAATAATCATTCTAAATTGAGTTATGTTCTCAACTTGTTTCAGTACATTCCATGTCTTGAACATGTTTGCACATGGATAGAAGCTCCTTTCTGTTCCTTCTACAGTAGTTTTACATGTGCATTTCATATCCAGAAACAGAATTACTGAAAATGTAAAGACTACTGTGCGCAGGACACATGCCCTATGATTTTGTTTTCAGAGCTGTAATTAAGATTTGTAAGCTGCATAATCACTTGTAAAATAGAAACAGGTTCCTGCCAACCCTGAAGCTATCTAAAATACCTCTGGTGCTCTGGCAGTCACCTTTCCTTTCTCATAAAAACTAAAGCCTATTTTTATCCAATAAAATATCTTCTCAAAATGTACAGAGTTGTCTTTTTAAGGAAAATCATAAAACAATGAACATATTAAGTGAGGCAAGGTGAGCTGTTATACTGAAACACTAAGAAATCACACATGAAACTGATTCTCCCTCCTTAGAGTTTTTAGGTTTAGGGTTTTAACTTTTACAGCTCAGTGTTTCCAATAATCTGTCCATCACAGTATCTAAAAAAAATCAATCCACCATTTTTAATAAAACACTTATTTCTTTTAACATTGTTAAAGTAATTCTAAAAAAACAAAACCTGTTGTTTCAGAGAAGGCAGAGGATCAGAAAAATTGTATACTGAACTGTACGCACATCAGCCTGTTTCTGGGTAATCTGAAATTGAAATAATCCTCCTTCAATGTGTTGAACACAACCATGAGTTGGAATTTGGTGTATTAATCAGATTCATGGACTAAAAAAAAACATTATACTGATAATCCAGTAAACACATTGGCTTGAGGGCATCCCTGTGGAAGAAGCCCACACTTTTGGTTGATACACTTTCTTTTGAAGGTGTGGAACTGTCCACTCAACATTAACATGGACAGTTAACAGATCCCAGCAGGCAGACTGTTCAGGCTGCAAATTACAGAACCCAAGAAACTTATATGGGTCAATCAGGCTGGATTACAATGGTTAACAGGCTGTAATCAAAACTGAGAGGCAACAACAAAGATGGACTGTTAACACTAATTTTACAGGTTACACTTTACAGATAGTATTATTTCCTGACCTATTCATATACATGCTCTAATCTTGTTAAGGGAACAATTGTGGCACTATTTCTTGTGCCTTTAACAAACCCCAAAAGAGCAAACTCTGATCCTGCTGTGCTCAAATGTAGCCAAAAAAACTATAATTTAAAGCTGGAAACTAACAATGATCCTTTCATCTGCAAGTGGATTTATAGCACAAAACTGTGTAGAAGTTTCCTGTATTAAACCTAGACTTCAATCCACCTGTTCTCAGACATTTCCCCATCTAGATCGAAGGCTGCTTTCCGCAGTGAGGAGTAAAAGCTTCTGACAAACGGAAAACAGCAGTCAAAAAACCAGCGGGAAATTGCACCCTGCATTTAGTTAAAAGTTTGGATTTAATTTGGAGAACAGGTGACTGCATCAAGAATAAAAATCAGAGTACAGATGGTATTTCACAAGACGACAGCCTCAAAGAAACCCTGTTATCTTAAGCACATCATCACAGTAGACTATGATGGCTAACATCCTTGAAATCAGCTACAGTTGGAAAAAATCCAGAATGATTAGTTCGCAGTTATTACCTGCTCTGTTTTTGTATGGCTATTTAAAAACCCTGTGGTATATACAAACCAGTCTTACCTTACTTTGAAAATCTGTTTTTTTAACAGCAGATGCAACAATGGGAGTGCAATAGTGACTTTCTGACAATGGTCATTACTGGTTTAGCTTTAGTCTGAGCAAGACCTGACGTGAAGTTGTCACAGACAACAACAAACAGTCCAAAGAAAGCTTACGTTATTTTAGGTAAAATGTAGAAATTTTGAACTGTGATAACTAAAAATTAGGAATTTAAAAACACTGGGGAAGGTGATGCGCTTTTCATAAACAGTCGTCCAACAGAAATATGTTAACAGACTGGAGCTCAGCTGTAAAAGTCACATTTTCCCTGGGTCCAGGAGAACACCACAGCCATCCAGGCAAGGTATCTTAGTTTCTTTGGAAGCAGAAGACGGTTCTCTCTCTGCAGATCCCAGATACGAGCTCAGCTCAATAGGTTACTTTGGTCCACAACCAAACAGCATCCTTCAGCCTCCTCTGTCCTTTCACTTGGCTGTCCTTAAAAGTTGAATGCAGTGTAGTTTTTGTTACCTTGGTACGATTAATGCCATCTAGCGTTATTCCTCCATCCCCACTTAGCCACAGATTAGCGAAAGCAGATTCGCTTTCAGGCTCGGGGTGGGTTGGTGAGCACTGCCCACACAGGGAGGGTGGTGCCAGTCCTGTTCCCTGCAGGAGAGAGCTTCTGCAAAAAAGAAAGCAGTCTCTCTGCTCCTTTGCTTCCAAAGTGCTGCTGCAACCAGCCACTGACCCACCACTGCGATGCCCCCTTCTCCTGGACCCTCCAGTGCCACTGCCCACAAACGCCTTGGTCTCTAGGAATGCAGAAGAATGTAAGAGAAGAACAGACGATTCCAGGTAGTGGAACAGGGTAAACGGGCCCAAGCCAGCTGTGCTGTCTGTGATCAGTCCCTTTGGCTGACGTAAGAAGTAGGCGTCTCTTAATCTCCCTTAGTAAGCAGATCTTCAATGTAGGCGTCCAGCTCATCATCTGTGTTGATATCGATGTCCTGCAAGGTAGAGGATTAAATTAAGCCAAAGCTGTGGTGCCTGCTATTCAGCACATTGCAGCCAAAAATTATATCGGAACTGCTGAAAATCTACATTTGAATTCTGACGGGGACCTCAGTGTTGGAATATCATAATGTGATCTGAAAAGAGTCACTTCCAAACAAAAATTTCGGATCTGACAAGTCAAGAGTACACTCCGGTGCGTCTCGTAAAGGGAGAAAATATCCTTTAGGGATTTCAGAAACGTGTGCTTGCTAACAACATTCGATGAACAAAGAAAATAAAACTATTATTTACTTTAAAAGCAGTAGCATTTGCCCCAGCAAAGTAATTCAGCTGGACAGCCTGAAAGACATATCCAAGGTGCTTCACACCAACTGAATAGGTCTAAGCCTTGGATACAGTGGGTGCCACTTTCCCAGCAGTGGCCTGATGACTCTTACGAGCTGTCCCCTGTCCAGGCAGCGGGTGAACAGCGCTGCTCTCACCTCCTGCACTTTCTGCAGCAGAGCCACGATGTTGGTGCGCAGTTTCTGCAGCTTCTCCTCCGTCTCGCGGAGCCTGGCTTCGGCGCTGTTGCTCTTCTCCTCCACCGCCCGGGCCCGCGCGTCTGCGCGGCTCTGGTAGGAATTGCACAGCGTCTGCAGCCCCAGCTCGTACTGCTGGAAATACTCCTTCTGTGGAGGCAGGGCACGGCGCAGGCGTCAGCCCAGCTACCCCACCCGAGGCCGTCGCGTATTAAGATATAATATCTAACTTATGCTTACAATTTCCTCACAAACACAAATATTTATGTGTTAAATTCAGTTTTCATATTTAGAATATATAAGAAAGTTTAATAATCGCTAGTCTATCATATAACCAACAACGCTGTCTTCCAGTGTTCCCTGGTGAAGCCTGGACGTCCCCCCATGCCCTGTTGAATGGTTATCTAACAGCAGCCTTGTGTCAGCAGGCTCTCTGCTCAATCCCAGAGTGCTTCCTACCATTGGGAAAGCCACCAGCTCCTCTGCAGTCATGGTGTTGACATCATCCTTAGGGATCTGGAAATCCGGAGGGAAAAAGTACCGTAGCAACGTCCTGGAAGGATAAAGACAAAGGAGAATATGTTACAGAATTGTGTCTGCAACCATAAGAATCTTTAAAGTACAGGAAAGATATTAATATGCTATGGAGAAGACTGAAGTTAAAGTACATAAACACTTGCTTCTCCGAACTTGGAATAATCAGAGCACTTTTCACTTGTCCATTGAAAAAATTTGGATTACCTGAGAACACAATTCCCCGATGGTCTCATTTGTAGGTGTCTGAAATACCAAGGCTTCACAGAACAGTCTGCAGGGTAACTGTGTTTGAAGAGGCGAACTAACTTTGCAATCGCCCTGTACATCTCTATATATACGGGAGCCAGACACTCCTGCACAGCTGAACCGGTATAGAGAGATGCTCCGAGTGCAGGCGATTCAGGCGTCGTGGTGAGGCAGAGAAGAATCTCTCCGCTGATCAGCGCCTCCAGCAAATGGGAGCTGCAAGCCGGCGGTGACGTTAGTCCGGGAGGCAATGTGCACTAGCCCTCTCCCTTAAGGCCCTGTGCCTCGTGCCACAAGGTGGCCGGCTCGAGGGACGAGCGCGTCAGAGGAACAAGCGTGTCCTTCCTCATGGGTCCTGCGCAGTGCAGAAATTACTACTGGCACTTCCAAATCCGATGGGGATAAAAGGAATAAAAAACCGCTGAAGGGGCAGCATGGTTATCATTCTTTCAAGTAGGGTGCTACAACAGCATGCTTAGGCTGCAAAGGAACAAGTAAAGAATGGAATAAACCTTTACTTGTTCCGTGGTTATCATTAGCATTGCTGCCCCGGTTTAATTCCTACAGTGCTGTCTGTGTGGAGTTTGTATGTCCCAGTGTTTGCATGGTTTTCCTCCCACAGTCCAGAGACATACAGGTAGGTCAACTGGCCCTGGTGTGAGTGTGTGTCCTGCGATGGACTGGGTCCAGACTGTACCCTACCTTTTGCCTGCTGCTTGCCAAAAGAGGCCCCAGCTGCCCTGTGACCCTGATGATGAAGTGGTTAGAAAAGGGAAGGATGCCACAGAGGTCTGGAAGCCCCGGGATCGGTCGGATACCCTCTCCGCAGCCCGTCACTCAGCCCCTGGCCTACCTCATCATCACAACCAGGCTCTCGATGACCTCCCGGCTGGCCGTGGGCTGGGTGGTGTCGGGCTCCATTCGGGTGGGGGCTCCTTCCTCCTTCTCCGCGTCCTCCAAGGTGTCGGGACTCTGGGACTCGGGCGTTGGGGGACGCATCAGCCGCACATCATCACTGCCCTTCAGCACCCTGCCAGCAGGACGCATGTGCACACACACACCAACCGTGAGAAGGGCTGCAGCATCACGGACAATACCCCTGGGCTCTGGAGGACTGGTAACCACTTCTTTTCTTTGGCTAGTTCATACCCCGCTTTGGAAGGCAGGCAGCTCAAGTACATTCAAGACAGTTGTGCTGTTGCTGCCGCCAAGACACGTTCCGTTTTATTGAAAATTGTCCACCAATTGCACCTTGCCTTAGACAATTCCTAGTGAGCAGGCTCAGGGTTGCCTATCAACGCCTGGCGCGCTGGATCAGCTAGATCAGTGTTGCCGATCAACGCCTGGCGAGCAGGATCAGCTAGATCATTGTAGCCAATTAACGCCTGCCGAGCAGGATCAGCTAGATCAGTGTTGCCGATCAACGCCTGGCGAGCAGGATCAGCTAGATCAGTGTTGCCTATCAACGCCTGGCGAGCAGGATCAGCTAGATCAGTGTTGCCCATCACTGCCTGGCGAGCAGGATCAGCTAGATCAGCGTTGCCCATCAACGCCTGGCGAGCAGGATCAGCTAGATCAGTGTTGCCAATTAACGCCTGCCGAGCAGGATCAGCTAGATCAGCGTTGCCTATCGACGCCTGGCGAGCAGGATCAGCTAGATCAGTGTTGCCAATTAACGCCTGCAGAGCAGGATCAGCTAGATCAGCGTTGCCTATCAACGCCTGGCGAGCAGGATCAGCTAGATCAGGGTTGCCCATCACTGCCTGCCAAGCAGGAACAACTAGATCAGCTAGATCAGTGTTGCCAATTAACGCCTGGCGAGCAGGATCAGCTAGATCAGTGTTGCTTATCAACGCCTGGCGAGCAGGATCAGCTAGATCAGTGTTGCCAATTAACGCCTGCCGAGCAGGATCAGCTAGATCAGCGTTGCCTATCGACGCCTGGCGAGCAGGATCAGCTAGATCAGTGTTGCCAATTAACGCCTGCAGAGCAGGATCAGCTAGATCAGCGTTGCCTATCAACGCCTGGCGAGCAGGATCAGCTAGATCAGGGTTGCCCATCACTGCCTGCCAAGCAGGAACAACTAGATCAGCTAGATCAGTGTTGCCAATTAACGCCTGGCGAGCAGGATCAGCTAGATCAGTGTTGCTTATCAACGCCTGGCGAGCAGGATCAGCTAGATCAGTGTTGCCCATCACTGCCTGGCGAGCAGGATCAGCTAGATCAGTGTTGCCCATCACTGCCTGGCGAGCAGGATCAGCTAGATCAGCGTTGCCCATCAACGGCTGGCGAGCAGGATCAGCTAGATCAGTGTTGCCCATCACTGCCTGGCGAGCAGGATCAGCTAGATCAGTTGCCCATCAACGCCTGCCGAGCAGGATCAGCTAGATCAGTGTTGCCTATCCTCAGGATCGTGGTTGCATATCTAGCCTCAACATGGCAGCATGTTTAAATCACTTTTCATGTACAGCTCATCTGAACACCACAGAAAACTAGAATATCAGGTTATTCTAAAACCTTTCCAACTGGATTAGCAATTGTTTTGGACATATTACATAAAGCACTGTGTTGCTTACATTACCCTTGTCAAAAAGACCTTGATTAATCTAACCAGCATGACTATTTTATAGAAATAGAAAGAATTCAATTATTCAAAGAAGCTCTTGCCCAAATGTGCAAAAAGGTGGCAAAGAAAGTGTGGCCATGAGAATAAACTCCACACCATTGCCTGCTGCTTCTGTTTGTGTGAAGTGACAATGCATTGCTTTGTGTGCGTGGCCTCCAAAACGTTCCGCAGCAAGGTAAAAATATTTCAGGGTGAACCTTGGAACAGGTCATTTTGACCATTTCCCCCACTGTGAACCAGTGCTCTGCAGAAACACCTTGAAGAAATCCCTGAAATCGGAGATGGCAATCCGTCTACCTGCTGGTTTACTCCAACCGAGTTGTAAGGAACTGGGGAAAGCCTTCCCAAAGGGAAAATGAGACTTACCACCTGCTACGAGGGGTGATGGCAGTGGGCACATAGTCAAACTTCACTTTCCAGAGAACGCCCTGCTTCCCAGCTTGCACAGACGAGACACGGCCAGTGAACCACTCCTTGTTCACCTTCACTTCCACCAGTAGGCCTCTATCTGCAGACAGAGGGGACACTGTAGGCGGCCTGAAAGAGCGACCCTGCAAGGACTCGCGCCCTTCACCTCTGCAAGCACAATCACGCTCGGCCCACACGAGGATGCCACCGCGGAGGCAGAATTCGTATATTGCAGTACACCCGCAGCTCAGTGGACTAACAAATGAGAGGAGGTGTCTGTTATTGCCAAATGTCTGCTTAATCATGAATGATGTTTTCTCATTTTTTTCTCAAAAAATGCTATGATAAAAAATACATATACAACACACAACTAACACCCGTTACCCGTGTAAGCAACTGATGTAGAAGGGCTTTTATTTAACTAGGCTCTGTGTGTGCCCCTTTGCTGTATTCTAATCCCTCATTGTAGCTTGTGTAATTCTGCTTTTCCTCTCATTGTTTTTCTGTAAAGCGCTTTGACAAGCCAATTGTAAGGGAGTGATATAAAATAAAGTTTATTATTGTCATTAGGGCTCCATTGGTATTCCTGAATTTTAAATCTATGTAGTATTTATTTTTACCTTGTTTTATTATGTATGCATCTTACAGATCATTTTTTTACATGGTTAACATTATTTTAGAATTTACTTTTTAAAACATAAGAGCATTAACAAATTGTTAAAGCATCTGAACCGCAAACAAGACCCACCATGAGCAATTTGGCCACCCTTACCTGCTCCATTGCCATTCATGGCTTTTAAATCTATTTAAAAGAATGCTGTACAAGAACATGTTACACTATCTAATGTTCAGTTAAAGCAAAGGTTTACTGGTCTGAGTCACTCTGGCCAGGATCTCCCACTGGCTGGGCTGCAGTGTCGTAACATTCCTCCTGTGGATTCCTACAGCTCTAGAGCTGCTCACCTTTCTTTGCTGCCTTGAGATCCACTCCTGCTTCTTCTTCCTCTTCATTGCTGTCCGTGATCTGCCAACACAAGAGACAAGCCTGGCTTTAAGCACAGCGGGGTCTGGCTCTGGAAACGAAACCACGAGCTGATGTCTCAAACGCCAGAGCAAATCTTTCCCCACCGTAGCCCCAGAGCCTCCAGGTTTCCACCCCAGATGAGCTCTCCAGCTGCGTAACTGAACCCTAAGTGAAGGTAATAATTTGGTTAATCAGATCCTTTCAATGCACTCCGAATGGGTACAGGTTTCAAGTTACTTTTGTTTTTGTTCTTACCATCTTCCGACGTTCAAGAACAGAAATGTATTCAAAAGCTTCAATTAGTTTAAACTTCAGGTTCAATTAAATAACCAAGAGCTCGGAGCTCGGATAGGACACTGCGTGCTAGAGAAAGCGAAAGCTGGCATTCTCTCACCAGCACAAAGAATTCATCAAATTCTTTATCTAAATACACCGCAATCTGGATACTCAGATGTATGAATACCAAGAACCTTTATTATATCTAGATCATTTATCAGGGCGCCGGATGCATGTGTAGTATTTGGGATGTTTTGCTGCCCAAAACAATTGCCGCAGCCAACTAGATCTTTTCTTTCTGGCTTTATGTTTTTTTTACCGCTGTATAGTACATGATTTTGGCAAAAGGCAGTGGTTCATCATAAGGAGTCATCATCACAAAGGAACATTTGCGAAGCAAAGCTATAAAATTTCATCATCTCTGGACACGGAAAGTGTCAGGTGCACCGAGCTGTAACAGAAATGTCTTAGCTACCGACATGATTGCCAATCTTGGCAAAAAAAATTGCGAGAGCTCGTCCACGTTTCCAGTATCGCATGATGTCAGCAGAACTGCTGGCCTTGCCTGCCGGGGAGAGGGCTGCAGGAAGAGCCACGCGCCAGGCTCTGCTGCAGCCACTGGGACCAGACCCCGCCGCCTGTCTGTGCTGGGGGAAGGAGGCTACCGCCCAGAGGGCTTTTCGAAACCGCGCCCCGTCGGGGGATCAGTGTACCTCCACCACCACGCTGCTCTGGGCTCTCCGAGCGCTTGGCTGCGACGCGGCCGCGCGTTTTGGCTCGGCCGCTGCTCTGAACACCTGGGGCGCAATTGCAGCCGCCAGCCTGTTTTTGCCAGAGCTTGGCTTTTTCTCTTCTTCCTCCTCCTCCTCCTCCTCCTCCTCCTCCTCCGTGCTCTCAGCAGGAGGGAGTGTCCTCCGTCTGGAGCCAGGCATCTGCTTCCCAGCGCTCTGCAGATTCAAGGACAGCACATCGCACGTGACTCCGGAGAAGGGGCAGGCCAGTACAACACCCGCCACCAGAACAGACAGGGGAGCTTAGGGATGTGCAGAAACCTCAGGCCCTCACCTTCCCCACGCTGAATAATATTATTATTCAAGCTCCAACTGCGACGCCTTTAACATTTCCAGTGGTTAAGCACACCGCGCTGCAGGAAGTCCATCGCTCAGATGAGATATGAACCAGACATCCCCACGAGCGGGTCATTAAAGATGCAGAGGCACTGTGCTTAAAAAGCAGGGATGCTACCCGTGATGTCTTAGCTTAATTTCACTCTGGCTTTCAAGCTTTTCCATAAATCCATCAGAATGAACAGTGAAACACACCCCAAAAGACACAGGTGAAAACTAAGCAAAAGTCCAGTGAAAACCAAACAACGACAGGGCTCCTTTGCCCAAAGTCTGTCATCTTGTGTTCTTAATTTAGTGTTTAGTCTTAAAACACCCCCTTAATGCCCAGAAGGGAGTTCTCATATCTCTACCTGATCTGCCGCATAGTGTGGAAAAAGGGCGAAAGGCTTCACCCAAGAAGGTGCAGCACTTCAGTGGGTGATAAAGTGGGTTTCCTGGAAACATGTAAATCGCTATATAAATGCAATTATTGCTACTACCCATGCAGTCCTTCTCTCTGTTTGTAAATGTACCAATTTCCCCAGCCTTTGTGATGCACAAGGTTTATTTTAGTTCAAAGGAGTCCTGGGTCGTGGCTGTTTGCCTGCAGGGGGCGCGTGCCTGCGGAGCAAGGGGGTGTGAGAAGAGTCGGGGAAGAGCGCAGTACAGTACCTCCACCACCACGCTGCCCTCCGCTGTCTGCGCCCTGAGCTCCGTCACTCTCCCACTCTTCTGCTTCAGCTCGGGCTTCGCCGCAGGGCCCTTGCCACGCGCAGGCGCCGAGCCGGTCACCTTCGTCTTCTTGGGCTGCGGCTCCTCCTCCTCCTCCTCCTCATCGTCGTCCTCCTCCTCCTCCTCCTCGTCTTCCTCCTCCTCCTCGCTGTTCTCTGCCTGGGGGGGGCCTCTCTTGCGCTGGCTCCCTGCAGGTGTTACCTGCTTTGCCGTGCTCTGTGCCGAGGAGGGAGAAGAGAGGAGAAGGGCTCATACAAGGCTCATACCTCTTCGCTCGGGAGCCGACAGCAGCTGGCCGTCAGCGGGACAGTCCTCCTCTGCATGAGCAGGCTCGTACTCAGCTCGTACGCCGCAGTGTGTCAGAGCCGTCACAATTACCTACTGTCGTAACAAGCCACTGAGCTGACCCCCTTAACACCCTCACTAAAACTCATACTTCTTAAACACCCAAGGAGCACTCAGGAAATCTGATGTGCTTTTGCGGTTTCGAGAACTCCAGAGCTTTTTTTGACATATTTGGTATTTTGTATAAAGATAACTCAGACAAATTTAACAAACTTCCCCAAAAAATATCCTGACCAAAATGGGAGAAAAGGTTTGATTTCGCGAGGTCTCCCCACACAGCGTCTCTCGCTCCAGACAAGCGGAGTGGAGTGTGTTCGTACCCGGGCGGACCGGCTGGCCGCCGCCTTGCTGGGGGCGGGGGTCCGGGCAGGAGGTCTGGCCGCGGGGGTCCTGGCGGCGCTGGCGCGGGCGTCTCTCCGGACGGGCGGGGGCGGGGGCGGTGGGGTGGCTGGCTTCGGCGTGCGGGTGGGCGTGGGGGGCTTCTTGCTCAGGGGTGGAGGCTTGACGAGGGGCGGCCGGCTGGGGGCGTTTTTGATCATGGCGGGCAGTGGCGGGGAGCGGGGGCGCTGCACCCTCTCGGAGGACCTGGTCGCCTGGCGGGTAGAAAAGGAAGCACTGCTGTCACCTCTACAGGACACAATAACCACAGGACATGACTACACTGGAGGGAACCAACACATGTGGACAAAACTTGCTGGTTCCCAAGTCAGAGCAAAACACTGGCAATACCAGTAACACAAGAAGTCGTATGCCGGAGTGACTTTTCATGAAAATCTCATAGAAGAGCTCATCAATCTAGGATCTTCCACTTTATTATACTTTTCTCGGGCAGGAGCACAGTTCACACACAGTCTGAAAGTCAATATGGGTCTTGGGCTGCTTCATTACCTGAGAGCTGCTCTCAACTGCAGGTTTCATGCTGACCTCAAGAGGCAGGGTTTTCAGGTCTGCCTGGGATTTCACCACTGCGGTTTTCTAGTGGAGCAAAAAAAAAACATCCCCTGAGTCAAACGTCAATTCCTACATTACACGATCAGGACCAGTTTTAGGCAGCTTAATTATTTGTTCTTTACTTATCCTTCCAACTCAAGCGAATTAGCAGGAGATGCCTTTCCAAGACTGCTTTAGTAGGGCTCACACCAGAAAACAGAAGTACCACTCCACCTGCTCGAGTCCCCCAGATAATCTATTCAGTCTAACACTGTGGTCATACATTACACCAGCTCTTTACATTAGATTTGTGAAATCACATTTTATGAACACATAACAAATAAGGTATGACCAAATGTGCAACACTAAAGGAGACAGGAGAACAACATCATGGGTAGTTCTCACTCATCAGCTGAGTTGTTTTCTTTTTTGACAGATACTTGCTTTACTGATGTCTTATTCCATTGTAAATGTGTTATGGCCGCCTGGTGTAACGGACTGAGGGGGTGGTTTGGAAACCAGGCTCAGTTTGGACTGTTTGCGGAGCTGCCGGGCCCGTTCATTTCCCAGACCCATCACCTGCAGGGCGTCCAGCTTCTCCTGCTGCTGGCGGATCCTCTCCGAGAGCTGCTTCTGCTTGTCCTCCGTCGTCTTCGCCTCCTTGCGCATGACTCCTACAGGCAGGTTCTGCTTCTGCTCGGGAGTCTCGCACCTACATGCAGGAAAAACTCGTTATTAAAATACTTGAAGTTTGGGTCCACTCGGACGAGGTAAGACCACGTCGGAGCAATCATCTCGGCAGATTTCAAATGATTTCATGCAATGTATTTTTGCACTTTGTTTCGGTTTTTTCGGAGACCGTTTTTTTTAGCCATTGCTGTTAAAGCACAATAAAAGGACACGATTGAATATTTTAGTACCCTTTTGTACTACAATATAATGGGAAAATCTGCCTCCTGTGGGACACATGGGCATCTTTGTGGGGTACATTCCTTCACTGTCACCTCTAATGGACAACAAAGAATGGCTCACAGCTTTTGCACAATTCATTTTTTGCACACCGCAATCAAACATGCATGCCTCCCCATCAGCTCAGCACTGCTGTGGAGCTTTCAAACCTTCCTACATCACTGACAGTACAAATACAGGCCCTCTACAAGCCATCACACACTGCTGTGCTCATGTGCAACTCAGGTTTTCCTTGATGCTACCCGTTTTCATGTGGCAGAGCCCTGTACATGCAGCACGGCATCTTCGTGGTCACCTGTTTTGTGTGCTGTCAGGGTTCATGGAGCAGACCCAGTTGTCAGGGTACTGCTTATCTACGGACTCCATCTGGAATGGAAGAGTGCGCCACCGCAGACACTTGTCTGTGGAAGAGGGAGAACAGGGGGAAGGCCATTAAAGTGTGGAACACCCTGTCCAGGCAATACCCATGCTTCTTTTAAGGAAAAGGTCAACTAGCTAGTAAAATCCATACAAGCCGGATGAGCTGACCTGTCCCCTGTTAATGGCAAACTTTACGTTTTTATTTGCTTTTAAAAGTAAAATTCACAATACGGGGCTGGTGTGGGCCCCTGCTGAGATTTCTAGACGGTTTGATACGTCCAAAAGAACGGCTGCGTATAAGTTATATGCCGTCAGATTTACCCCTTTCCCCATATGTAAAGGGCAAACCTTTAAACAAGACATGCAGAGACCTTCCGTTTCACAGACACAACAGTGTTAAAAGCAAAAAGAAGGTGCTTGAAAGGAGCCAATAAATCTCGTCTCTGTTTCAGACCTCTTAGTACGCTCTGAATAGCTCTCAGCATTTGCCTATGATCAATCAATACAGAGAAAAGGGAACCTGAATAAGTACTGGGTTAGAAAACATTTTATTAATCAAAGACAACTTCCTTCTGGCACAGCTACGGCTGGTGCCTCCACTACACCTCTGCGAAGACAGCGCAGACTTCGTGCCTCATCACCTGGCTGGCGCAGTGCCAGGCAGAGGCCCGCTGGTTCAAAGCGCCCGTCAGCGAGGAGGCCAGCGCAGACAGCGGGATCTTACCGCACTGGATGGTGATGGGAATCTCCATGGCCCGGCGCCTCTTGTACCGCAGCTCGCTTGACGGGGGCTGGCTCCAGCTGGCCGACAGGTAGCCAAACTCATCCCAGAACTTCACTATCCCCTTCTGGGCTGCAAGGAGCAGAGGACAGGGGTCAGCCCTCAGCTGCGGACGCGGCCGAAAAGATATCTGGTCTCCGAAGAAACTTTCAGTTGCAGAGAAGTAGGATTTAAGGCCTTATCCACTAAATATAGAAAGCTCCATGAATGGATTTCTTGGTGCAATCAGAAGCAAGCATTTGAAGCTCAAGAGTATTTCATACAACAATGTGATTTTAAAATTATGAGAATGGTAACCAATATTCCAGAATGCTATATTTCTTCAACACATCTTATTTCCTTTGTTACTTTTGCCACTATCCTGTTTTTTTTCCCCCCTTAGATTCGTCGTGCCTAAGCAAATCAACTTTCAGGTTTCTGTTAGGCCTGCGTAACTGAATCATGACTGAAAATGTCAGGATCCACACCCTGCGGTGTTTGAAACCGCATTGGTTTCACTGCGTCCCACTGGAACTACAGAGCAAACAATTAAATCTGAGGTTTTTAAATCTGACATCTCACAAGTGGGGGTGGTTCAGCCTAAACCAGTGAGGAAGATGAGGGAAAGCAAGGAGGCAGACTGCTGTTCTCACCAATGGCAATGTCCCTCCAGTACTGTGCCAGGTGTTCTCCCATGGCTTTCAGGAGGTGGCGGTACTCCTTGGCGTCAGCGAAGTCCTGTTTATTGTGGGTGGGCTCCAGCACCAGATACGGCACGTCCACCACGCCCACCACACCCCCACATGCCCTGCACAGGGAAGAGTGACACCCCGAAACTCAATTCTGCCAGCAGCGATCTTTGAAGCACACTGGAGTCTCATCATTACCTTTGAACTGGAACATAACTTCTGGGCACTGATTATTATTGGGTTCTGAGCTTTTGGATCAACCTCTATGAACTCTGTTCTCATCCCCACTGGTGTGTGGTGAGCGTACTGGCACATCATCCAGATGGGGGCTACACACGAGTGTTGGTGGGGGGGGGTCCCTATTACCTGTAAAGCTCTTTGAGTGGAGTGTCCAGAAAAGTGCTATATAAGGGTAAGCAATTATTATCATGATTACGTGAACACATTTATCCCTACAGCTCAATTGCAAAAGCAACAATAGCTAGTGGCACTAGCAGATCACACCGCAGTATTTAAAAATCAAACATTTTATTTAATGAAAGCCACCTCTGTACTGCATTCCCTGACAAATTAGAAAATCTAGCATCACAGCTCACCGAGCCAAGTAAAAATGCCACTTGGCCACTAACACACTTCGGCAGAAACAGCCATTAGAGGTGCTGTGTGGTGCAGAGCAGAGCGCAGATGTGACTCACATTCCTCCTTCAAGCTGCGGCCCGACTTTCTCATACATCTTGATGAGCCGGCTGCAGTTGTACACGAACATGCCATCAAGGTCCCGCTGGTCGATATTCACCCCGAAAATAAAGCAGAGCTCCTTGGGCTCCTTGAGGGCTCTGAGGAGGAGGACATCACGAGAGTGAGAGACGTGAGAAAAGTGTGGACTGCAGATACAAAGCACAGGAGATGGAAGAGAGGGCACATTGCGCTGGTGACACAGAACTGTATTATCCCATTAGGCTCCACCCCTAGACTGAGCTGAGGAGCCAAAGCAAACTCATCTGATTCACACACTCCAGAACCTTCTCAGAGGTGATCCTGGACATTTATTTCTATGCATTTATGGTTTCTGCATCTCACCTCTGCTTGGCCTCATGGATCTTCCTCTTCACCTCCGCCTCCCTGCGCAGCATCAGAGCAGAGTCCTGCGATTTGCGCAGCACGACCTGAAACAAGAGCCGAGCTGTATCAGGAGGATGTGGGAGGGAGAGCGTGGACGGAAATACAGCCCCCAACCCCCGCTCCCAAACTGCGGAACGGTCGAATGGCAGCCCTGTGTCTACGTGCTTCAGGACAGAGTCCCGTTCCTCATTCGAAGAGCGAGCACTGTCTGTGCAAGAACAGCTTCCTACCCGCGCCTCCCTGGTGAGGTCAGCTCCCAGTTTCACCTCCAGCGCCAAACTCTTGCTTTCCGCCTCCCTCGCCTTCTCCTCAGCTGCAAGAAGAGCACCCACCCATTAAAAGGATCGACATAACATAGAAATAACATAGCAAAAAAAAACTGAGGTTACCCAGCCTACCTATTTTGGCCAAGTGGTCGGCCTTCTTCACTTCCTGCTCTGCCCTCGTTTTAAAACGCGTCGATGTGTATCTGTACATTCTGGGGAAAGAACGAGGGGGAAAGGAAGTTCAGAAAACTGTGCAGAATTCCAGGTGGTTTTGTGCAGGAATTCCAGAATAACTGGCATGTGTTTATAATGTCATAAAGCAGTGACGATAAATTCCACTGTACAAAGATGCAGAGCATTTGCACTAAATGCAAAAGAAGCATGCAGAATTGATGTGCACCTAAAACCCCAACAGCAGTACTAGTAGCAAGAGGATTAATGGCAATACGCACACATATAAAGAGTTTTCTAAGGAGAATGCAAGAAGTTGGCATTATAAAAAAAATTAAGTCATTTTAAACTTCCAGCTAAATGAACAGGGCCAATCAAACCTTTAACCAAAAAACAATGTAACATATTAGAACAAATAAAAAACGGAACTTTAAAAAGTCAATCTACCTTTGATCTGCAGGTGTCAAAGTCAGGGTTGTAACATGCGAACATGGGTTGGAAGTAACAAATATAACAATAACAAATATGTTAGCGTTTCGTCCCAAATTTGTGTTGCTTTGGTTTGTTACTTCAGAGTTTATAGCAAAACCTCAATGTTTAGTTTTTTTAACTTAATTATATATGTAATTCAATACGGATCTCTGAGGCTTTAGAGTCACTCTGCTGCCTTGCAGTGACAGGTACCTTGGTTTGTAGAGGCAGCAGGAGAGCCTCTTGGTGCGGACCTTGTGTCCCTGGATGAAGATTCTCATTCGGGGGTCGATGTAGAGGACAGCTGCATAGGCTCTGAACGACCTCCTCTCTGGTTTCCTGTGGACATGGACAACTTGCATTGAAATACCTCTGTAGATGTTTCTGCCCCCACAGCTCAACCCACCCCCTGCCGTAGACAAGGCCATAACAGTCTAGTCTAGCTGGGCACAGGTTGTGTCTGGGGCGACACAGCGATGAGCGCTGCTGTGTTCCATCCCAGGGCTCTATCTGAGCGACGTATATATGTTCTCTGTGTGTCTGTGTGGGTTTCCTCTGCATGCGTCAATTTCCTCCCACTGTCCAAAAACATGCTGGTGGGTTAAGCGGCTTCTGGGAAAACCCTGGTGTGAGTGTGTGTCTGTGTGTGTCCTGCGATGGGCTGGCTGCTCGACCAGGGCGTAAGCTGCATTGCGCCCACCAGGATAGGCTCCGGCTCTCCTCTGACTGGAAGAAGCGGAGATAAAATAGATGAACGGATCTATGTACGAAACAAAAAAGACTGGAGGACAAAGACTCAATTCTCTTCTCAAAAACAGTGGCACAACACAGCAGGAAAAGTGTGCCGTCCTTCTCCACTGCTTTGTATTTCAGCAGAATTTGATCTGAAAGTGGAATCTCTGTTCTGGAGTGAAAAACGTCAACCTGTCTGTGTGTAAATGATTATAATGCAAACTCCTTCTATTCTAATGCTGTCAGGTCTCTTCCCAGGAGAGAGAGAGACCCTAAAAAAACACAAGCAAAGTCCCTTCAAGTTCTTTTCATTTCACTATTCCACCTGTTCTGTATGAACTGTGGATCAGAGTCGTCCCCCCCCCCCCCCCCAAACAGGCACTCACACTCCCTCTGGGGGGGTCCCCGACATCAGGATGTCCCGCGGGTCCGTCTCCACGTCCAGCTCCGGCTCCCGGGTGTCCATCAGCTTCAGGTTGTAGATGATGACCAGAGTCCCTGGACAGACAGCGAACACACCAGCCAGCAGTGAGACCGTGCGAAACCAGCTCCCAGCAAGAAGCCCTTAACAACAGGTCAACAGATGGCCACCAGTAGATAATCTCAATGGATCCTGGGGTCCACAGATCCTTACCACTGTCCCCTTCAATCTTGCCGAACTGCTCCATGAGCTGTGCTTCTGTCTTAAACGGAGAGTACTTGTAGATGAGCTCCGTCTCGATGGCAAACTTCTCAGGGTTGTCTGTGACTGGCTGCTTGGTTTTGTTATCCCATGTAGGCAGGGGCACGATCACCTGAGGTAAAACACGTGTTTCTTTTTAAACTGTTGCATATTTTACCCTCTTAGCTTACAAATGCGCAAAGCACAGTAAAACATCTCTCAGCAAGCTAAAGCTTAGGTCTCGCAACACCTTTATATGTTCAGTGAAGCACCTGGCCAGGATTCAGATGATGATCTTTCTGCTTTTAGCACTGAAACAGGGAAATGCTCTGCTGTCGCACTCACCTCATCTATGCCCTCTTCCTCGTGAAAGGTTCGCGACAAGAACAAGCAGGTCAGTTTGTCCTCTTTCTTGGTGAAAAGGATGAAATCCTTTCCGATTCGCATGGAGCCTCTGGAACAGAGACAAGGAGCCCTTTCTCAGAATCAAGCTCACCTCACGTCTGAAAAATCACCATCGCAAAACTTTCCTCACTTCCCCCTTCATACTGCCCAATTCAGATTAATTTAGGACTTCAGGACAGCTTTACTGCTGCAACCCCACCCCGTCCTGGGACAGATAAGCACAGCACCAGTGCTCAGACACTTGTGCATCGCGGCGCTATCTGCGTTCTTCATGCCTGGATTCTGGAATGCTAGCAGTGGGGCTTCTAAGCTGGAGCACAGATATCAAGAGGGAAACAGCTGTTCGCGTTATGTGAACACATCAGCTGTACCACTGCAGTCACACTACCCCTTGGGCGCTTCGCCCGATCCCTCTTCGAAGTACGGGATGTGAAAATGGATCTTACGACTTCAGCCCGTTGCCATATTGTCCGATTTGCGTTGACTCTGGGGATCTTTTGCTGGATTTTCCAAACTGTATCACATGTGTAGCTTCACCTGGCAAAAACAGACAGAGAGCCTGATCAGCGGCCAAAGACAAACAGTAACACGTTTCCATCCTTTGAAAGCCACAGGTCCATATTTAACTGCTCATTACACACCTGCATTGCCTTGAGATGTGCAAGCTTCAGATTTTTTTAGAATGCAAGTGCAAAGGCCAGCCGAGTCTCTTGAAAGCCATCAGGAAGGCCTTGTGATCTAGTTATCCAAGAAGCTAAAACATCACCGCAGCCACTGCTGTTCCCAAACATTCTGGGCCATCTTGCACATCTCGTTTTCAAACAAAGAAACGCTGTTCTGACTTTGCTTCACAGATGCGTTTGGGGTTTTAGGAATGCAGAATGCAAAAAGCAGACACTTGCAATGAACTGAAAAAACACAACACTGCAACCAAAAACGAATGCGGCAAACCTCACAAGAGAAATGAGCATGTGGCATGTGGCATGTTTCCACCTATCCCCCCCTTTTCTAACCGATCTATCCAGTACAGGGTCAGAGGGGAGCCGGAGTCTATCCCAGCAAGCAGCGGGTGCAAGACAAGGCATACCCTGGACAGGTCGCCAGTCCATCGCAGGACACTCACACACACTCAGGCCAAGCGACAATTCTCCCAGAATCCAATGAATCCACCAGCATGTCTTTGGACCGTGGGAGGAAAATGGAGCACCCAGAGGAAGCCCACATGCTATGAGCCATCAATACTAAAAACTGCGTCACTGGGATATCCATGACATATTTGAATATGGAGGTTTATTTGCCGACGCAGCTACTTACTTGAACATATTCGTATATGTGCAGATTTTCATGCAATTAACATCCATTACGAATGCTGACAGGTAACTGTTTTACACACAAACAGATGGTTAAATCCACAGCAAGGCTTGTACTCACTGGGGTCCATTCCAGTCCCATCGTCAAGGAAACACAGCATGAACCCACCACGCAGCTCCGGCTTCTTCTCTGGAGAGGAGAGGACAGAAAGTGGGCCAGAGAGATAACGCCGCCCTGCTCCACAGAGACAGACACTTAATCCTGACAGCATGAGGAGCTTACGGATGAGGCTTCCCCACGTTTGACACATACGGACCGAACACGACCTACGATTCTGGCCTTTTATGTGAACTTGCTTGTTTTAGCCAGTTCAGCTACTCAGAACGTGAGCACCTAGCAATTTAAAATACGTTACCCACTTTTGAAAACTCGTAAGATAGATACATTAAGACTTGCAAATGAAATATTTTCATAAAATTAGAGCTATGAACCCTCTGCCTCATTTGGAAACGGGGATGAATCTCTCCAAACGTGATTAACTGGAACAATATATACAGAACAAAAGTCAACAGGTGACTTAAAAGTCAGTTTAAAATAAAACACAGAAGCACCCCACAATCTGGCCAGAACAATAAAACGATTGGCAAGAGCAAAATTGGGTTTAAAATCCATTTTACTTTAAAAGGTGAGAGTTTTAATTCGCTAAGGTATGCACAGCAAAAACATAAACCAACCAAACTGCTAAGGTTCAAGACTGTGAGCCGCTGAGCATTATATTTCAAAACGAACCTGATGAGATGAGGCGCGAAGAAGATGGTGACAGCAACAGGCGATTCCACAGTACAAACAGATGGAGGCTTATGTACTGACAAAGTACTTTCCATTTATTAGTAAGAACCCTTCCTACTGCTTGCTAAGATAAGTGGCCACAAACTTAAAAGAGGCATAGAAGAAACTATTTTGGAAATATTTTCAACAAAAAAATCTGCAAATACGGTTTTTGCACTCAGGGCTCCTGTATTTCTGCAGCTGTTCCCTTTGCTGAGAGCTCTTTCATGAACACATCACATTACTCTGCTCTTTCCGCAAGCAGCGGCTGTCCTCATAATAACTACAGCACAGCCAGCGCCTGAGGAAACATAAAAACACCAAAACACCTTCCTCTCGGTTCAGATCAGAAGTCAGAGTACCCGCCATACTCAGCTGTCAGACAAACGAACCATACTGTTTGAAGACACAGTACCAGAAACAGATGGCTGAGCGCAGTATGTGAAAACTACCTGTGTAGATGTCTATTCTTGTAGCATCCGCATCCCTGCAAAGACAAAACAACATTAGATATGATCTGTGGGAAGTGGAAGAGGCAGCAAATAGATATTCTGTGGTTACAAATGACAGTTTCTGCACTACCTCAACTGATTTATAAATGGAACTAAACTTCTTCTTAGGCTACCCTGCTCAAGTAATGAGCTAAACATACCAACCTTCCCTTTGAGAACCTTGCGCTAAGCTGAACATCTACACAAACGGCGAGCCAGGATGAAAGGAAGAAAGCAGGCTAGAAAGAGGATTTGTACCTTGCGTTGTCCACAAGCTCAGCTAGGGCTCCGAACAGGAACTCATGAGTGGTCCTGAAAGAGTGAAAAGAAATGACTGACTCAAATTATGCGACAACGATACTGAGTTTTTTAAAATAATAACTTGTCTGGGTGGAACAGCAAACTGCATTAGCCGAACAGGGGTGCAGCCAAGGCCCACTGTAACTGCACCGACACTGGGGGCTGTGCAGGAGACATCCTGATAGTCCAGACAACAGAAACCACGTGGTCATTTTCGGGACCGTATATACCAATACAGGACCACGATGCAGTGTGGTCCTGTAGTGGTATAGATAATGTGCAGATAATGGATGGGATACACATTCACTCAGGCAGAGGGCGGACCATTTAGAGTTACCCGGTAGCCTCAGACAACATTCCTACATTCCACTACGGAAGGTAACTGGAGCACCTCACTCACTGACTGTACTGACTGTATTGTGTGTTTTGTATTATTATTGTATCATTCGTTACACTGTGCTGTGTTGACTGTATTAAGCTGCTGTTCCACTGCAATTTCCCTCACGGGATCAATAAAGTATCTATCTATCACCTGGAGCTTCCACATGGCCGAGAGAAAACAAACTGTAAATGCTACACGGAGAGCACGTCAAGACAGAACTGAACTCGAGACACTAGAGCCGAGAAGTGCAGTGTGTTCCAGTCCCAAGTCAGCCAAACAGGAAGCCATTTAGCCTGACTGGATCCACAGCAAATTTCAGGTTTTGCCAAAAACACATAAAACGTGTGAGTGTATGCACCAACCCCTGACAACTCTAGGACAGGAATTCAGCCACCTGCTGCTCTTAGAAGGAATTAAGGAGAGCAAGACCTCAAAGCCCCAACCACAGAAATCATTGAATGTGCTGAATGTCTCACACTGTCCAAAAAATCAGAGGTGAAGAAGCACTGCACTCTTAATTTGCTTTAGTGTAAACAAAAAGCCATTTAGCTTTTAAAACAGATGTTTCTTTCCTTTTTCCCTGCAACACAATAGTGCACATTTCAGAGCTACAGCAAGTGAAGCCCGACACTGTCAGCAGTCATCAGGGCCCGGAAAGGAAGTCAGACATGAGAAACACAACCCCCAGCCTTGCAGACATTTCCAAAGAAACAATGGCTGCAAGACACAGGCTCGATGAAAGAAGAGAGAAACATGCGACACACACACAACTTTACAACTTACTTTTTTACTCATCTACAGGTGATCCTTGTTACACAAAGACTTGCCAAACTCACAAAGGCAAGCGATGACGTTGTGAATGACACTGAGAAAGAGACCCCAAAGACAGCAGGCTAATCAAATGGGTATCACCAGGGACACTGCATGAAGATGTACTCATCAGAAGTTCAAGGCACACTGAACAAGGTACATTTCCCTCCAAGAACAGTGAGAAATCGTCTTCATACTGATTGAAGGTGTACCAAACTCATCTGGGACAAGAACGAAGCCAGAGCTCAGTTCTACACACTGATAGAAAACAGGTGCGTCTCAGAATGTTTAACCCTGTGCATACAGTGGCCCAGCTGTTTCATCTGTAAGAGCTTATGTGGTCAATACAAGCAATAGACTGGCATAGAGCACTAAGTACAACAATGTCTTTAGCCTTTAATGGGTAACAAGATACTTCTGTGTTATTATTTACTTATGGTAAATAGCTACTTGTTTATTATTACAATATTGTTAATGGTAATTTATTAAGCCAGCCTCAACCGTCTCCGTTTCCTTTATTATGATCTGTGATTCATAAGGCCTCCTGCAACTCTCCCACTTCCAAAAACGATGAACGACGAACAACTCCCCTCATAGGGGTTTGGGTAAGTAAGAGGATCCCTGGCTGACAGTTCATTTAAATCTGTTTTCACAGCACAGTCTAACACAACAAGAAAAAGAAGACAGCAGGTGTTACAGGACATGAGAGTAACCTGATGTTGTTTGAGAGCGATATAGCTGTGGCAATGAAAGATTTCCTGAGTCTGCTACTTCTACACCTGGGAACACAGAGACGTCTCCCAGATGGGAGTAGTGCAAGTTCACGATGGAGGGGGTGTGACACAATCCGTAACGCATTGGCCTTCTAGACCACCCCTCGTCTGTAGAGTTGATCTGACTTGTCCCAGTTATTTTGCCCAACCTATTACAATCCCTGTACCAAGAACTGTACTGATGTGACCCAACCAACAAGGGAGACGGTATGTTAAGGTGCTTTGTGACTTGCTGCTCAGCTGCAGGCACAGTCACATTGTAGTTGACAGATCCCAAGAACACACCAAGAGCCTCTTGCTTGGTGCTCTCACAGCTAGAGCAAGGAAAACTCAGAAACTGAGAGTGTCCGAGAGGGAAGAAATGATGTGGAAGTTACTTCAAAATCAAATAACTTTATTGGCATGACAAATTAGTATTGTCAAAGCAGTAAAAATTAATAACCACACAAACATTAATGACAATACAATAATATTACTTGAGAGGCTCAAGTTCCTCTGTTCCTCTGGCTCACATACGGAGATACCACTTGCTGAATCACCAGCCCCTTCCTCCAGTAGGATCAAGGGCTGTTCCAGTTCTACCAGGTGTGGAAATGCTGGGATTGAAGGTGTTATTCTGTGGAAGGATGGCTTCCTAATGCCAGATGACTTCCTGCTGTGTGGCAGAATGTGCATCACTGCTTCTCCCTGCTGGCAGGAGGGTAGCATGTCCTTTCTCGGTAGCCAGGTCTGCCCGAGTTGACGAGTTTCTATGGCTAGGCTATGGTCATGCTGCTCCTTGTCACCTCTCACCCTAGTCACACTCAGCCAGCATGTAGGGCTCCACAGCCTTCCAGCTTCACCTGTCTGTGTGTCCCAGTGCACGAGGTAGGGTTGTTGTAATAAGTCTTCATTGTAACACAGCAGTACAAACTACTGCACACATAACGTGCAATCAGTGAAGGGTACTGCATTCCTCCAATTCTTCATTCTTCTAAAAACCTAGGGTCTTCATTTCTGAACAGGTTCTTGAAGTTACTCTATTTCGATATTGTCTCCATCTTTAAAGAAATATTGCTAGCAAACAAATAATATTTATATTGAATGATCTAGACATTTTGGTATCTTTGTGACCCCTTCATTTATTCAGCCTTCTGAACGCCTTATTTTTCCTATTAATTTAAAGCTGGAATTTGATCTACTTTTATGTGTAAGCAACACTTTTATTCCTTTGGACATGGTAAATTGCACGAACAAAACAAAAACCTGCAGTTTCAGACTGATATGGGGACGAGAGTAACTTGGGAATGTATGACTCAGTCTTATATTAGCATCTCAAAATAAAAGTCTGCAAACAAACGGATTATACAAACATGTCAAATTAAGCAAGCCTCTAATACCAATTATCTTTCCAGGGTTTAACTACAAATTGAAATGGTAAACAAATTCAGTGCAGAGTTATACTCCCCAGAAATGTAGCGCTTAAGGGTATAAACTGCAAAGGTGTAACTGTTATCTGAAAGGAGGACATTTTAAACAAAATTAAAAGAGACCAGCAGTCACAGAGCCCATTTATGTTAATAGTTAAAGTCAAAGTGGTGAAAAACACTTGTTGTCCATACTAAATTTACCAAACCACATTTAACACACCCAAGGGTGGTGGTCACCACTATGCTGCTACCAGGTCTGTTGCAGAAAGCCCTGCCACTTCAACACACACTTGAAAACAACTAGATAAGATCACTTTACTGGCCATATACAATTTCTTGTATTAGGAAGTTGTCTTTTCGCAGACCCCAGCTTGCTCTCCATGAGACACACAGGCAGGGAGAGCAGCCTGGGGTCAGAGCGCAGGGTCAGCCATTTATACAGCACCCCTGGAGCAGTTGGGGTGAAGGTCCTTGCTCAGGGGCCCAACGGAGTAGGATTCCTCTGCCGGCCGCGGGATACGAACCGGCAACCTTCCAGCCACAGGCACAGCGCCCCTTGAAGATGGAGCTCAAATCTTTGTGTCCAGAGACGATCAGAAGGCTTTCAAATAATGAAGATCTCTTTTAAGAGGGCAGAAGACGGGTCAAGGGTCAACAGCTCTGGACTCCGATCAGGTAGACACCTGTTACCATGTCCCACAAGCAAAGATCTGGAAGAGTAAGCCAATCAGCAAGACGAGGGCTGGTCAGTAAGTACCATGTGACTGTTTTTTGACTGTGAAGGGAATTCATTCTCATCAGGTCCAAAGAAAACAGTGATCCCTCAAGAGCTGCTTGTCACTTTTGATTTCTAAAGCAGAATAGTAAAAAGTTCTTCACAATGCCCAGTAAGTTTCAGTTTATTTATTTAAAAATCAACTCTGGTCATATACAAAGACAATTTAATTTTAATCATATATATATATATGCCACCTGAATACAACTATTAAAACGTTTTTCCAAGAAAGATTTATTGTTACTCTGTTTAGTGTTGTGTTACATGGCAGCATGACACACATTCAGAAACTTTATCATTTGAGCATCACAGAGAATAAAATGAAGCAGATGGCTTTATGAACAGCAAAAGACACAGAAGCCTGCCCACCTCCCTCTTCCATGCAATAAAAACCACCTTGAACAGGAGAACCATCCAAATATAACAGGGGAAATGTTCTTTGTCAGAAACAAGAATTCGCAACCTCTGTCAACTAGAAAAGAAGGCAATCTAAGCACACATGTAATAAGCCTTTTGACTCATAAATGACCTTTTCGACTTTTTAATAAGACCACATCCTTGGTCACTCAAACACTGACAAACACATGCAGAGCTTTAAGAACACACTACAGTAGTGAACTCCTACAAAAGACTCTGAAAGTTTCTTTATTTAGCCTCTGCAGGATTGTCTGTACTGGAGTGGCTGGTTCTCAACGTCTCCTTCACATGGCAAACTGTAGGCTGGAAGCAGAGCTTTCAATCCTATAGTCCCACAATCCAAACATGTGAAAATACCAGTCATTTCTAATTCACAGGGTGGGGGCTTCTCCCAGCACCACAGTTCTGTGTAAAAATAGCTCAAGAGGGCCTCTTCACACTGTAACGGCTACTTGTAACCACAGAAAACACCACCTCTTCCACTGCATGGCACTGAGGACACAGGACATGCAGGTCCTCCTTTCACTCCCCCTTCAAGAAAAGATTTCATGCCAAACACGCTTCAACACAAACACCGCAACAAGTGTTACACTGAAGATACCCAGGAAACAATTCTGACTTCACAATACAAAACATTTTTTGTCCATGGTACTACACTTTCATCTCTTTGATGGTAACTTAGCATCTCCTCAGAAATAGCTACTGTTTTACCTAATTAAAAATAACTTCCTCTCCACACTGGTTATTTATCAACATTAGAAAGTACAGCACCAAGCAATAAGACTATGCCAAAAGTAAGATCCCAACACAAACACTGATTATACAAAAACAATTAAACACAAAACATGACTGCAACACTTCAGAGCCAGGCTGCTTAGCTTGCAGCCTCACCAACTCAAATCCACTGCAGACCTCTGCAATAACAGCTCCTTACTCTTTTTACGTTGACACTTCGCCATAAGGACAAGGACCAAGGGGTGGACTGCACTCAAGAACTGTAGAAAATTCTAGGCAGTATGGAGACCAGTCCCAGGTCAGGTTTTTCCGAGCTTACAGCCGTGGGATTCACCACTCCGAGGTTTTGGATCTGTGCAAACAGGGCTGAAGAGGGGTCACGACTGACCTGCCACAAAAAACTGGGGCAACACCCACTGAGCATGACAGGACACAAACCGGCAGAACGCACAGCTCAGCCTCACTCAGGCAGGGAACATGAGCTGCCTGAGGCTTGGGAACGAGGGGGGGTCTATAATTCATTCCGATTTTGTTGTTGTATTCTTAAGAATATTCTCAACATCTGCATGATTAAAAAAACATGTTACTCCACATATTAACTGTATGTCCTGTAAAAAACTTCTTCCAACAAGGGGCTTTTGGGTGCCTCAACCTGCTAAGACACTTGCGCTGCCCACAGGCTGAGCCTGATGATCAGGAACAATACCACCACAAACCAGAACTGTGTAATTAGCCACCTGTGACTGGGGTCTCCCAAGCAGCAACACACAATTAGCTACACGCCATGAGGCGGGGGGGCTGGAGCTGACTTAACACAAGACCACAACACCTGGGATTTGCACGTGAGCTTTCAGCATTGCCAGTGAAATCCATATCACTCCGCTGATCACTGAACAACAATCTGGGACATGCGCCACGCGCTGTGTGCAGTTCTGACAGGTGTGCACTCTGAAGGAAAGCCTGGACTGTCTTCATCATCAGCCCTTCCTAAGCCACAACAGGGACGAAATAGCAACCCAACCGATCAACAGGTGGTGATCACAGAATGGGCAGAAGCCCCCCCCAAAAAACTGCAATGCACCTCAAATGGTCCGACAGCGTTACAGATCCAAGCCATCGGATACTTACGAGTTTGTGTGCAGGTACTCAAACGTGAGCTGAGCCCGGTTCAGGCTGCTGTAGTTGGTGAAGGCCATGCTCCCCAGAACGTCAGCCCCTGCTGGGGGGTTACAAAACTCAGCGACCCTCCTGGGCAGAAATCTCAACCAGCTCTGCAGGCGATGCAAGGTCAGCCCAGAAACGCTCTAGAAGACATGTCCGTCATCCTTTCTTCCCTGCAAGTGAAAAAAAAAGAGTGACCTTAAAACCATCCTTCTTCAAGGAACTCCTCGAACCTGCTGATGCACCAGTCTGTATTCAAGTGGCCGGTTCAGCACTGCAACATGCTCCGACGCTGCCGAGCCCGCATGCACGCCCTCATTCATGGAACAAGACTCGAAGGCAAATCACGAAGTTCACACAGCGCTGTGCCTCCATTACGGCCGTCGCGTCGTTCAATCAGAACCCACCACGCGATCTTTCACGCACCGTGCTGTATTACCAGGAGTCATTTCACCGCGGTAACTCGCTTTCCACCTCCTGACCGGTAAGTTGCGCCGCTGATCCTGAGCCCCCCGCCCCAGCCCCAGTCTGGGGGGTCGCGGCTGCCTGCAGACAGGGGTGCACTCCCCTTCTCGCGCCGCAGCTCGGATCCCTCACGTGGGAGGCCCTCCGAAGGCTGGGCTTCGTCTGAACTTGTCCAGCTCCCAGATCCAGCAAAACACCCACCCGCACGACACCACAGCCTCAGTTACAGCCCCCTGTCTTCCCGTTTTTAACTGCTCTCAAAGCCCCCCCCTCTCTATCTCCCAAATCTTCCTCAAGTGTGTACCTGGCAGTGGTCATTGGGCGATATCCCTGCTGTCCTGTTGCTAGCCGCCTCAATGCCCTTCGTCTCCGCTTCCAGATTGCGTTTGCTTCCGTCCGCGGCCAACTTAGAAGAGTTTGGGTTCCTATTATTAATATTTTCTATGAGACGGAAAGCAGACACCTCCGAAGGCCGCGGAAAAAAAAAAACCCTCCAACTGCACCTCCTGGGTTCGTCCACACAGAAACAAAAGTCTTGCCGAGCGCCCACCGAGCCCGCCCCCTTCCCGGAGAGGATCCGCCAATCGGACGATACCGCGCCGACCTTCCCGACGTCTGATTGGCTGTCCCGTTGATCACGTGCCGGGGGAGAAGCGCATAGTTCTTGACCATGTGACCAGGGTGCATTCCCACAGCTTCAGTCCGGGTGAGAGTGAGCTGTGCTTCTCAGCAGGCTCTGGGGTTGCTGTATCAGGCTCAGAGCTAAGCCGGAACCCTCTTTTTTTTGGCCTTACACGATGAAAACAAAAAACGAAAGGCGCCTACTCCTAATTGGCCGAACCGTCTTTTTTATTACCCCCGAAAAGCAATGCTGTTGCTGTACCACCATGCTCTCACTGCAGCTCAGTCTGACGGCCCAAGGAGAAATTCAAGAGGCCATGTTTTGGGAAAGAAGTGAACGAATTGAATGCAAAATAAGAGCTTATCGCCACTTTTTAAATAAGGGTAGCTTTATGTGTCAGAAGTATAGTAGCCTTACTTCATTCTAATGAGCGTTTTATTTTTCAAATGTGCAGTAACTAGCGATGTGTCTGATTATAGACTACAGGTACTTACGGAAGCGCCTCATAGCACTGTACGGTAAGTGATGTTAGAGGGACAAGCCTGCAGACGTTTTTTCGACTTTGTGTTACGAGCTCCGATGCATAGGCTGTGGTCTTTATTGCAGAAGGGAACTAATCGTATTGCATGAGCTGTTAGAGTCCGGTATGTTGGTAATAATAACAACTGAACGAGTTTGTAAAGATGGTGTCAAAGCAAAGCATGGTCACTTACCTCGAAGATTATGATCTTGAAAGAACATTGCAATTAAAGATATAAACGTCCTCTGCATTGTATCTTTATCCTATACGTTTGCATTCGTAATTACGGCTGTGAACACGGGGCTTCAATGTGCAAAAACAATATGGCTGCTGTATAGAGACTTACAGCAGAGGTCCTCGCTAGGTTGCCATGTTAAAAATGTGCAGGAGCTGAGCACGAAATGGCCGCCATGTTTTGTACGGTGATGCTTCACAGAACCGGGAATAATGAGATGATAACATGCAGGTTTCTTCCCGTGAGAGAGCAGCCTTACAGTTGAGAAATGTGGCTGTTTTACAATAAAGAGCTTGGATTTAAAAAAAAAACTTTGTGGAAATTGTCAAGAAAACGGCACACGATGAAATCAACTCGGAGACGTTTTCAGTGGAATTCCAGTTAGTTTTATCATTCGGGTCGTTGCAGCGGGTTCAAAACTGAAAGAGCACTTCTGAAGAAATTGCTCTCGATATGCAGAGATGGGGCCGGTGGACTGGGGAGATTTGTGGGGTTGCTTCAATAGTCACTCTTGCAGGCAGCAAATGCTGCAATTTTTGGGGGGTTCTGGGGTTCCCCCAGTCTGCACAGTGATGGGTGTGAGGCAGCTTTTTACCCCACTGAGGTCTTACAACATACCTGTTCCTGTTAATAAGGATGCCAAGCGAAAGAGAAAATCGAACTGAATCAGACCTAGTCATTGTAAGGGTGCCATAAGTCCCAAGATGTTTCTTCAGACCTCTGTTTCAAAACCCTTGTGAAACTCGTGTTTCAAGATTGCTACTCTGGATACACTTAATTTAGTAATGTTTTTAAATGATGTAATCTTATATATTTCTCTGCTTAATTACATCATGTGCATTTTGAGAACATCTTATTTAACGTTTCTTTAAGCAGATTCTTTTTACAGAAACACTCCTTAAAAACCATTTTCATGATGTCATGTACAAATGTTTGGAAAACATTTTTGCTAACCTATCACTCATTTTTCTATATCCAAGAAATAATGCATCAATTTTTTAGCCACTTCTTCCAATTCAGGGTCCCACGGGAACTGGAGTCTATCCCAGCAAGCAACAGGCACGAGGCAGGGTACTCATGCCAGAGCCAGTTCTTCAAGTCCAATTAAGCTACCGGTATGTTGTCGGACTGTGTGAGGAAACCCACACAAATCCAGGGAAAACGCAGAAACTCCACACAGATCCTGGGTCTGGAATTGAACCCAGCGCCCCAGCGCTATGCCACCATGTCTCCCATTAGCGGAATCCCCCGTTGAAAATGATGAGTTTCCAGACGATCAAAACACATTGAACTCAACAAAACCATATGAATGACAATCCGTGAAGGAGCTCCTACTGGGATTGCCTCCTAAGATGCTAATGAAGTAGTAACCTGGATCTTTTTCTGTTGCTGCACAAAAAGGTTCTTCACCCGATGCATGTCTAATTTGGAGAGATCTGTGAGTTTTCAATGATTATTGGTGATAACCCCCAGCCCAACAGCACTGATATCCTGTGTTCCTGGGGAAGGGAAATGGTGGTCAGGAATTGTGACACTGAAGGAATCTTCTTGGAACAGATTCATAGGAAAGCCCATGATCGATGAATCACATCTTTCATGTAAGCAGCAATGGGAATGAATAAACTGCTTCAAATAATGTAGATTTAGGAAACAGCTACCATTAGGTAATAGGAGAGTGTATCACAGCGTAGGAATATGTTATGCCTTGGGGAGAATAAGAAGTTGTGATTTAGATGGTATGTGAGCTCCTAAAATTGTGTGCCATTGAGGAACCTTCAGATCTTTCCATCACATGTTTGATGCTACGTGTGGCAGATCAGTCGTGCAAAATCTGGTGTGGATTTTCATGAATCCTTGGGAGTACCCCTATTCTTAGTGCTGGAATACCCCTTACGTCTGCTGGTTTGTGTCACAGCTGGGTCCTTAATCACCAGTGTTAATTGCTTCCTGTAATTGTAGGCTTGTTTTTTTTGCTACTTCAGGCCTCGGTTAAAAAAATGCCTGTAGCATTGCTACTCGGACCCTGTCCTGTTTCACCTATATTCTTCACCTTAGTTCTTAATCACAAGTCAGTTTGTTACAATTTTCTATTTGATGCCTTTGTTAAAACATTCTTGTAAATTATCAAAAAGGTGAATGAAGCTTGGAATCGATATGGACCGTGTGCTAATTTGGTTCAGGACAGCTGTCATTCAGGTGCACTAAGATAAATACAGCCGCTTGGATTTAAGCTGAAGGAATAAACTTATCCACCGTGGGAATTGTCCAGTATAACCTGTGTGTTCATCAATTAATCAGCTGTCATGATCCGTTTAGTCAGAAATAAGGAAGCAAATTGTTAATTAGCAATTTAGAAGGTAGGGTAAAAAATGCATTTCAGGGTATTTTTGGAACCAACTACTGAGTTAAAGTCTAAAGCAGTGAGCAGATCAGTTAGCTCTGGTGATCAGGGGCCAACGTGGAAAAGTTGTGGACTCCAGAATACTCCCAACACTACTGCTTATAAAAAAACAACCTCACTTTTTCCAGAAGATCTAAGATTGGCTTAAAGTTGTGAAATACAATTGATCAAAAGCCATTAAACCTCAAGAATGGTCTTTTGTTATTCATCGTGCCAAGTTTGTACTGCCTCTCAAAATAAAGTGTGGAAAGGATATACAGTAGCATTCATTTCTTTCTCTGAGACCCTATGTCTTTTTGTACCTAATTAAAAATAGGAGTCATATTGGACAGTGTACTTAGTAATACTTTGGAGCTTTAACTCTGTGCTAGCTATAATTGTGAATTGGTTTTAATTGCACATTGTGGAAAAATAAGGGAATATTACTCAAAACCTCATTCACAGGGTCACATTACTCTAGTAAAATTAAAGTGGATGGTCAAAGGCTTCTTTTAATAATATGGCTTTCCAGCTTTTGTCCTTAAATAAAGGTGAGTTGACTACGTTATTTTAAGATCAGATGTTTGTTTTAATGTTCAGATAGAAAACATGATGATAACTTTCCCATTGGCTCCTTCACAAAAGTGGGAATTAAGTGAAAGTGCTTTCAGGACTGATAAAACATGTTCTCCACACACAGGTGTTGATGTCTGGAACAACCAACTCAACTCCACCAGTAAATTTCTGAGGGTGCTTCAAGAAATGAATGGATTTTAGCTTAGTAAGTCATTAAGTCACAGCTCTTAGTGCTGTAAAGCTGATTCTGCTCAATGCATTTTGTTGGAAGTACGGATATTGACAGGCTGCTTTAGGTAGTAGAAACTTTGGAATCCAGTTTTCTGAACAAATGTCTGAGGGTAAAAAAGGTACCCTACCGATGAAGAAAACAAATTCCAGTCCAATTGGTTTTAGCATCTAAGTGTAACATCTTCAAACTTGGAATTAAGAAGACTGACGCTCTAGAGCACGTTTGTTTAAAAAGCATGTCAAAGGGCTTAGACGTACTTGACGCAAAAAAATCGATGGAGTTTACAATTGTTTAGGCTCCCAAGTTTAAAAAAAGTGATTTGTGATTTGAGTTGCACCTTGCAGGTCATTAAGTGCAACACTCCTAGTTAACACCATGGATTGAATTTGCTGTCAACCATTGGATAAATAATGTCGGTAATATTAAGATAAGATCACTTAATTGGCCATATACAATTTCTTGTATTAGGAATTTCTTTTCGCATACCCCATGGACTCTCCATGGACACACAGACAGGGAGAGAAGCTTGGGGTCAGAGCGCAGGGTCAGCCATTTATATGGCACCCGTGGAGCAGTTGGGGTTTAGGACCTTGCTCAGGGGCCCAACGGAGTAGGATTCCTCTGCCAACCGCGGGATACGAACCTGCAACCCTGCAGCCACAGGCGCAGATCCTGAGCCACAGAGCCACCACACCACTGAAACTATTTCATATTTTCTTAATTCAAATTAGGTTAATGAATTATTCACCTCCCTTTCCAATATTATTTTTAATTTTAATGGTTAGCCCTGGACACCCAGAAGAGTATGTATCAGGTTTGTGTTCTGACACAGTTAAAATAACATCGGGCAGACCATCAGGTTAGTTGAGTCAACCATTGCAGGTGAAAGCAGCTCCTAGCTTGAGCAGTGTTGTGATGTAGAAACTCCACAGACTGGCGTCCTGCTTGAAAGTTTGAATGCCATGTTTCTTTCATTCATATTAACATCAGGCTTTTCATCCAACATGTGCGTTACACATGGAAGAAGATCCACTTTTTCCACCACTGAAGTGCTGGATCCACCTGGGTGACCAACTCGCTCTCATCCTAGCATAAATCTCGCATCAGCAGGGTCCGCTTGTCGGCACGCCCGTCTCCATTTGGTGGTTTGAAACAAATCTTTGAGCTGACGTTGCCATTAAATGCGACCGAGAATATTCCAACCGGGACGTCGCACCTGGGTGACCAACTATGCACCGGTAAATCCATCGCTATATAGTAGCACTATGTATATGACCAAGTAGTCAGGACCTCACTTTAATGTCTCATCCAAAGGATGGCACCTCCTGCAGTAGAGCGTCACTGTTTTAGAATTTCTGATTCCAGGGGAAGAGTCCCACCTACTGGTCCCGCAGCACCACCTACAGCACAATCTTCTTTCTGACCAGATCCAACCTGGCTTCTGTTCTGGGATCTGACTTGATCAGGCAAGAATTAACCATTACCTTGACCAATCCTCAACACATTTTTTTAAAATCCAAATGATGTTCTAATACAAAGACTACAGTGACCCTGTGCCCTCTTTACAACTGAAGACAGCCATTTCTAACCCACAGGTTGTCAAGCTCCAGTCCTCAGGTGCACCAGGTTGAGCTCCTGGTCCTTGGTTGATGTTGGGTTTTGTTCTCTGGGTGAACTTCAGTGATCATCTGTACAAATCAAACTGAACGATTTCTAACCAAAATGCCTTCAACATTGAAAGTCTTCAACTAATGAATTTGTTAGGGCCTGAAGAGTCTGGGCACTGAGGCCCAGGCTGCAGTCTCCAGTGCTGTCAAATTCACTGCACAGTCCTACAGCTGTACCTGCACAGTGCAGCTCAGCCAAAAACTGATGGTTGTTCCATGATGACCTGGTTTTGATTTGATAATTTCTTCACCACATCCCCTGCATTTCACAGAAGTGTGGTGAATCCAAACCCAGTGGATTAAAAACCTCTATTCAGACACTCACGGCTGTTTCATGGTCCCCTGTTGATTAAGTCATGACCACAAGACTGAAAATCGTCTCACAACACATTGCTGGCAAGATGATACCTTGTTTTACACTGACACCAAGGACAGGCTTGTGAGGTTTATGGAACATTTAGATCATGCTGCCTCACACACTTTGCTTACATTTGTATTTTTAATTTCCTGACCACATTTACAGCTGATTTTTTTTTTTTACATCCATCCATCTTCTCATCACTTAATCCAACAAAGTGTCTTTGGACTGTGGGAGGAAACCCAGGAAGAACATACAAAACTCCACACAGACGGCACCTCAGGTCTGGAAGTCTCCCTCCTCATATCTTCTTCAGCAAGCAATGCTAGCTATGAAGACTACAAAAACATCTCAACTATTATAAAAGATGAAAAACAATTGACTCGTTGCAGTGGGTCTCTCAAAAAGCAATAGATTCATTTGCTAAAACCCTTTTTATTTCTTATGATATTGATATGAATCCTTTCAACAGGTGGCCCTTAAACTGGAACAGTATCTTCAGCCGCTCTATAACTTTTATAAATAATTTGATAATCAGATCTGTAAAGGTGATCCAGGCTGGACAGGCAGAGATACCTCCGCCCACTGCACAGTGCTGACTGGTAATTCGAGCCAGAGGAAGACAGACGGACAATGGAGACTTATTTCCGCTGAGGCGTGCCCACGCTGCCATGCCACACCTGACCACGGCAAGAGCAAGATTCACGATGTCGGACTCAAGAGTCAAGCAAGGGCTCCTGCAAACGAAAAATGAAGGCACTTGAAAATCACGCGGTCAAAGCATAAGACCGCAGAGTCAGACACAGCAGTAAGAAGCTGTCAGAGCAAAGTCCGTGGAGTCACAGCTGTTCTTAGAAGGCCACTGAGGCTTGGCTTCTTTTTCAAGCACTCCAGGACACGTGGAACACATCAGGAATGCTTAATCAGCACATGGGGAAATATAATTATAATTATATAATTTTGAAATTACTGTGAATCTTTTTTGAAATGCCTAAACTGTAGTTTTTAATAATGGAAAAAAATGTAAAAAAAAATACTGTATTGTTTTGTTGTGTATAAGATTTGCAGCTGTTACTGTTAGAATCAGTCCTGGCAAATTTTCAGAAATCTGCTCCAGCCTGGCCTCACTCACAATATATAAAAAAGGGAATAAATGCTGCCTGAAGCCAGTGAAAAGAGCATTTAAACATGGCCACAGAATTCACATCAACGCATAGATTAAAAAAAAACTTTTTTTGTTGCTCTTCATTACTTGTGTGGCGTAGATACCACATACATGTGTCTCAATAAAACATGCGTGCACCTGGTGTATATAAGCATCAAGGATTTGCTTTGTGTTCCAGGACTGTTGTCAAGACAATTTCAGTGCTTCACAGTTACACCCTGGAGTTCTTGCGTTACCTTCTGCTGCAGGTCCAGTCCGCTGCTCTTGTGCCTGCGGGCCTTGAAGCAGGACAGGGTCCCAGCACAGCAGAGCGCGCCACATAGCGCCAGCAGAAAAACACTCACCACCAGCAAATGATGCCAAGCAAGAGCCCTGTCCTCCTGAAATCAACAGAGCAGAAAAACTGGTTGTTCGCTGGCTGAGTCACAGCTTGTCCCAGGCAGCTGATCAAACAGTCCACCAACGTCTGATCCTAATCCCAGAAAGCAGTGGAAGCATTTGGAGTGGACTTCTGCTTGTTTTACTGAATGCTTTAGTTAAAAAAAAAATAAAGAACGATTATACTGAATTTGAAAGGCTTGTCAACCACGTTACATTTTTTCTTACACTAGGAGGAGTAGCCTGGTTCCAGGATGACAAAGTCACTTCTGTTGTCAGTGCTAGCTAACTGCGTGTGAAGTCTAACAAGAGTACCAAAGTACAAGAAGTATAACCCATAATGTTACAATTAAACCTGCACTTCGTTATATTGCAGTCTTTCAAATTACTTGTTAAAGGAAGCCATTTGGACCTGTGCAGGACTCACCTTCGACAGCATAACCGTGAGTTTGGGATCAGAGGTGAACACAGTGCTGTAGCAGCCCAGTGCATTCTGGGGCTCCTGGGAGCTCAGAGGCGAGACAACAGCTCTCACTGAAGGAAGCTCAGAGTTACTGTCCATGCCAGTCGGACACTCCTGGGGGTGACTGTTAAGTTAAACAAGAAACATCCATTTTCTGTTAAATATCAAATGGACAGATATTTCTCCCCCCACAAATAGTAAATATTCCTGGTTATTGTACTTGTCCATCTACTGACTCACCCACGTTGATCTGTTGTATAGCCAATACACTAGCATGCAAAAGGCATGTGCAGTGATACACAAAAAACATTTAGCAAAGGACACAACTGGAAACTAAAAGGTGGAACATTTACAACTCATAAAAGGAGACACTTTTTACGCAAAGGGTAGTGGAATCTGGAACGAGTGAGGTAGCAACAATGTCAAAGCCCATACTCTCAAGAAATGGCTGGATGAGATCCTCAGGTCAATTAGGCAACAGCAGGCACATGAGCTAAATCAGCCAGAAGTTTATTCTTGCCCATCTCTAAAACATCTACTTCTCTAATCAATATCCCCTAGGGTAAGTCAATGCTTTTCACCCAGGGGGCTGGCCCCATCATCGGACTGAACCCAAGCTAATTGTCTCTTGGGAGACAAGGGACAGCTTGCACAATTACCATGTGGTCCAGCCCAGCCTGCAGGTAATAATCAATCCAGTGCACAGGGACCGGCAGACAGAGTCTGGATTCATGTCAGTAATTCCTACACTACAGGTTCAATCTTGCAGGTCAGGCAGAGATTTTGTTAATCCTTTTTTAATCAGATGAGACTAATTATAAACCTATCCAGGGAATCATTTAACACAATCGGAACATAAAACCCATCTGCTTTCCAAGTTTCCATTCATCTGTAGCAGCCATCATGATACGTATTTTTGTACAGTCACCTCTTTCTAATCCTGGCTGAGATGCTGCCGAAACTTTATATGCTTTTGTACTGTAACCCTGCTTGGATTATTTGTATATATGTTGTAGATTAACAGGCATCCTGCTGTAAATATTTAAACATTTAAAGGCTTTGCTTCAGGTCCTTGGTGAATAAGATGTGACCTTTTTAATTCTGATAACATCAGTACATGACAGCATTTACGCAAAGCAAACTCATACAGTAAGGTTGCGATACAGTCACAGAATTAGTACTGCAGAAGAGATCAATCCTTAGATCTGGCAAATATACAAAAGGAATTAAAAATGAATAAAGTATGTGCAGGAAGGATGCATTTCTCTTCAGCTTTTCTAAGAGGAAGGTCAATTTCTCATTCGTATCTTTTCATCTTAATAGACGTGCATCTCTAACGTCTTCATTTACACCGGAGGAGCGTCGCTCCCTGACTGGCCGGCCACCCGCGCCGCGCTGCCAGTTTCCCAGCGGACTCACGGGGTGTCGGGCAGGAGGCGTGCCGGGGCGCTGAAGCCGATACAAGTCCGGCTGGGACCTGACTGACGCTCTGACCCGTTGCCAGCCAGCTGAGACCACGAGGGCAGGATGAACGATATATTCAGGGCCGTCTTTTCTGCAGAGCCTTCATACAGAGACACAAAGTGCAAACAGTCATGACGGTGCACCTGAGACACGAAGCGCAATGGAAGCAAACCATCAGATTCACACTGGACCTTTTCACCTCACTGAAGTTTACAAAGACCGACTCAAGAGTCTCAGACGTTTTCCAGGTTGCAGTGTCTACTTTGTGTCTGTTGTGGAAAGTACATCTTTTTTTTCCCACATGTAATTCTTTACACCTAAACAAAATGCTAAAAAGGGAGACTAGAATAATCAAGTCTTTCCCAGAAAATAATTTGTTGTTCTTAAGCTACTGATCAAACGTGACTATGGTTGATAGGAGAATATTAATATTAATTTCTTTGGGGTGATCTAAATGCTGCAGGTGATGGGGGACTAGATTTTGAACAGCACAAAAGAAATAATTACATTGTGCTCCAGTTGTGTAGAATGCTTGCTCTCATATCTTAAATATTGCAGCAACAGCTAATTATTAAGCACCAGAAATGACAGATAAATGGAAATAGGTAAGATATTATCTCTAATGCATTTTCTTGTCATTAAATGCCACAAGCAACAGAATAACAAATACAATGTTTAAGTCATGCATTTCATGCAACATAATCTACCTAGACTTGTACCAGAATCTTAGTATGTCAACAATACCATCCAAAAGCACCTGCATTTGTACTATAACACAGAGGCAAAGTGTATGTTTTAAAAACAGGTAATCCACAAAACTGCATGGCTCCCTCAGCCCCTGCTTTGTAATGCCAAAGACTCATGCTTCTGTGAGGTGGTTCTGGGTTGATGCGAAAGCTGTGGCTGACTGATCTCCGAATCTGAATATCTGCCAGGGATCAGGGCTGCACCTACAGTAACTGCACACTGCCATCGTGAGTTTCACACAAACAAGAACCTTCTACTAGGACGACATCAAGATTAATGATTCCTGCTCCCTTAATCGTTATTTTATTTCCGAATTGCTTTTATCTTAAGAAGCATCCACTCATGTTCCTAATGAAGAGCACTGTAACCTACAAAAGGGTGGTGACTGAGGTATATACACATCAGTGTACTCCTTCCTGTGACTTAATTACAAGTTTACTAACTTCATGCACAGTGTTGTGATTCAGAGGCCAGAAGAAACACCAATGAGAAGCAGCTGATGGAGCAGAGATGGATAATCACCCTTAAAGTCAAGCTGCTTTCCCCAGAGAGTGGCCGAGAGGTAGACAGGGTCTTGGTCCTGTCTCTGTGGGGCCCAGTCCAGCTGGCCAACGATGGACAGATGGGTCAAAGCCAAGGGATCGCTGGAGGGGTTGCCTACATGCCCATCATGCGTTTCGTGTTGCACCAAAGGGGCAGAGGCGTGTGTCTCCCCAGTGACCAGAGGCGCCGTCGAGCTGTCTGTCCCGTTCTCCAGCACACAGAACCGCAGCTTTGCAAGAGAGCCCAACACCTGGTTCCAGTCCTGCAGGGGTTTCAAAACATCATACACCAGAGAAGCAGGATCACACCTCTTCCTTTTGTGGACTAAACCATTATCCAATACAGGGTCACAGAGGACTCAGAGCCTATCCCAGCAAGCAATGGGCACAAGGCAGAGGGCACCCGGGACAGGATGGCAGTCCATCTCAGAGCAGACACACAAACACGCTCAAACTCACACCAGGACCAGTTCTCCCAGAGGCCAACTGCCTTACCAGTATGTTTTTGGACTGTGGCAGGAAGCTGGAGCACCTGGGGGAAACCCATTTAAAAGTGGGGAGAACAGACAACTCCATCCAGATAACACCCCAGGCCTCAAATTGAACTCGGGGCCCCAGCGCTGTCAGGCAGCAGTGCTAACCACTGCTCCCACTCAAGCCTGCAAGCGTGCAGCGATGTCAGTGAGACTCGTGCCACTCCTCCAATCGGTATCGTCTCTCCCACAAGGCAGTGCGGACCTTGTGGAACAGCCTCGCGTGAATACGCCGCTCTGACGGGTGGGCATGTCAGAGCAGCATGTCTGTAGGCCCTCATGCACTGCAGAGCTGAGGATTAAACTACAGACAGCTCCTAACTGGGAATGATATATAATATAGATGGACATTTGTTTTTCCCAAATGTAAAAAACCACAAACACACAGAACAATCAAACTTTAAAATTTTTCTTGCTATAAAGAGATGTCTTGCTCTCAACTTGTTTAATCAAAACCCTTAAACGTTAAACATTTTTAAAAAGCACATACAGAGAAAGGTTTAAAGGGGGTAATGTGACAGATGCACGTCCTGCGTACTCATAGTACAGACCCACTGTTTCTATAGTGAGAGGGTGAGAAGCTAGAGGGGGCATTGAGCAAGGCTGACCTGGACGATGTCAGGGTTCTTGACCTCGTGTGATCGGGCGTAAGCTCCAAAGCCGATGAACGTCACAGCCAATGAGAGGAGGCAGAGGAAGAAGATGACAACTGGTGGCTGGTCCTCCATACATCTCCGGAGATTCCCAAAGGGCTGCCATGCTACCATGGCAACAGGCACAGCCACCTGTCAACAGAACACAGGCCAACAGCACTGCTGTGAGATGTCCCTGAGTGGTAAAGTGCCTCTTATCCCCAATTACACCATGGAATCATCAAGGAGCAAATGTGGGTGTAGGGCAGGTTTTGGGGGGTGTATTGACTTCCACTACACAGTTGACCAGGTGTAACAAGACACTGTCCCATCCTCCTTTGTTCTAGAGCTTCTTCTCTGTCCCAGGTCGAGTTACATCTGTTCGGCAACTGTGTGGTAATTAACGAGCGTCAATGTGGCGTTCAGTATTCGTTGATTGAGAATTATCCTGCTGTTCGCACCAGGAAGGCTTGGAGGCCTTGATGAAAAGAGAAAGGAAGCAGACAGACAAAGAGAAAAAGGAACACACCAACCCTGAAAAAGACACCAGTCACTACCCGAACACTTAAATAATCACAGCTCCCCCCAGCTGTCACTCTGTCACACTCAGAATCACACACAGCCACAGCTCTCCACTCCCATCACTGGGGGTCTGCTAATTGACAGATCACGAAAATCACACAGCTGAGTACTGTATAGTTACGATCCAACTATTACGAACCTGGATAACGTGAACAACCCTCTTTCAAACTTCTGAAACAGTGTTGCGTGGCGAGTAAGCAGCGTCGATACCCTTGAACCCTGTGCATACGCCGCTTAGCTTCTATGCCGTGACAGTAGACTGTTTATGTCTTTAATGTCTAATGATAGCTGAGAATACGGGAAGACCAGCAAATCTGACCACAGGCACAGGATTCCTTCTCCAAAGCCGTACCTGCTAGACCTCATGGTCGTACAGGTTTTTACACTAACGCAAGCACAGACGGCGAGAGGCGTTACCGTCACTCGTCTGCAGGGAGTAGACACACCAGGGGGTTCAGAGGGGGCTCTACAACTAGAGGAAGAGATTTTAAACAGCGGGGCCAACAATCAATTCTGACAACCTATGGTGTTGCCACGCAACTACCAAGACAGAGCATCCACCCAAAAACACACCAGTCTTTTCAGTTTAATTAACTACTTAACTGAGTTTAAGTGTACGTGCTTAAAGGTTTATCTCCTTCAATAACGCATATCGGTTTCGGATATTTTAGAGATTTATTTTATCATAGTTTCTCCTGTGTCCCTTCCTCTTGTTGCCCTTTTTTGCACTTACGGTACATCAGTGAACCAAACTGTAATGTTTACTCCGAAATTCTTACACGTTTCAGGAAATGGAGAGGAGAAAAGCACCGTATTTAATCTCAAAGGTAATGTTTTCCTACAAAGAAAATATCATGACTAAGCGTCCTCACACCCTAAAATAAACTGGAAACACGAATAACTCCGGCAGTTTCAAGCAAAGCGTACAAAATAGTATCGTTCAATCAGACTAGCTAAAGCTCGTATTGCAATTGATAACAGTATAACCTCCGTGCAAAAACTTAACTTAATCTTTAGAATTAAAGGCAAAATACAGTTATTTTTTCTACTTTAAATTCTGTGTTTCAGGAAACATAGGCCTCCAGAATCTGAAAATAAATTACCATATGTTTTGAACTCAGGCAAGATACTAACAAAACCTTCAGTCGACAAGGTGCTTTAACATAAAAAAAACTATTACCTGTCTGTGAATTCCGTAAATTCCCGTGCGTAATGTTCGGCCCGTGATCTTGAAGCGGATAAATAAAGGTGCATCCAAATTTCTTGAGCCAGAAGATCATCCATACAAGAACATGCTGTTCATGCTGAGTGAGAACTATCATGCAGTTTCACATCCCTTTCCGAAGGGCAAAGTTCTCTCATCTGCCTTCAACACTGCACAGGGAAACGCCATTATCTCTGGTAGGAAATCCAAGGAACTGTAGAGCCCGCCCTGTTTCCGCACGGAGGGATTATTATGCGACACACTGGCTTTTCACTGGGAGATCTCTGACGTGTCCGGGTTGGGGTGGTATGCAAAGCGTGGAAACAATGCTTGGAAAATGTACAATATATCGACAGTAATTCCCAAATAAAATCATACCCAATGAATAACCTGTACAAACCACAGAATAAAGCAAACCTTCGATAAAGCAGGAATGGTCATGTCCATTGCACGCCTTCATCCGTTTCTCGAGGTTTCATAATGAACTTTGCACGGTATATTTTCTTTTAAAATTGTAGTTGTATTGAAGAGTTGGTCATATTTCGACCTCTAAAACTTATATTGCATTCTTTGAAGGGGCTATATACCATGACTAGTAGTACTGCGTGTCTTGTAAGTTGTATGTTCACTGGGAGCTGGTGTTAATAATTCTATACTTTACAGTCATTTTCGAAAATGAAGAGTCGGTTAAGCTGTTTCCAGGACGGTTTGGGACGATAGTAATCTCATTGAAATGTTATAAAGAAATTGAAGACAGTACTAGTACTAGACTGTTTACAGATCAACAGTTTCAGGCGGAGTAACATGGCGGTTCCATGGTGTAATGGTTAGCACTCTGGACTCTGAATCCAGCGATCCGAGTTCAAATCTCGGTGGAACCTGAGCTTTTTTTTTGTAAACACATCTAAACCTAATTCATTCGCAGTTTAACGTGATAGATCTTCATTTAAAAATCGATATTTAAATGTTCAGTGATAAATTGCCAAGTATTCGCTTGCATTTTCTAAGTATTCTCATCAGTGAACAAGTCAGTATAGTGTAGAAATTGATTGCGCTTACGACTGTTATGTCTTGTATAGAAGTGATAAGCCTTTTTGGGTAATCTTCTAAAGTTTGCTCTTTATATATGTGTTTTTAATGCATAAACAGTCATTCATCAGAATCTAACATTATCCGTATCCATCCGGCGAAAAACATGTAACTTCATGACACACTGCACTGGATAGGCGGAATACTCCTGTGGGAAGAGCAACTTACGTCTGCGTCCGTGGAAAAGGCGTTGTTCGTTTTCGTTGACTACGCGTGGTGATACATTAATATGTACATTATCCAATAACATCGTAGTCCACATCAAAAAGTGCACATTCCCTGACCGGGAATCGAACCCGGGCCGCGGCGGTGAGAGCGCCGAATCCTAACCACTAGACCACCAGGGACGCTGTGAGCAACAGCCCTGCTATTAGATATCAACAGGTGTGTGTGGGCGACTGGTTACCCCGAGTCTGGTGTGACGTGGACCCGCTTCTTACGACATTTCTCAAGTCGGGCAGATCATGATGTCGGTGCGCCTTTCTGCGCTTTACGCCCCAGTCGCCCTGACGCAATTTCACCTGGAAACTTTGTGCGCAACATATGTCCCCCCTAAGGAGAACTTTTTATTTTGTCAGAAGTGTTTTAGAAGTCGTAAGACGAAGGGCGTTCTTCAAAGGCAAGTTGCTCTGCGTGGTAAGCATGTTGTGGACTGAGCACACACGCCGCCGCGTGTATCCTAAAACACTGTGTGATAAAACACGCGTCACGTTGAAGGTGCTCCAGTGCGAAATTGTGGACTGAAGAGGCGAGTGTCGCGGTTCCATGGTGTAATGGTTAGCACTCTGGACTTTGAATCCAGCGATCCGAGTTCAAATCTCGGTGGAACCTCTGCCCCTTTTACTGTCTCTTCATACGAGATAAAAGCACCTTTTGCATTCTCTTAGAGCAACAGCTAAAGATAGCGGCTGTGGTGCTACTGTCACATCGTACTTGTTTCTTTCCTTCTTTTGTCGGTACCTGTGCTGTCTGCCACCGGGGGAGAACTGTCAGTCACCTCTTCAGACTCGACAATCCCTGACCTGGAATCGAACCCGGGACATCGCTGCCTGCACTGTTGAGCGCAGAAGGAAGACAGTCGGTCACACCCCAAATGTTACTCGCCGCCGCAAGCAGAAACCTCTGTGCGCATTTCATTAACAGCCGAAACCATTGAACATCATGGTGCTCTGTGTCGGACGGATCGCTTCTGCAGGGGAGGGCCTAGGTAGGTGCGCCGGCTGTTTGCGTTGTTCATGAGGACCACGCCAGCGTCCCTGGTGGTCTAGTGGTTAGGATTCGGCGCTCTCACCGCCGCGGCCCGGGTTCGATTCCCGGTCAGGGAATGTTAATCATTTTCCCTCTTCTTCATGGATCGTACCCTACTGCAATAAGCTTTTGTATTACGTTTTTATGGATTAAAACTGATTAACAAATATAACCACCTTTTTTAAACGATACGGCACGATATTGCAGAGCTTAGTGCAAAGCTAAGGAATAGCCAGCAGCAACGTCACCCTGCAACTCACAACTGGCAACCCACTGAAGCTAAGCAGGTGTGAGCCTGGTCAGTACCTGGATGGGAGACCTCCTGGGAAAGCTAAAGCTGCTGCTGGAAGAGGTGTTAGTGGGGCCAGCAGGGGGCGCTCACCCTGTGGTTCATGTGGGTCCTAATGCCCAAGTATAGTGACGGGGACACTATACTGAAACACTATACACTACACTGTCCTTTGAATGAGATGTAAAACCGAGGTCCTGACTCTCGCTGGTCATTAAAAACCCCAGGGCGTCTCTCGAAAAGAGGAGAGGTGTAACCCCTCCTGGCCAAATTTCCCATTGGTCTCCTAACAATCCCCCTTTATAAATTGGCGTCATCACTCTGCTCTCCTCCCTAGTGTGTGGGGAGTGTACTGGTGCATCATACAGGTGGGGCTGCACACTGGTGGTGGTGGAGGGGATCCCCATTACCTGTAAAGCGCTTTGAGTGGAGTGTCCAGAAAAGCGCTCTATAAGTGTAAGCAATTAATTAACAAAGTCTTGAGGGACATCAAGATCTGCCATCTACCTCCTCTCTGCCAAACATACCTCACTCTGGACTTTACCAACCCTACAGATGCCTAGTTGAATGAAACAAACATGAAGAGTCTTGATTTTTCCTACTGAATACAATCAGGGGGCAGTTTTGATATATTCCATTTTATTAAATTCCAATTCCATCAGTCGGCATCTCAAAGCACATTCATTGAATGGAACACTGAATCAAAAATGATCTTTATTTGGGGCTCATCTTTTGTGGACACTTTATTAATCACACTCAAGAAATCAAGGCACATTATTTTAGACTGCTAATTACTCTGTTTTTAGCAGCGAACTTACAATGAAATCAAGCACTATGGTATCAGATTTGTAACAAAGGGAAACAAAGCATTTCATATCGGGGCAGAGAAAGACTTCCAGCCTGGTAAGAGAGAAACTAGGCCTTCAGACCACAGCGGCGGCAGCTGGCCAGTTCATTCACAGACACAGATGGGAACAGCAGGCCTGTACATGTCTGGACAGACACAGGAGACAGACTGATCAAAGAACCATTTTAATATCTTGACAGAAGATGTTGGGAAAAATACTGCCATCCAGTGGCAGCATGTTTCCTGTGTGCAAATGTGTTTCTCTTGGGAGGTGGCAGTTAGTACATTTCACCTACCACCAAACATTTCTTCCAGAACTTCCAGTATAAGTCAAAGAAAATAGCCCCAATGCAATTTATCCCTGGCATGCCTTTGATCCAAGATTGCAATTTATTATCATTCAGCCATTTATGAGCTTAGGTTACTGGAGCAACATAGTAACACCACTCCAGATCAAACCTAAGCTGATCTGCAACTTTCAGGAATTTATTACTAACTCTTAAAATAGGTTGGTGGATAATTACAATGATCGCAATCCTGCAATAACAGTTTAATTGTTTGTGATGAAGTGACAAAGTTTTAACATGAGATTTAAAGCAATAGATTTATAGCAATTGATATCAAAAACGTTAGTTTCCACCATGGCAACAATTACTCATAAAATAAAATTAAATTTGTGTTTTTGATGTTCATTCAAAAACTGGTATTTCTAAGAAGAAACCAGAGAGTGAGGAAGGGCAGTCAGTTTACTAAAAAGCATCTAAAAGTGAATACATATCCTTAAAAAACACCTACAAGTGAATGAATCACTTATAGATGTTTTACATAAAAACAAATCGGAGTCACACAGCCACACATAGTCCTCATAGGACATGTAATTAAGGGTAAACTAAGAAATTCTGAAATCTCTTGTACTTTGCATTTTTTTAAACCCAGTCCCCTCCTCCCTGTTCGAGGGTGTCCAGTTGAAACACGCCACCCAGGTGTGACCCAGAGAGAGAGGCGGAGAGGGAATCCTGCTCGCTCGCTCATTCGCTCGCCCAGAGTGAAGACGGTGCCGTCGCGGTCCTCTCAGCTCCAGCCCACTGGCACTGTGGGGAAGGCCCACAGATCAGGGTGTCCCATGTGCAGCAGCCCGCTGTAGGGAGACTTGCTCCATTGAAAGGCAGGCACCTGATCCCAGGTTGGGCCACTGGCCGCCAGCAGCTTGTAATCCCTGAACATGGCGTAGGACGTCACCTGTGGGCAGCAGGAGAGAGATCAGAGCTGTACATTCTCCACTGCTCCTAACCACAGGGGTGTGGGATCAAGACTCCCTGACTTGTCTAGCTGACGACATTGGGACGGTACGGTCCGCCAGGACAGCCACGCCAACAGAAACCACCCACGGCCATTCTGGTCATGCACACCAGAAGTACCTCTCTGCAGACGTAGTGAACTTGGATACCATGATCCAAAAGCCACTTAGAGTCTAATTAGTATTTAGATAGTAGAAGCTGGTGTGTTGAAAGTACTTGGAACAGCCAATCACAGGATTCTCATGCAAATCTGTTGAGGGCCATTTGGGAACATCTGGAGTCCGAGGAGAATAAGAGGGAAGTAAGCAATAAAAGATGTATCTCACGTCTTGTACAGCATTCCCCATAACTGCAGCAACGGTACGTCAGATATACGCTGTTAACCAGTACCACTACCACCCCGACCAGGAGTACGTGCTTAAAAAAGGAGATGGGTTTCGTGAAATGAAAAAGCCACCTACAGCTCAGTTTTCATTACATTTTAATTGTCACTGAAAGAGTTAACTGTTGCAGCAAATATATTACTATTCAGTCACTGAACCACACTCAATCTCCCTATGTGCTTGAATTATCGCTTTATGTTATATAAAAAATAAAATGTCATGCAATTATAATCTGCTTGTTTCTCAGATTGAATAAATATAACACATTGATCATAATTCAAAACATGCTCATCTTTTTATGGTAGGACGACCAGAGGCATCGTTTACGCCAAAAATACCGATCGTGCTGCCCATGTGGTCCTTCTCTCACCGGTTGACTAAAACGACCCTGTTCTAGTCACCCAGACGCGTTCACCCCATTGAGGGTCGCGCTGAGGACAAGCCACCCTTCCTACGGCGTTCGGCCATCTCGTGTGCTCGGTGTGTCTCGGCTCGTACCCCGGAGGCCGCGAAGAAGGTTCGATACTCGCCTTCATGTCGGTGCTGCCGTGAGGCCTCTGCCTCAGGGCCCCGAAGGGATACGTGCCGTTGGCGGGGTTGAGGTCCGACCGGGCGGAGATGGCATTCTCTCCATTGCTGGGGGGGTCACAGGCCTGGCACCGAGACAGGGGATCCTCCTCGAAGTTATTATACCTGGGAAGGCAGCAGGAAGAACAGAGCCCTTCTTCAACCGGCAACGCTTGCTCACGCCAGAACCCCACGAGACGCGTTAGAGTTACCATGGCGCCTGGGCTCACTTGACACGCATGTTAACTCGATTACATAAGGGTTTTCATTAAGCTTTACCGAGCATCGCCATCATAAGAAAGCTTAGCAGTTTCTCTTTTATTTAACCTTCCTGCCATTTCATTCATTTGGAGTCAATATGCTTTCTCAGTTGAGCTAAAGACTTTATTGAGGAACTGCTTTACCTGTTTTGCAAGCTCAGTTTCTCCTTTTGTTGTTGCTGGTGCTTCAGCAAAAACAGAAGGTCACTTGATGGATTACTCATCCCTCCCTCTTTAGGTTTAAGCGTCATTTACACTAAAAGGGCCTGTTATGTTGTACTATGCAAATAATTTTCACCTGTGTATCACTTCTACAACACAAAATAGCGCAGGGCCGTGTTCTGCGCTTCAGAACGAGGCAACAAGACTTCTGGCGATGTAATGCAGCCTTACTACAGTGTAAACAAGCAGGCTTGTGAATACAGCCGGGGCGGCGCGGTGGCTCTGTGGCTCAGGATCTGCGCCTGTGGCTGGAAGGTTGTCGGGTCGAATCCCCAGCTGGCAGAGGAATCCTACTCCAGTGGGCCCCTGAGCAAGGCCCTGAACCCCAACTGCTCCACGGGTGCCATATAAATGGCTGACCCTGCGCTCTGACCCCCAGCTTCTCTCCCTGTCTGTGTGTCTCATAGAGAGCAAGCTGGGGTATGTGAAAAGAAATTCCTAATGCAAGAAATTGTATATGGCCAATAAAGTGATCTAATCTTATATGCAATAGAAATATTGCTCTCGACTTCGAGAAGGTTTTGCCAACAAAGACGACTTGTTAACTCTACGTGCAGATTATGCAGGAACATTTCTCCAGTGAAGTGTCTGCTGCACAACCTGTATTCACTCGTACATCACATGACATCAGTGATTACAGAAACTAGTGAGCAGGAAGGGCAACATCACATCACAATTAGTGCAAACTTGAATGCGAGTTTGTAACAACATAGCAATTTACAGAACTTCCACCAAGTTAACGACTTTGTGCTTAATTTGAAAAATTAAATTAAATTTTTTCTACAACATCAATTAATTCATTGTTACCGAGACTTAATAACTGAGAAACTGGGGCTGCAGTTCCCCTTTAATAATAAAAGCATGGATCACCCATGTTTTTTGTTTGTAAAGGAAACTCTTTGTGGGTCACTCTTAATTCTAAAGGTTCCAATATGAACCTGTAATCTGATCCTGTTCAGTCTGGCACCTCCAGCACACACACACACACACACACCTCATGAGGCGAATCATGGAGTCCATGTCGACCACAAGGCTGTGGTTCCGCTGGAAGATCTGAGCCCGCGGGTTCTTGTCAAAGGAGAACCAGTCTCCATACTTCTGGACCAGAGCTGGGCAGCCACTGGCATTGAACACCTTCTCAAAGTAGCTGCAGAACACAAAATGGATATCAATTTCCTTTAAAAAAAAAAAAGAAGTCTGATAATAACAAGGTAATTACAAGGATAATTCCTCTAAATACCAGAGAGAAAAAACATCAGAGTTCCATGCAATGGTCCACAACGTGCTTGGAAATTGAAAAGGGTTCCTCAGACTGGAACTGCCCAGCATGAAGCTTTGCTCATGGTGCCGTCTCACTGAGCCATAAAGCAGACATGTTTATTTTCTGTAGAGTGTCAGCCCTCCATTTCTGCAAGGCGTTACTTTAATTCCTGCATATTGCGGGGTACTTACGGGATGTTATAGCTGGCCCAGTAACTCTTCTGGAGTAACTCTTTGGTTTTGTCCTCAGTCACAATCAGACCTCTGCAAAAACATAAAAGATGAGCAGTAAGAATTGCACCCTGGGAAACCACAGAGAGCCTACTTGAGAATCCATTACACCCTGATGACCAGTCAGTTTATTGCTAACATTTTCATTCATTTTAACCACAGTGCTTTCACTACATGACTGCAACTTAAAAGGAACTAAAGCTCTTATTTTAGACCATGGAAACACTTACGGAATCTGCTCCAGAACCGTTAAGAGATTCTCTTCGTCCGTTTTCCCAGGGGTGAAGCGACTGTAATCTACAATCATCCACTGGTTATTGTACCTGTGTAAAGAACGGGAACATGGGCACAGGACAGAACTGGATTTTACAAATTGATTCCGTGACACTCATCACTAATCTCTTGCATCTGGCAGCTGCAGAAAAATATGGCAACAGATATCTGGGATATTTTATTCTCTTCAGTGGAAGAGTAAATCATAAAGTGGGGCGATTCAAGATGAGTTACAACACAGGGTGACATTAGCATCACCCGATTCAAGACAAAATATACTTGTAACCATCCTGAAACCGAACGCTGGGAAATACATCAGTCAAACCAAATTAAAACAAGTGTGGACCCTCATGCAATTCTCACACAAGAAATAAATATACTGGTGCGTTTCCTATAGATATGCTCACCTTGGCCCAATTGTGAAATCACAAAGAACTTGGAGAGAACGTTTGTTTGTATACAGGCCCTGTACTCGTTTACCTGGGAGCGTTTACCTCTATACTGCAAAACGTGCGCTGAGCCAACACACAAGTAAAAGGCGGGGATAGAAGGAGAGCACAGAGAGCCCGCTGTGCTCCTCCGAGTGCAGGTTTTCTGAAAGGCTTTCTTACGTCCCACTGTTGAACTTGCTGAAGACCGCAGCCCAGTGCGAGCCATTCCTCGCCAGCCGATTGGCCACCATATTGCGCAGCCACTCCATCACCGCCCCCTCGGGCGTCACGTACTTCCACAGGGCGGGGTTACTGTTGCCAATGGTCGTCTCCATGGCGACCTGACGGGGACAGACAGAGAACAGAAGCTCACTGGCCAGCTCTGCTGTCACCGGTCGGACAGCCTCCTGAATTATGCCTCGACTGTTTCAGCGATTAAGACGCTAGAAACATGTTCGGCACGGTGGTGGAGTGGTTGGCATTGTTGCCCCACGGAGCTGGGGCCCTGGGCTCCTTCCCTGGGGCTCAATCTGCTGGGAGCTTCCGTGTTCTCCCCCTGTTCAGGTGGGTTTCCTCCAGGTGCTCCGGTTTCCTCCCACGCTCCAAGAACTGTGGCTTCTGGGAAAGCGGTCACTGGTGTCGGCATGCGCCCCGGGATAGACTGGTGTCCCTTTCAGGCTGCAGCCTGGGACAGACCCCAGCTGCCCCGCGACGCTGGAGTGGAAGAAGCGGACGCTAGCGACACTACACACAGTACTAGTAACCACGGAGAAGATGGCAACAGCGTATGGCAACATCCACAGACCACATGCTACAGACAGCTCACACCCAGTCTCCTCCTCCACCCAGGGACTCACCAGTCCACTGCTCAGAATGTAGAAGTCATCTCCAGAAAAGATGGAGCCAGGATAAGAGGAGAACGCTTGTGTCCCGCCAGGAATAGGATCTTCAGCTGGACAAAAAAGAAGACATCTTGTCAGAGAAAATTGCATATATCTGAAAACAAAATGCTTATTGGGTGGTTCCCCTCCCCCCAAACTGTGACTTGGATTAAGATTTCTAATGTCACATTATTACAAAAAAAAAGTTAGTTTCCTTTTACAGTCATAAACACTTAAGCATTCCAAGTAAACGCATGCAATCTTGGAAATCGCTAAATATTTCAACCTCTTGATACAGACCCGACTTCGCACACATCTGAAAATGGCCCGGTATGATTAAGCTGAATTGTGTGGCAGTACTAATCAGGAAAAATACTCGTTTTGTATTTCTAGTTGGTGCTAATTAGATTTGGTAAGTTCGGGCTGAGAGAGGAGTCACCGCCATCGTGGCTGGGTTTAGGTGCGACGGTGTTTAAGCGCCTGTGTGACGGGATCTAGTGTTCACCACCGCACACACTAAACAAAGGAGTTGTTTTCACAGCGGCGCAGTGTTCATCCTCGCAGCACTGGGGCCCTGGGCTCACTTCCAGGCCTGAGGTGAGGGTGCTGTCTGCGTGGAGGTCGTATGTTCGTGTGGGTTTCCTCCCACAGTCCAGAGATGTGCTAGAAGGTTAATTGGCCGTGGTGCGAGTGTGAGTGGGCGTCAGCCGTGCATTAGGGCTCAGGGTGCACCACGCTTTGCACCCATTGCTTGCCAGGACAGACTGCGGCTCCCCTGCAGCCCGAACTGAAAGAGGTGATTTGGAATCGGACGGAGAGATGGACAGATCACCATCACCCCAGTGGCGGCACCTTGTGGGGACTTCCTGAAGGCAAAGGAGTACTTCTTCATGATCCTCAGCATGGACTGGTAGTTGTTCCAGGTGACGTGGGAGACTAGCAGCTCTTTGTTGCCTGGAAGGAGCTTGATGAGGGCGGAACACGATCCAGAGCCCAGTGTTCTCGATAGGCTGCTTTTGTTAAGGGCTGCCTCCAAGTCTTCCAGGTCTCCGCCCATCTGAAAAAGCCTGTCCAAGCAGGGGACGCCATTACACTGCAGACCCAGACTAACACTGGGGTATTAAACCACCGTGGGTAACGTTTAAAAAAAAAAAGAGAATATTACATGCACAGTCAGCTGCCAAAATTAAATTTATTTTCCTTATCCATCAGTTCCTGCAGAGCTCGAACTCTGAGCTCCTAAATCAGATTTCTGCATTTCAGGACAGACAGCACTAAGTAAAGCTACGTTATAATACTGTATGAAAGGGATACTTTCATATAGCATTGTGCCTTGTAATGTAATGTGCCTTAGAAATTATATACCTCAAAAAGCAAAAAGAAAAAGGCCAGGTCAGAATTTGTGTATGCAGGCACAGTTATAAAAACATGATACAGGAAACAGACTTGATATTAACAAGCACAGCTCCTCGTTATTCATCTGAAACGTAGCAGCTGGCTCGCCCCATCATGCATTAGAGGTGGTTTCGTTAAAAGACCGATAAATCAGGCTCACTGAGACCTTGCTGCTCTCCTCAGCACAGTGCAGCATGAGCCCTGGCATAATGACCGCGGAGCACAGTGGCGCCTCTCTCGCCAGCCACGCTGGCCGCAGGGAGCTCACTCACAAGAAGCCGAAGGGGTTGACTGAGAACTGGCCACTGGGAAAGGCCACCTGGTCGTTGTAGCTGTCCTCTAGGCCTCTCAGCTGCAGCAAAGCCAGACGTATCTGACGGAGAGACCAGAACAGACCAGTTCAGGCCACAGCTGAACTGAACACAACCAGACAATCCCCCCCCTTCTAACCTCTTTATTCAACCTGGGGTCATGGGGGAGCCAGAGCCTCAGTGTAAGAAGTGGACTCTAAATGTGCACAATCGGGAATCCGAATCCTGTTCCAGACCTCCACACTCAAGCGCATTCTTGTTAACAGTGCAACTTCATCAATAAACCACTGTTCCATCGCCTGCACGGCAGGTTTTACACAAAACAATGCCCACACTACACACAGAATGACATTTTCATGGTTTCACAAGCATAGTTCTACAACTTTGCTTTTTTAAAATAGGAAGAGAAAATTAACTATCAATCATATTCAGGTACTAGTCTCTGGTCTCAAAATGAATTTCCATTTCCCCAAGACAGTGGTACATTGCACTTCTCTTTTAGAGTTTGAGGCAGGTTTTGCTGACAAATGTTTTTTTTTCTTTTCTGCTGCAGAGTCAGAGCCTTGTGATGAGCTCTTGTGGCCAACAACAGCTGAGATACACCACCACAAGACAGGACAGGGTCAGTATTTTTCAACCCCCTCAGCAACTATCAAAGGCTAATCTTCAGAATCCTTCAGTATAAATCTATATATCCAGATAAGGCTCTCAGGCATCAAGCACTTCCTTCACTGAACACGACTTGAAATGCAAAACATTCTCTTAGTGTTGCAACCCTGCGGTCAGAGTCACACACAACAAGCACTCCTGGAAACAGAGGTCTGATTCCCCACAGGGAGCAAGGACTATCCACAACACGGACATCCTTTCTGAGAACAGGGACCCCTTCATCTTTCCACCCCACATTTCATGATAATTTGCACAAATTTCTCAAAGTTGTCTTTGCACTCATGTGTAAAACAAAACGCATTGTTTTGATGCGTTTTCAAACAAAAATAATAAGTTTGAAATATGCAACCCCTTTAAGTTTTTCTACTGTGCTTTGCACCAGATGAATGTGTCCATATGTCCCTGCACTCAAGCAGAATGAGATGAAGCCTAGTACGGGACAAAAAAAATCCTTCACAAAACCCCTTTCTACCAAGACACCTACTCATTTGAAAGCCAAGCTCTGGGAAGTCTGTGCACTTACTGAAGCACTTCCAGCTACCCAAAACATCTGAAACCGCCCACCTCTTCCCCCCAGTACCTGATGCCAGTACTCGGGGTCGTCTGCTTGCTCCATCTGCTGCTCCATCCACTGCAGATTGCGGATGATGTAATCCTTCAGCCTCTTGCAGTATCCACTCTCATACTTGAAGGGGCCACAGTAGCCCACCATAGTGTTCATCCAGTGCTCATACAGCAGCTACAGGAGGTGAAAATGACAGGCTTAGCATGGCTGTCTTCGCCCTCTTCCACAAGGAACGGTGGATCAGAGACACAACCAGGACATTCTTTTCCAAACGCATATCTCCCTTTCAATCGGCAGCAATGCGTTTATTGTGATCTACTTGGCATTGATTCTATGCTGGATGACTATGATTCTATTACTAGAAATAAACAATCTTAAACATTTGTAGTCTGCAGACAATGCACACACACACTCATCCATTTCATGCTGAAATAACGGATGTCAGGTGTTTACCAGTTCATCAAGTGAGAAAAGTGACAAAGGGGGACAGGACACCAGTTCTTTGGGGGCTAAAATGGGCAGCTGGAGACGTGAAATGAAGGCTCGGGGGCACCCAGCCGGCCTCACCCACCGGCTTGGTGTCTCCTTGCAACTAAAACAAAGCACATAAAACCGGGCAGCTCTGTCTTTCCATTTTTTTATTTTGTAAGCCTCCTTGCTTTTTTTTAGTCATGTGTCTCAAAGTTCCTTCTGAAGCAATACGTTTCAAGGTTCGAGCATGCAAGAGAAGAATCAATTAATCATTACAAAGCACAGCCAAACAAAACCAGAGACAGCACTCAAACTAGAAGACATGTTTGATCATGGTACACAGTAAATTGTTTTCCTTACTCCAAGAATCTAATTTAGGACTGCAATGTCCGTGCGCATTCCCAGATCCTACACTATCCTGACTCCAGGTGTCATCCAGCGTGCGGACACACTTGCCTGTGAGGTGACAGCAGCCTCCACTGCCCCAGCTGCGTAAGCCTGGAGACTGTCGTTGTACCGCCCACTAGTGGTAACTTCCAGATATGACCACCTGCAAGGACATGCAGTGAATCAAAACAGTAAATCACAGTTCCACACACATCCTGTACGTGGGTGTGCTCCTGTCGCAGAGTGACAGATCAAACAGCAGCGTCACCACGACTTTATTAAATTGGGATATCCCACGTCTTCTTTAAACCGATTCTCTGTGCTGTCTGCTATCACACCTAAAGTACATTTTTATTTAAATTCCGAAACAAGTTTTGGTTCTCTGGATGGTAACCAAAAAAAAAAGAGCAGCCAGCACAGCAGTTCTAAGGAACTGTAATTTGACTCTGCAAACCACAAACACCGAGCAAATTCAGTAACACTTCCAAGTCCACAAAAGGGAGAAAATATTTTAACTGCATTACATTAAAGCTAAAGAAGTAACACTGTACCAAACAAATGTGAACACCTTACCCTGTCTGCTTTATTTCATCGGTAAAATTAGCCCAGGCTACAAAGTCTGGTCGAAAACCATTTGCTAGCGTCAGTTTTCCAGTCTGTCTGTCTAGAAACGCCGAGCAGACCTCTGCCCGAGTCGACCCGAACCAAGACGAGATCGTTAAAATCAGGAATACCGCAACGCAGCCAGACATTGCCGAGGGATTCCAGCAGCTCCGACCCGCTCCAGACACGAAAGCCATCTTTGACCGCTGCAGGTCATATGACACGCAGACGCCACACGCCCCTCCCTCCGGCCACTGGCCCCTCCCCTCCCCGCCCCGCCCCGCACAAGCCCCACCCATTTTGCCTCGCAAGGACTTCTGGTACATGTAGTATATTATGAAATCCAAGGCTTTGAAACAGTTGATACCTATTCAATGCAACAAAGCGTCTGTAAAATATCTGCACATAGGTAAGGATAGAAAAATACAAGTACCAGTACATTAGTTCAAGTACACTAGTTCTTCACACCTGAAGAAGGCTCCACGGCCGAAATGTTTTGTTTTCTTTCTTCTTTTTTCAGCATGGAATTATAATAATTGCTTACACTTATATAGTGCTTTTCTGGACACTCTACTCAAAGCACTTTACAGGTAATGGGGATCCCCTTCACCACCACCAATGTGCAGCCCCACCTGGATGATGCTCCAGTCCTCTCCCCACATACCAGCTCTCAGTGGGGAAGAGAGCCAATTCATAGAGGGGGATTATTAGGAGGCCATGATTGGTAAGGGCCAATGCGAAATGTGGGCAGGACACCGGGGTTACACCCCTACTCTTTTAGAGAAGCGCCCTGGGATTTTTAATGACCACAGAGAGTCAGGACCTCAGTTTTACATCTCATCCGAAGGACGGCACCTGTTTACAGTATAGTGTCCCCGTCACTATACTGGGGCATTAGGACCCACATGGACCACAGGGTGAGCGCCCCCTGCTGGCCCCTCTAACACCTCTTCCAGCAGAAACCTTAGTTTTTCCCAGGAGTCTCCCATCCAGGTACTGACCAGGCTCACACCTGCTTAGCTTCAATGGGCTGCTAGTTGTGAGTTGCAGGGTGATATTGCTGCTGACTAAACCTATTATTTGTTCCTTACCAGTACACTAGTATGTTTTAACTGTCTCTGCATAGAATTAATTTGTTCTGCATTAATGGATTACAATATATTATCTGTGAGGAACATGCACGCATTTTTATGGAGAAGTGACGTGTCGGGACGTTGAAAATAAAAAAATATTTTTACACGTCCGTAAAAATTGCATGGGAAATAAACAATATCTCCATTAAACCGCTAGATGGCAGTATTTCTCTTTCTCATGTTGGAAAACGGTGTTCTGCTGGGCAGGGATGTCTGCTTGAGTCGCCGTGGTTTGTCGAACGCTTGTACTCCTCAGACCAGTTTTATGACGACCGCTGATTACATATTAATTACCTCTTAAATGTTTCGTGTCTATTTAATTATATACATCTGTAAGACAAACACCGTGAACGTGCAGAAAATACAAATATTACAAAGGCACCCATATATTAAAAGCGAAGATATCACAAGAAACGCCATCTTAAATAAACTTGGTCTGCAAGCACCTATGCATATTTTTTACAAGAAGAAGAGCCAAGTTTATTACCTGTTGTTACTTTGGGTTTGATATAATAGTGCCCTGTAATTGTATAGTATTTTTAAATCTAATTTGTGTATTTTGAGTTGGAAATGTTCTTTAATTATTGATGGTAAGGATAAATGTTTTATATATACTAATAATATTGGCGGGTGGCCTAATCGTATATAAATATGCGTTGTTTCTGCGATTTGAAGCCGTGTCTACAACACAGTTAACAAATAAACATATACAGTGTATGTGTGTGTGAAAATTAGCTTGTAGTAGTTTGAATACATTTCGCTAAAATTTACAAAAAATTGGTTCATTACGAAAATGAGCATACAATTATGGTCTGTTGTATTTCATATTGTATTTTTCTTTACTGCCATTCAAAACAATTTGTTTTAATCAACAAGTCATCAAACGTATCATACAGCTCTTACGAAACAATGGCAGTGTGAAACAGAAAGCAGAAATCGTCTACCAAAATACACAATACAAGGTATTGCAGCAGCGCTCTTTCTCTTCCTGCAAATAAGAGGTCATTATTAAAACATTAGAACTGCAGAATAGAACAGTTCAATGCCAGTCAGAATAGCAGTATATTCTGACAACACACTCAAAGCGCAGAGAGCACACAATGCGAGCAGGAGGCAGCAAAACGGAAGCAGAATGGAGCAGAAGGAATGTGGAATCGGCGGTGAATGGGAGACCAAAGTTTAAATACGTTCTGCTTGAAGCTCAGACCAGATTCATCCCAGAGTAAGCAAACAAAAGGCCCAAACTATATTGTTTAAAACATACATTGAGTAAATATAATAAGAAAGAAAGCACAAAATAACTGAAGGACAACAGACAATAGGCTCATGTTAAAGGAGAGAAGTAGAACAGATTTAGATTAAAAGGATATTAGAGAGGCTGAGAAGGGAGAGAACAAAGCGATGGAGGTTAAAATGAGTAATAGTTTTATTCCATTGTATGCATGCATTTCGTACTCATACATTTTGTTGGTATCAAACAAGCCAATGAACATAAAAGCTGGATGTCCTGTGTATATACTGTATATAGCATGTCAAATCAACATCTTCTTGATGAAGAAGTGCACAATTGGCTTATTCTGGTGATATGGCACTCTTACTGTATAACAGGCACTGGACGCATTTTTTCACATCTGAGTGAAGAAGGTCTGGAACTGGGGCGGCGCAGCGGCGCAGTGGTCAGCATCACTGCCACAGTCCTGGAGCCCTGGGTCAGCGCTGGGCCTGGGGTGCTTCTGCAAGGAGTCTGTGCTCTGTGCTCTCATGTGGGTTTGCCCCAGGAGCTCAAGTTCCCTCCCATTGTCCCAGAGAGCTGCTGGTAGATTCACTGGCCCTGGTGTGAGTGTGCGTGCCCTCTGAACTGATGGGCTGGCTTCCTGTCTCGCGCGTGTTTCTTTCTGGGATTGGCTCTGGCTCCACTGCAGCCCTGTGTGGGATAAGGCAGTTAGATAATGGATGTATGTCTGGAACTGTGTGTTTAATGTGTAAGGATGATTTGGGGTGATTTAGTTTAGCAGCTGCCATACACTCAAGACCCCATGAGCCTTGATGGCCTGAAAAGGGACCTACCGTACTCTCAAGAGGGGAACACCGTAGAGAGAAACTGCATTTCCTTCACCTGTTTGTCATTTGGAATCAGGTCTTTTGTTCCTCTTAATAAGAAAAAACCCCCATGAGCCTAAGCAATATGATGCAATGCTGTCATGTCTTGCTCACATACAAAATAAAGCAGAGCAGAGACACGATGTAAGAAGTGGATGAGTAGCACTCGATGTTAAAAAGAGCAATCAAGCACTACACCTAATAACCGACAAATCCTCGGTCTCAGAAGTTATATGCATCAGATATTCAAAACACATAGTGTTAGGAGTATACTATACATCAGTAAACATAGACTTCAACTATAATGCTGGCTTATATAATGAAATCGTGGATGCATATATAAAGGCAGAAGTTTTGTACTCTGTTTGGTTTTTACTTTCCCCACATAGATTCAGAAAAGCCATCAGGGACATCAGAAACAGAAACAGAAAAGGCAGACATGGTTAATGATTATGGTTGTGCACAGTTTGTCAAAGCACCTCCAAGAGGGAATGCCTGTATTGATCTAGTCTTTTCAAACAATCAGGATGGAGTGAGGAAAATAGAGGTGAGAGAACCATTAGGGAACTGTGATGATAATATGGTATGCTTTGGAGTATATCTGGAAATAGTACTGTCAGAGAGCAAAAAAAAGGTTTTGACAGAGTAACAGCAGAATGGGACAAGGTACTGTATATGCAGATTCAGTGAAGAATCATTGGCAACAGTTGAAAGTAATTTTTCTTGTTGCACAGCACAAATTCACAATCGAGTAAACCAAAGGCTATATAGTGGCCCAATGTTTTTACAAATTAATTAAGAAAAACTTCTTGGCCTTGGTGTAGTCTTACTAGTTCTCTGTGCCTCATTATGACCCTCTAAAGACAAACCAGCTTCTGAAAACAGATTGGTTGGGTTGTTAAGGAGACAGATTAAAACAAGAGCAACATTCAGTTATGGAACAGCAGCACAGGTCGAAAAGGTCTCTAGAAAAGCTACAGTAAGAGAGAGAGAGGAAGGAATGTTGTGATGGAGACTTAAACACATACTTTAAATTTTCTCAACACAACAACAGAAAAAGAACAATGAGAGATAAAATAAGGCTGAGTGCCTGGATGGCCAGGCCATCACAGCCCAAACTGGAGCAGCCCTGTGGACTCGCCAATGACCAGGAATAGAGTAACAGGTGAGTTTGCAAGCTTGTCATTTAGCAACCTTTAATCCCAAAGATCAAAGTCTGAAAAGGCCCGATCACAACAATTATACATAATCATTTAATATGAAATATGGCAGTTAATCCTTCACATTTGCACATCACATTTAATTGATGCATTATCAGGTTTTCTTCAATATTAACATCATGTCTTCCTGTGTACAGTAAAGGGAAATAGCTAGATTGTGCACCAGAAAATGCAGATTTACCACATTTACTTTTGCCACAAAGTAGCAGCAGCCTCCCTTCACAACAAATCAGGCAGAGAAATTACTTCAGAATAGAATTAAGGTAGAGGGTAGAGGGCAGAATTTAGCCAGGACACCAGGGTTCACAACCCTACTCCTTTGAAAAGTTGCAAATGAATGGCAACGTTAGTTTAATGTCTCATTCAAATGACAGCATCCTTAACCGGACAGTTTTTCCAGTCCCCATACTGGAGCATTGCATTGAAAACTCTGCTCTCAAAGCCCCACCTACCATTTTCAGCAGCACAATGTCTCCCATCCTAGCAGTGACCAGGCTCAGCCTTGTTGAACTCCCAGGGTAAAAGTGTACGTTCTAAACCGCATGGGGATGTATCGCCTCATTTTGAATACTGTTCACATGTGGTCTTTGGTCAGCATGTTACAAATAACTATTTGGAATCAGCTAGTTACATTCCCAGGCTTAAAGGGATTGTATACCTTGACTTGCTTAAAGCACTGAATCTTGTTCATATTAAACAGGCCAACTAAAGTCATCTTCTTCAGAATCAGAACTGGCACACAGACGAGAAGACAAGCAGAAAACTACATGGAAGTGACTTCAAAACTAAAAAGAAAGAGGTACCTGTTTTATAAAACCACCATGGGGGTCCAGAGTAAGCTACCCAACTCTGATGTTCAAGCTGATACCCTGATGCATTCAATAAATATCAGGTTGACTTCGTTAGATTAATTAGCTACGAATCCACATGAGTTACAGGGGGCAGATGTCTTTCTCTTGTTTCTAACATATTTTATTTTTCTATGTTCTCCATGTGTTATGAAAATAAATACAAATATCAAATGTGTTTTTCCTTCAGCTAGAAAACTACAGCCTAATAATAGCACTGAACCATGAAAAAGAAATCCAACTGAATACCTACTAATTCATATTCAGGGTTAAGTGAAAATGTGCAACTGTTGTTTGACTGCCATTGTTCCTGGGAGAATGCCAACCTAAAGGACTGGTGGGAAATCATCACTCTGGGACATTCAGCATGGCAAATTGCCAAAATCATTGAAATACAAAAAGCTTTTCACTTTGGTCAATCAGGACTGCTATTGGTGCATTAGCGTGAATGAATTATTGTAATCCTCGTCAGAGCTGCAGTTAATTACAATTACTCACGCTGACAGGTAATTTATTTCAGGTACTGTAACTGTATTAACTGTAATATTCACTAATTCCTCCAAGGTGCAGTATGAAACAGCAGATGTAATTGCATTATAAATTACAGAGAACACCGCTTGTGTGCACAGCTCTGAACGGGGGCAGGCGGCTCAGCGGTGCCGATACCGTCAGGCTCTGGGACTGGATTGGATGACAGAACTGGTCGCACCTTCTCAGTAGCAGCCCATGGGAAACAAAAAGGTCTAGTGCCTCCCATCTACAACCCGGATTTGTTATGGACTGGTACATGCAGGCAACTCTAGAACGGTAGTTCACTGTGTCTGATTGCGTCCATGTCTGACGGTTCAGTAAAACTATCAGAATAAGACTACAGAGAAGGATCCCAGAATTCCTATAGCATTCTGGGATGAATGAATTGGAAAAAGCATATATGTGATATAAGGGTCTGGTCACACAGGCCACCTGAGTGTCAAACTTCGCTCCAATTGCTACAAAACCCTTCCCTGCCACAGGGCCTCATCCCGAGACCCTGCCGCGTGACCTCGAGGTGCAGCGAGCTTCAGCGTCTCGTGTTTTCAGCCCCTCCGCTCGGAGCTGAACGCGACAGGAAGCGGGTGTTTGTGCGTCAGCGCTGGCCCAGGTCTGTGCCAGAGAAAGGGGGACCCTTGGTTCTTTGTGCTCCTGGATTGAAGAAGCTGCTCAGCTGTGTGGTTCCCTTGAGCCCTCTCAGTTAGTCTCCAGCCCCCTGCCCTCCTGGGGGTCCTCCTCGTTGTCTGCTACCTGAAGCCCACCTGACCAGCATTGTTCCAGCTGGGAAACAAAGCCACTGCCGCAGGTGCTTGGAATAAAAGACACGTCTATCTCTTATCTTCTTATCTGTAATTCCCTGTTGCTCATGCGGGGGCCATGCTTGCCTGCGTTTAGCAAACATTGACATCAGCAGTACATGCGGCCCGGGCTTGTGTGCATGTAGAAGCTTTACACATATATATAGACTGTACACACGCGGAGGGAAATACAGTTTTTCCAAAACCTAGATCTGCAGCACTAAATCATTTTCATTTCTTTTGTAGTGCTCTTCTTATGAAGACATTCTAAAAGACGACACAATTGAGGGAACTGGGTAATAAACTATTAAAAACAGCAAGAATAATTAAATGTTGTTTTTGTACACAGGGATAGAAAAAGAAATAGTACGTGAAATATAAATAAAATAGAGCTTCAACAAGAGGCAGTGCAGCTCATTTCAAATCAAATAGAAAGACAAGCAAGTACATTAAAGTATGATAATCTGTACAGGAATGATGTTGATTTAATCGGTAAATAATGGTTTCGGCACTTCTCATTAAGAATGGACATCAGTCCAGGTTTGGATTCTATGAAACACATTGGAAACGGAGAGCAGGTCACTCAGGAACGTGTCCTTACTCAGCTTGCTCCGTCCTTGCTGTTCTCATTCCTGACCCTGCCTGGTTTCTTCGCGAGCGTGTGAGGGCGCAGGGTGGCCAGAATGAGCCGGGCCACTGCTCCAGCTCTGTTCGTTTGTGCTCATCTCCCCACCCCCACTCTCCACAAACACACCTTGACAAACTCCCCCTCCCCCTTCCCATTGTTGTAATGGATTCCCCCGGTCTGCTCCTGCGGAGAGAGCAGTGCCGCGCACAGCGCCCTTATAAATCACCCGCTCAGCCCTGCTCCCCATCCCCCCTCACCCAGAGCGCGAGCGGCGCTGGCACACCGGAGCTCCGAGCTCCGAGCTCCTGCCTGGGGCTGGGAAATCCTATTACCCTGCAAATAGGAGACAGAGGGAAGGTCACAGCATTAATTACAGCAGGGCCCCCGAACCGCCACTGCCTCGCTGAGCCCTTCACCACACATCCTTAGAGCTTCCCCTGCAGCTGCAGGAGAGCTGTGGCTCTGTGCTCAGCGCGCAGTGAGCCTCCAGCTCCCTTTACAATGGAGTGGATCCGCATCATATCTTATTTCCCGATATTGTCCATATCTGATCCACAGAGAGGGCCGGCACGGGGACGTGGGTTTCCACCAGGTGCTCTGGTTTCCTTCCACAGTCCAAAGACCTGCTGGTAGGTTGGTTGGCTTCTGGGACAATGGGCCCTGGTGTGAGTGTGTGTCTTGTGTGGCCTGAGATGGTTGGCCCTGTGCTCTTAGCCTGCTGGGATAGGCTCCGGACCACTGTGATCCTGCACAGGAAAGTTGATGATGATGATGGGATAATAACAGTCTATAGTGATTAGAGATGCGTAATTCTTATGGTAGCAATTCTTGGCCTTCATGCAAGGCATGTTCTTAGACATGCTGGACTGTTAGAGAGGTTGATGCCAATGTTTCTTTCTTTCTCTCTGTTGCACACTGGGGCTTTGGGCTTCTCAAGGTCACTGGCAAATTGGTGTGGCTCTCTACACTGGAGGCTGGCTGGAAAAGTGATTTTAATGCTTTGTGGATACAACCAGAAGCACCTACCACTGACGTATCACTCAGATTCTGAGAGTCATTCACTGTCTGGGCCTGTCCTGAAAGGCATTCACAAAGTTATTCCAATGGACTGCTTCAGGATCAGTAAAAACAAGGACCTGCAGATGTTAAAATGAATGAATAGCAAGTGCTTACAGCCACAAGCTACAAAGACACAGTATTGAACCTGTTTGTCTGGAATCTTTCAGGAAGTGGCAGGACGAGAGCACTGGATCAATAATCTGCTGGGAACCAAAGAAGCATCTCTTACTTGTGACCCTACTAGTTATCGTATATATTCTCAAGCTGGCATCAAGGTTGTGTTCTGCTGTGTGTTGGTTTTATCTGAAATGCAAAAAATATTCATGCCTGAAATACATACACAATGTTCGATTGAGCTCAAAGTGAATGTGTCTTATGGTAGCTTGCATAAATTGTCCAATAACTTAATCATATCATAAGACAGTGAAGGACAGTGCAAGAGAAAAACATACATTCGTTAAAAGACAAATATGTTTCATTGCCTCAGCAAACCAATTTTTTACAACAAATATTTACTGTTCTATCCCTTATTTATACTGATGCTCTCCATGTAGAGTATTGTTTGCCATACTACATAGGGAATACAAAGATGGTTCATTCCACAGGAGTTCGCACCTTTGATGAAATGCACTTCCAAAACCTCTGTTTGGCGGAATTCTGTCCCTAATTCCCCTGGAGAGCCAGTTTAAAGCTCTGTGGGACTCGGGAATGTCACCTTGAAGCTCCCCTGTAATGGTAATCCAAAGAACACCCCTGGGACTGCAGTGGAGAGGAATGTAGCGAGAGGTGTGTTCAAGAAGCAAGGTATTGCTTAAACTCTGAGGGTATCTATCTTGTCCATGTTTGTACATTACTGCTGAGAGCAGAGCCAGGTTTTCTTCCTGGTCTTCAATGAAATGCACAAAGACCCCCCAGGGAGAGAACTGTGCAGGGCCTAGCCTGCCTCTCATTACTCTTACATTAAAACTAGTCATGGGGAAAATTGCTACAACCCCCCACACACACACCAGAGGACCACCTGGTTATAGCAGGAGGAAACAATGTGTGTATCTGGCAAGGGTATGGTACAGAACCTTTATACTACCACGGTACCAAATCAGATAACTTATGGACTTTGTTAATAGTGCTGACACATTGCAAAAATCATGCACAAAGCAAGAAACCCAAAAATGCTAATTAAAAATCTATTTTATAGCTTTACAGCATAGACAAACCAGAGCACAGATGTTCCTAATTGAGGATGCTTTGTTTTTAAATTTGCTGCATGTGATACAGCACGATTATATGATATAGCTTATGGGCAGTCATGCATGAAAATGCATAAATGTATTATTAAAAAAACAAAGTCTAATTTATTTGTTTAGGTAAGAGTGTACTATCATACTATACAAATAGGAAAAATACACAAGTTTAAAAAGGTAGTGTCCCTAGGGTTTTGACTATCAGACTCAACATAGAATTGCAATAACTAACTGCACCATGCTAAAATGTTAAGATTTCTTTATTGTTTGATGGACTTCAATTACTGTCACAGCAGAGTATGATGTGAAGAACTGGGTATGAGGAGGAAATGCATCAAAGTACCAGGTTCTTGTTTCCAAAACATCTGCAGTGACAGCAACATAAAAAAGGCTGATACTCAGCATAACAAAAAGAAGATGTTTCTGTTTCAGTCATCTGGAGGACGATGAAGTTAGGCCTTTGTGAAGATATGTGCAAAAGTTGAGCTGGTAAAAGAATGACTCAGAGGCTCAGGGAGGATTTCCAAGAGCCCAGAGTTGCTTGCAGATGATGTTAAACACAAAGTCCTCCAAGACTGATCAGATCAGGGTTGAGTGTTACAGCATGGAGCTACAGCTGAGCTGCACTGTGGCCTCACAGCAGTCACTGGAAGGTCTGCAAGACATCTCCACTCATCCACTTATCTGAAGAAAGTGTTTAAGGTACTGTAAGTATAATAATAAAATAATAATAATAATAATAATTATGATGATGATGATGATGATTATTATTATTATTTATTGTTCAAGTAGGAAAATAAAACCCCAGGACACAGTGTGTAGTAATAAAGAAAAGACAAAATAGTACAATAAAAAGAAAATAATTAACTTGAACCATCATACAGGACAGAATGCAGGGCAATTGGACATAGGCCCTGGTAAAAAGATGAGTTTGTAAGTTCTGGTTTACAGAGAGTCAAAGAATTGGTCTCTTGAAGAGTCGGAGGAAGAGCAGTCCATAACAAAGGAGCAGAGACAGGAAAAGCACAGCCATCAAAAGTCCAGGATTTAGTCCTGGGCACAGAGAGCAAAGGCCCTGCCTGGCTGAATGGTGCCTTGGAGAGGGAGTGTGAGTGTAAAGGAGCTCACTGATGTGTGATTGAGCCAGATAATTCACAGAGTAAAGTCAGTAACAACATCTTGTATTGAATCTGTGGCTTTACAGACAACCAATGTGGAGACTGAAGAGTAGGAGTGATATGCTGCCAGTGTCTGCTGTGAGCAGCGCAGCTACAGAGGTTTGGACATACTGCATGTTGTTGAGAAGAGAGGGAGAAGTTAGGGAGCCCATAGAGTACAGAGTTGCAGAATCAGCTACTCAGCTTCGGAAACTGAAGAAATTGGAAACTGCCTAATGCAGGCAAGATTTCTCAGATGAGAAAAAGACATCTTCATCAGATTTTTCACATGGGCCTCAAGAGAAAGGAGAGGATCAAGTGTGACTCCCAGATTCCTGACTATGGCAACTCAGGAATGGGGAAGCCATCAGCCATAACTGTGGAGCTCCCCAGCTTTTCCAGCCGACATTTGCTGCCCATCAATACAATTTCTGCTGTGTTGCTATCTAGCTTCAGCGAATGTGCTGATACACTACCAGAGCACCAGAAGAGATTTTGAGCAAGCCTCACAGACCAGACAAGTGCACAAGGACATGAGGAGCACTGGGTCACTGCCTCTTCACGCCCTGTTCCTCTGACCCGCCACGCAGCGGCGCTGGAGAGCGTGATCAGCAATGGCCATAGCAATCTGCACACGCAGACCTGGGTTTTGACACACTTTCCAGGGTGCTAATCGACACCCCAGTAAAGAAAGACAGAGCAAAGTTGACAATCAAAAGAAGAGCTTGGTGTAAGGCTTAACTAAAACATTTTTTTATTATTGTTATTCACATTGAAACAACAGAAACAGCAACATGTATTCATCTGCCTGCACTGGCAGACGGATCCCTGCCCCCACCCCCGACATCTCACTCCAGCCCACTCAGGCTTCACACGATACATAAGAGCTCCCAACAAAAGGCATACATCTCGTCTGGCTTCCATACGGAGTACGCAATCCAGGAGCAATCGATTTCCAGCAATTAGGAAAAATATAGATTATATATATATGTACATACAAACTCTCTGAAGGACATAGTTTACAAAATTTGTGATGAGACAAAAATTCAGAATATTCTTTTTTTTTAGACATGAGAACAATGGTGAATCCGGTCAAAAAAAAGAAAAGAAAGCGATCTACTGATGTTTTCACACATTCACATGAGAAAGATGAGAAAATCCATGTCTACCCCTCTCTTGCTTTGTGTATTAGTAGCACACCCGAAATGTCCTGGAGATGGATTTCGAGAGCACAACAGAATTAGACTGATCCTGTTTGTAGTTTTATTCAAATGTGTTCTTCTTATTAATTAACTTTGGATGAATGGAATTCACATTCTCTGGTGGCTATTTTTTATTATAAACAAAGTACTCCAAACCAGATGATGTGCTAACAACACAAGTTGTATACTTACATGCACTTTTGTTCTCACTAAACAGAACCTTTCTTAAAAACACCCAACTGAAAATGAGTTATTTATTCCTTATTTTCAGTAAGCAGTTATGTTCAGCCATGCATCAGAGACTACTCTTGTTTAACCTTCTGACTTTACACAGCTTCTCCAACAGATGGCAAAGTGGAGCCTTTTCTCAGCACTCAGCTGCATGGCTGAGTCACATATGTTGCTGTTTATTGTTTTTTTTTCATAGATTTTCTGGGTTGGGGTGGAAAAAAACACACCATTCACCAAGAAGGCCTCAGCTGTTGTAGGGAATCGTCAATAATGGATTCAATGTTCTCTCCTTATGTTTTTCTTTAAAGCAAAAGCAGTGAAAATGGAGGTCAATAGATACAAAACGAAATGAAGCAAGTATTTTAGAACCTCCTGTAGCATCCGGAGAACGGACACTGGGGACACGATCCTGTCTACGGAAAATACTTTTTTTAAAAGACTCCCCCTGCTCACTCACTGCAGCTACAACACATTCAGTGAAGCTGACCTAAAACCGCAAAGGTCCTATTTCACCCTCAAGTCCTTCTCAAAGAGGACACTCGCCACCAGTTGGGGACAAAATACAGCCACACATAAAGTGTTGGGGAAAATACTTTGATCTGTCTCAAGTCATCTCATGCCTGAAGATACAGTGTTCAGCAATTTCATTATTAAAGCCATGTTTGTTTTAACAGCTTGGTTTACATTTTCCACAGAGTGTACACCTACATATTTTCTGCAGGTTCTGGAAGTATAGGCAGTGTGGAACCCACTGAACAAATACCCTGGCTTTGTTCAAGAACTGGCTGCAGTTCCTTGGATCAGTGAACTATGAAGAAGGGTAAGATGGGGTGAACGGTCTCCTCTTGTCTGTAACCTCATTTATTTTATTATGGATGAAAAAGAGGATTTAAAAAAAATGTTTTAACACAATATACCAGGGGTGACCAAATCTAATCCTCAAGAGACACAGTCCAGCAAATGTTATGGGTGAATCATCTAGTTTTATAAAACTCTGAAAAATCATATATTTCTATAGAATGATTTCATTTTGTGAACAGATCCATGTGATTTCTTCAATTAAATTGTTTAGGGATCATTTGATGTGAAATACAAATATCCAGCTCACAGTTTGCCATTGCTAATTGAATTGAACCAATTAACCTGGTAATTGATAAATAATCAAAACTCACATGTGTTCCAATCTTTAGAAATTGATGTCTTCAGGGTGACCTATGAGACCTGCTGGACTGTGGCTCTTTAGGACCAAGGTTGGCTCACACATATTATGTACCACGTAAAACAAGAATAACAATTAAAGTTAATGCTCAGCATTATCATATAGACGCCCAAAATGTATTGCTTGATCTTCTGGAAATAAATCATGGGAAAAGTAATACAGGAATATAACATGGTCATTCATGAATAAGTAATCTAATAAGAAAAGCAATCTTCCATTAATGCTAGCATTAGTACTAATTCTTAACATAATTCTTACTTAATTCTTCAACATTGAAGAGTTTTTTTTTATATTCCCTCCTTAGTAACTTCATGAAAGCAAATCAAGAACAGATGACAGTTTAAAAATAAATTTGCTTCTTCTTCTGAAACAAGTGATTTAAAAACCTTATTCAAGGAAAAATTAAAGCTTTCCTAAAGCTCAAATGTTGGTCAATCTAAAATTCTGAAATCTCTGCTTTAATAGAAAACTGGTAATAAGATGATCTGACTATCGGGTAAAATAAAAGCTTAAATAATACTTATGGATTCTATGACTTTTATTTGGTATTTGGTGAGTGATCAGGACCAGAAATAGAAAGATATTTTACCCCTTCATGCCCCTGGAGCAGCAGGGGTTGTGGTGAAGGAGCACTTGGGACAAATGGCCTGGTCATTATTGTACAAGAATAATGACCTTCCTAAGAAGGAACAGAGAATCCATTACTGCATCATGTACTTCAAAAATAGTGACAAGTCAACAGTTTATGTCCAGAATACAGCTAGAGTGTTATATTGTAACTCCTCACCTACCAGTGTTGATTAGTCTTCCCTGCTGAACCCATAGATCTACATTATATCTGGAGTAGTTCATTTCTCTACTTAGTGAATTGAGTGACCCCAATAATCATCTGCACCCCAAGTTCCATTACTAAGATTGGAGTCATTGATTGGAGGTAGCAAAGAATACCACATACAGTATATGATTGATGTTTGAACCAAGAAACTTGTTAATTGATCACAGCACATTGGGCATATAAAGAGTAATTTACGTTTATCAGTGTTATTCTGTGACTCCTCAATAATTCTTAAACAGTGAAAATACAATAGCTTCAGTAAATACAGGCAAAACGGGGTTGTACCAAGATCCATAATATAAGATCACAGTATTAAATGAAGTCTCAACCATGAGAGTCCTATGCATGTCTGTTTAAAAAGCCACAATTTGCCTAGTGAGAGAGGTGCTCATGAGTCTAAACATATTCCTTTTCCACCATGCTGTACATTGCGAACAGCCAAATAAAAACAATGCATCTCACAGATTTTGTTATCAGTTTATTATGTTTACTAAAAATTCCTGACTTTGCTGGGGTGCCACAGGGTAATTTGAGTGTGTGCAGGTGCAGTACAACTGCAGACATTTTCTTTCATTTTTCAAACCAGGCTGTACATGTAATTGTGTGATTGATCCAGCTTTCTTCCTATCTGGAATCTTTTCTGTGTCTTAAACACTGAGCCATTGCTAAGGTTGTTCCCACTAACAACACATTTCTACAATCCAACAGAACACTCTTTGGACATGTCAGTCATTTCTTTCTTTCACTTTTTATGCAACCTATTGTCTTTTATTTATTTTTGTCTAAGTATTTCAAATGCATCAGTAAATCAGACAAACAAATCCTACAGTACAGTTAGGATTGTTGTGACAAATATAATCCTTTTCACGTAGCTTATATATATATATTTGTTGGATAACTGTCAATTGAATTCAAAGGGATTTCTGATTTTTTTTTAAATGGGAATCGGAAAGAGGAAAACACTGGTACAAATCAAACGTAAGAAAGAAATATCACGATAGCCTCCTCCACCAACCAAGCTGGCAGATAATGTGTTAAAATTATCTTGCATGTTAGAAAAACAAGTAAAGCAGTAAAATATAAGTCCTTAGATTCCAAGGCTGAATGTCAGCTGATCTTCAGGGTTTTTGGTGAATTGCTACTAGGAATCATTTAATTTGACAATCTGTGTTGGCACAAACTCTCTGATCAAAGTGGAAGAGCCATGAATATAAGTTTTGTTCCTGTCCTTGCTTCTGTATGGATCAGGTGTGGAGCAGGAGGGGCATTCATGAACACGGAGGGGTGGAAAATCAAGAGGCTGATAAAAGAAAGTACTTTTCTTCAGTCATCTTCTATGTGACACTATAAAGAGCCTTGCATTTGTCTTGTGTTGAGGCTTTTCAGTAACACAAAAGGGAGACACAAAACAGTACTTTGAGATACTGAAGATGAAAAAATATTGGCATTGGTACAGTGTGTTTTTCTTAATATTGAAGGTGTGATGTCAAAATATCAACGCAATGCAGACAAAATCAAACACTTCAAAAACAAAAGACATTTGTCTTGGCATGTAATGTCAATGTGAATAGCACAGCATTATCAATAAAACAGCAAAAATCTGGAGGACAGACCTCACACCTTGTCAATTTCTTTGTTTAAGAATGAGAAATGTTATTATACATAACTGAAATCAGATCACATTATTCCCATAGAAGTCACTGGATTTGACTTCCAGTGTTCCCTATGACAACTTCCAGCACATTGGGGTACAGAATTAGCACGTGAACTGCAGTCAAGTCTGAACAGATATGGATTTAATCACTGTCTGGAGAACAGGTGATTAAATGTTATTCTGTTCTGTTTCCTGTGTGAATGTGTATGTGAATAGACTCAAATAAATTGTAAAATAGTTCAAGCTTGTGATGTTGAAGTTCTTGCCAATAATATTTCTCTGAATTTGCTGTTGACAGCAGGTAATGTCAATAGAATTAAAAGTGAAAAATCTTTATTTAAGAGAGGTGTGTCCATCAGATGCTGTTGTAATAATATTGATCACACCCACTGAGCCACTGATGTCAGTTTCTCTAACTGGTTAAACAAATAATGTTGCCTAAGTAACTGGCTCTCCTGTGCTCCATCTTAATCAATTTTCAGCATGTCTGTCATAACATAGCATACACCTGGGAGACTTGGATACTTTGACTTCATTATTCTTCATCATATTATTCAAACATGTATAACACTTAATACCTTAATCAGTATACACTGGTCGAGATTACCAGACACCCTGTATTGAGATACAGGCATGATAGAATTTGTTCCATTTTCTTCACTGTAAAGGATTTACAAAAAGCATCACATTGTGCCTCCCCTCTGCAACAGTCACACATTTGGACTTCAATTATCATTCATTCGCTTTTTAAGTACCGGCTAGATTTAACTTAATAAGGGCCATTACATTCAAATTAACTATTGAACAGATCAGAGAATGAACTGAATAAAGAACAGGTAAACATCTACTTGAGTTATCTGCACAGACTCAGCTATGTGGAAGGAGGTACCTGTATTAAGCCCATGAAGCTCTCAATCAAATACCGGTTAACCATAATCGGCACGGAAAATGTACATTACTCCTGAATTGCAAATGAAAGAGGAAGCATTGCCCTGATTTCTGTACTCAGTATCGTCTTGAGGAAACGCTGACGTGACTTTGAAACACACTGACAGTATCTGCAGCCCAGCCCTGGAGGGTGAAGAGGGGAGAGAGAGGACTGCATGGCTGGCCAACCAACCCTGCCCAGAGTTCCCCCTGACTTGGCCCAGGAGTGGGTTCCGGGCGTGGCAGGATGTGTGGGTCCATGGATCCACAGCAGTACCCCAAATTAGAGTCCGGATCTGAGCCTCAGGCCCTCTACCACACTGCTGTCTCACCCATCTCCTGGCTGGGGTGGGACAGAGGGGCACTGTAGCTGGAGTTACTGGCCAGGGAGAAGGGAGGGCTCGGCCCCCCACTGAAGACCTCCCCCGGAATGGGGTGCAGGGGTCCCGTGAGGCCCGGCTCAGGGCTAGGCGTGTCGGCGTGTGAGATCATGTCCGTGTACCTTTGGTTGTCCGAGGGGTGGTGGCCTGAGATGGGCCCTTCTAGGGGCCCCTGTCCCGAGCCAGGAAGGTAGTTGGACTCAGCGGGGGACTGGGCCTGGGAGGACGGGGGGCCATGAGGGAAGAAATCATAGTTGGCCCCAGGGCCATAGTAGTCCCCTTGGTAATCTAGAAGAAAGAGCAGAGAAGCAGAAAGCGGTTAGGCACAGTAACGGGAAGCAGTACCATGCTCCTGCTGTGGAAAGGACACATTTCGAAGCGTTAGTTTGTTTTTTCCCAGGATGGCTTAGAGGCGCAGTGGTCAGCACTGTGGCCCTGGGCTCAGTTCCTGGCGTGCTGTCAGTGCTCGCATGTTCTCCCCGAGTTCAGGTGGGTTTCCTCCAGGTTACCTCCAACCGCCCCAGGACATGCGGGTGGGTTAGTTGGCTTCTGGGAAAACTGGCCCTGATGTGAGTGTGAGTGTCTACCCTCCTTCGATTGACTAGTGTCCCGCCCAGGCTGCACCCTGCATGCGCCCATTGCTTGCTGGGACAGCCTCCAGCTCCCCCTGTGATCCTGAAAACAAACACACTGCCCCTGCCTAAAGAGGATGGGGCGAAGTGGAAGTCTAATGAGCTGGGTATAAATGAATAGGCAACATGAAGGGTTCTCTTTTTTGTCATAAAATAGAAAGACAGAGAGAAAGAAAAAGAAAAAACCCATGGTGAAATATCAAAAGATGAAGTCTGGTCTGAGATGTTTTCGCAGAAGTGGATACGTGTTCTGAAAACAATTCTGTTCTAACACGTATATATTTACCAGGAGAATAACGTTGAGAAAGCACAGGTGGAGCTGAGAATGAGGGCTTCCCTTTGACAGGCAGGACCCTGGGTGAGCAGAGGGCTGGGAATTGTGAGCAGGCTAATGAAAGTATCTGACATCCACAGCACAGCCCAGTGAGACAGAGTATGAGGGGGCATGCTGAGGAGGAGGCATGTTACACTGAGAGCAGGAAAGGGAGATGCCCACGTCTTTGTCATTACATCTTCCCTGCCTAGTCCCACTCTGGCACGTCCCTGTAATATTCCAGTGCCCTTAGCAAGCAAGAAGCAATGACTGCCATTTAGACCTGCGCTGTGAAAATTGACAGTTCAGAAGATTGCAGGTGAAGATGCCATCACATTGTGTGTGTCTGACAGTCCTGCATCGTCACGTGTTACTTTCAGACCTGCAAAACTTCTTGTTTCTGACCCTTTCCATGTCGTTTACATAGTGTGAGGAAATGGCACCTGACAGGAATCACACAACTATTCAGAAGAAAAAAAGAGGTGGATTTTTAATGTCAATTTTAAACCGTCAATGTTTAGTTTCCTCATAATGCTGATTAATGATTAGTCATTTTGATGTGGTGTTGTCTTACTCTAAGGCTTAGTTGCTGTTCTGTATATGCTGATATTGTTGTCAACAGCAAAGGTAGGAGAAAGGAACCTTCTTTTGGGCATAAATTAGGAATGAATAATGCATGGTAGGCCATCAATTCAGTTTCTTCGTTAAACCACAAACACCTTTTTCCTGCACCTGCAGATTTCAAGGAAGGCATGAGAAGTGCTCTGTACATTCAATCTACAGCCTTCCTACCCTCTTCCATACTGCCTCTCACACTGCCCAAAACAAAATGCCTTTGTCGAGTATTAACATGGTGAAGCTTTAGAAAATATAGCGGTCTTTACTCCAGGCTCCATTTATTCCATGGGAAAATGCCGTAGGTGACCATTTAGCCTTGATTCTGTGGTCCATAAAGAATCTAAACTAAAATGTAGAATTGATTTCACAATTATGCTATTAAACAATCACCTTTACTTGTGTTCGGCTTGCCCGTTAAGTGTTAGAAACTGGAGAAGCCATGCCAAAGCTCTGTGTAAAGAAATCTAGGATATGTTTAGAGCCATAAAAATGAAAATTAATTTATGCACGTTGTGGACACTTCCTGATTTGTAATAGTCATTTCCTAGTGCCAACGTTTGGGTCTATACCCTACTTGCAGTAACCTATTTCCCTGACAACAAATCTAAATCATCTGACTCCCTAGCCCTAGAGATCTCATTAACTCAACCTAAATACACTATAATATAACCTATTCTTAGTTATACGCTTGTACTGGTTACCCCATAACCTAGTTCTGAAGACCTCATACCTTTGTCCTACTAGTAGTATGACTACCCTCCTAGTCCCTTGGTTCTTGTACATAATTTGCCTCCCACACCACCTACTAAAGCTCTGGACAAGATCAATGAACAGTGCTCCCCTTAAGACACAGTCAAAGATTTTACATTTTTATTGAGAAGAAGAATCAAATGTGTTAGGTGATGATTCAAAGAAATTGTTTATAGGCATTTTAAAAGGGCAACACTCATCTGAAAACTCTATGAGCTGGGGGAAGCAAGGTCTTAAGGTTACAGTTGATGTTGCCACAATATATTATAAATGCCTATCCCTTAACCCAGTGTCAACACCTGTTACATCTTGTGATGGATTCAGCATGATACCATGTGCATGCAGACCTATTTCTCTAGTACTTTTACAGTGAAAGTTCATTTATTGGTGCCTTTTATAGGGGCCACCTCTGCAAGACTTCTAAAAGATGCCATGTATGATAATAATCCTTATATTTATATAGCGCTTTTCTGGACACTCCACTCAAAGCGCTTTACAGGTCATGGGGATCCCCTCCACCAGCACCAGTGTGCAGCCCCACCTGGATGATGCGACGGCAGCCAGAGTGTACCAGAGCGCTCCCCACACACCAGCTCTCAGTGGGGAGGAGAGCAGAGTGATGAAGCCCTGTATGTACCGATATAATATGAATGTCTATGTATGATATAATATAAAGCAGATGGGTTATTTTACAAAAAGCAAATGAACAAAATATCAGACAGATGGATAAGTGCCTTATCACCAAACTCTACCAGAGAAACCATCTGCAGTTACACGTGTCAATCACCAGGTTGCGCTGTCGCCTTCAGAGAAAAAAGCGGTACTTAAGGACATCTCGGTTACAGAGGGCAGTTGTTGCCAACCCTGCTCAGCTGAAGGAAGGTTTGAAGAATTGTGAGGATAAGACCTATAATAATACAATCCATGAACTGTGTGCATCCTTAATAGTCACGGGGAAGGAAACAGGGAGTTCCGTGGAATTTGTGCTGCCAGAACTCTTCTGCTGCCCTCCATCAGAGCTGGAGCAGTCAGTTCAACAGCAACTGTTACTAATATCTCCAATTTGGCCTATACTGGGGATGAATCACACCTGGACATAAAGGATGACGAATATGTCTTTTTCTCACTGGAGATTAAACAGTAACAGAAAGGTATCTGAGAAAGTACGTTCAACATAAGAGGGTTAGTGAGGGCTCCAGTGCCTGCTTACCTATCTATATATCTGTTTGTCTTTACTGATATATACCTACCCAACCTTAGACAAGAAAGCATATATGTTCTGTAACAGCTCTTTACTTATCCACCCATTTATCTCCATCTATCTCATCTATTCAATCTATTCTACCTAATTATCCATTTATGCCTCAAATATCTCCATTTTCAGCAATTCGTCTCTCCATCTCCTCACCTATCTATCTTCACACATGAAAAATGTTCACACATCACTCTTTCGCCAAGCCTGCCTGCCTATCTATCTGCCTTCGCATTAATATTTAACAGACCCCAAGACCGTTTAGGGAGCTGCAGGACTGCTCTGATTCAGTCTCAGCAGCAAGCATCATTAGTAAATGAATACATTTCATGGAAGAGAAAGACTTAAAAGTAACTACCTCTCACCCTCCTCCAATCTTCTCTAGTGCTTCCACAAAAAAAAGAGCTTCATTGGAAACCTGGACGAGAATGTTGCGATATTTCATCTTTCCCCGTTGTAGGTGCCCATTCCGTATGCTATGTAATGACCATTTCCCGTTTAATTAATACGCTGATGTCACCAATGTTTTTGTTTTGTTAAACCTCGTTAACGAAATATTAACGGGTATTTAAAAACAGACGGCCTTGAAGGAAGTTCAAAATCTGAATTAGATTCTGCAATGGTAAAAAAAAAGTCGAGTTCAACTACCAGATGAATTGTGAGCTGCGAGAGAGGGCGTGTAAAATCTGGAATTACTATTTTACTTCAATGCGAAGTACTGGCATGCGGATTATGTCACCTTCATCATTGCCCATGCTTACACTAAATTCAGGTTACAGATTTCAGCAAAGATAGTTTCACAAAACGAATATATGTACCTCAGCACAAACGCAACCGCTGACAGTTGTTCGATGAATCCCGTTTATAGGCCAAAACCTTCTCTGAATTTTCTACCGTAAATTCTATATTTTCACTGACGAAAAAGCTCCTTGTTGTTTCAAAAAAAGAAAAACAATACATTTCAGGTATTCGTTTTGCTTTCATTCACTCAAGGCGTAGAATGAAAACAATAAGCCGTGCCTTCCATTTACATTGACGGAGCATTAACGAAACAGGAATATTTACATATTTTAAAACAACGACAGGAGCGTATTACAATAATTATTCTCAATGTGATTAGAAGCGCCGTGGGAGAGTAGTTTGTTATTAAAATGAGTAGTATTGTTATTATTATTGCTGTCATCATCATTTTTTTAGAATCACAGCTCGTCTTTAAAATGCTTTAAATGGAATGTTAAATACCCTTTTTATACAACTGCAGCATGAGAACCGTAAAACACAACAACAACAACAACAACAATAATAATACACAGTGAACTTAATGACCGGCACCCAAGCATTCTTATTTTTGAACTCGCAAAATCCTCAAGACACATGAATATGTTTAAGAATCATTGACAAGAACGCGTCAAATTACGAATTGAACCCTACTGTGTTGTGTCATAACAATCGCACATATGTTTCGATTTTCATCATACACTAAATTGTAAGCAATCATTGGTAAGTTATAAGAAAAGCTCTCGGAAGAAATGTGTAAATTTACAATTTTACACGAAAAGATCAATTTTACAAACGAGGTTATGGTGCAATTAGCGCTGTCGACTGACTGCAGACGGTTAATAAACGCCAGGCAACGCTATAACCAATAGCAACAATTTAAAAACATGATTTTTTCACATGACAGGAATACTGGGATTAAACGACACAGTAGAGAGGTACAATACCACCTTTTTGATCTATTGCTACTTTATCCCTTGAGCTTTCAAAAAAGTATAAATTAATTAGCTAACAACTATACACTTAAACATTGTAATTTATTGTAATTTAAAAACATGACTGCGAAAAATTGGCATGAATAAAATAGAATAGCAACGTTTTCTCTCGTTCACCGAGACTTGTAGGAACAGGCAGTTGCATTGTTGAATGGGCAGTTGCGTGTGTATTATGTGTGTGTTAGGGTGAGTGTGTGTGCATGTGTGTTGTGTGTGTGTTGTGTGTGTGAGGCTCCAACAAAGCAGAAGCAGAGGAGCTCCCACTTCTCTGAAAGTGACCTTCCATATGCTAGCCAAGCTCGGATGTAATTGGAACAAATGCTTGTGAATGCTCTACAAAAGGCTGCAGCTGGATCTTTGTTCCCGAAATCCAGAAGAAAGGCCAAGGAGATGTGGGGAGCAAGGCAGAGTGCGAGGGCAGAGAAAGAGGAAAACGGGAGATGCTGAATGTCTTTGTGTGTTCGTAACCGCGGATTAGATGTCTATATTCCGTCTGAAATGCTTTTAACTGCTAATAAGCTGTTGAGGTATTTTGTCGGTTTGTCTTGATATTGCTCTATCTTTAAAAAAATACGTTTTCTTTTTAAGTTTTTCCTTAAACTAACTCAATAAGTGGCGTAAATTGGATTGTTATCTATAGAAGATGAATCTGAAAAGCCAGATGTTATATTTCTTGTATTCATTTTGTCCACTGCAGGATAACCTATGATCCTGATAACTGTTTTGATTCAGAAAAACGATGGAAATCTGGGGCACTTTAGCTTCGGACTCTCAAAGGGGTACCTGCTCTTCGGGTCATCTTCCGGCATTTCGGAATTAGGCTAGTACTTCTTTACCACTCGACCATGAAAGCGGAGGAATATAATTATAATTATAATTATACATCACGGGTTTACTTATCACTAGCGGCAGAAGCATAAACGTGTGCGTTTTATTTTTGGGTTGGGGTTACTTAAAGTCCTTTAACACTCAGAAAACGGGGGTGTTGTTTTGATGACATTATGTCCTTTTTTCTTAACGTGATTTCTTTTCTTTTTCCCCCCAGCAGGGCTGCGGGCTTTGATGCAGGAGCCGAGTCGGAACCTCTGACGGAGGAGATTAGAGACACACCGACAAGCCGGGGGTGAATTCGGCCTCTGGGCTCAAGCAGATGCCGCTGAGAGGCTGGCGACGCCATGGCAACGGCCTGGGGCCCTAGCCGCAGGGTGTCCTCCTCAGGGCCCAGCCTGGGGCGGAGGCGGACAGGACAGGCCCGCGTCTTAGGCCAGATTTCAGTTGGAAAGCGAAGCCTGTCTCGGCACGCCGCTAGCCCCCTCTATGTAAAAGTATCCATAGAGCTGCTCGCTCAAAATTAAAAGGTCTCCCCCCCCCCCCCCCGGCAAATCAGGAGCGATGATCGCTAATCCTAAACCAATGTGTCATAATAAAGTGAAAGGTTATCAATTAAATTTGTCCCGTAACGCCCAAATCTCGTTACCTATTACAACAGCATACATTTTCAATCGCCTTCTCCAGCAAATGTGATTAGTTGGGGGTTTTTTCTTTTTAAGGTGGCGCAGTTTTCGGTCATAGTATTCCGCTCAGAGGTAATATACAGTATAAAAAGCAGGAATCTTTGCCATCCACGTTCATTATCTTTCGGTTAAACTAGAGCTTTGCATACCTTAAGAATAAAACCAAATTAATATGGTGGCTCTCTCCATAAAGGGGAGAGAAAAACAGTACATAACCCTTGGATAGAAAACACCGATTAAGCGTGAATAATGGATGATGCAATCTTTATATATTTAATGAAATAACAATTGTGTGATGTAGTGATGGTTATTTACACATTCGTGTAGGCCTAGTGTCCTGTGTACATGATAAAATGTCATATAATTTTAAAGCATTTTATATAAAGGCGGACTATTTGGATGACTTTCGAAGTTTTTGTTTTTTCTTCGATGAAACTTAAAACGATCAGGTTACGCACTGAAAACGACATTTGAAATAGAAAAATATTAATTCCTTGATATCATTTTAACTTTTGTTTTGAACCTTAAACTTTCGGAATACTTTCGGTAACTGGATTTTTATTTCATGCTGGGGCGAACCGCCCAGAAACTCCCCATACATATTCTAGCTTTGGTAAAATGAAATTCTCATGTTTTCCAGTTTAATAAAGTTGTCTCATTATCAGTAACTTTGTGTAACTTACCGACAATGTGGGTCTCGAGAGAAGAGTTTTACAGCGATGCAAAACCAGAAAGGCCTTAATAACACCTAAATTGAATTTAGTTGAGCGTTTCCTTTATTTTTAGGGATGAAGTGATACACACCCAACAATAAAGATATTCAGCCATTCAAAAACTTCCCACGTCTATGCAGTTTTAAGCTCGCTTTAAAACAAGGCCAGCGACCGTCTCGGTCGGTGTTGGTACTAAGTTATTTTGTTTGCATAGTTATGCATGAAAAATCAAAAATCCTATTCCAACAACAACAACAACAACAACAACAACAACAATAACAATAACAATAATAATAATAATAATAATAATAATAATAATAATTATGCTACTGGTTACCGCAGACCGCCACGGGGAGTAGGTCGGTGTGGGGTGTGAATGAAGGAATCTCTCTCATCAAAGACGCTAACTACAATCAAAAAGACGACGTTGAGATGTTTAATTCATGTAAACGACTTTTTATGAACCGCACCGTGTCTTCTTCTGCCACAAACTGTTTGCTGGTGGTCTTTTTTGGGGGGGGGGGGAGACGTTTACTTTAGTTAGAGTATAGAATGGAAAATAAAGATAGAATGAGAGCTGAATGAGAGAATGAGGAATGTTCTCACTAGGAAACAATGTGTGTGTGTGGATCGGTGAGGTGTTATGGTTAGAAACCATAACAGAAAGACTTCTGTCCCGCAAATGACGTTTCCGTCTAAGGCCTGTGTAACGTCAATCACACCTCTAGACACTTCCGGTTAGGGGTGGGGAGATCTGTTAGCCTCAAACGAAACATGTTCTCTTTCTGACTCTCCCCATAACCCCATGCACAACATATGTATTTCTCTGTTCAAACGAAGGGGACATTTAAAGATCTTCTATAATGTAAGGTTTACCCATACTTTAAAGCACACCAACTCCCCGGTTGAAATTATAACACGAAACAATGGCATGGTTTTCAAGTGTCGTATGCGTTCGTCTCTGCATTGAAAATTATAGGGAGAGATTTTACCTCCATAATAATTGTAAGGCCCAGATCCCATAATTTCTGTGTCTTCTAATCTGGCACCAAGAGGCCTCATTCTTCTAGGGCTCCTAAAAAATGCATGTCTCCTTGCGCCCAACGCGCTCAGCTGCTTCATTCGCCTCTCCTTCGAACGTCGATTCTGGAACCACACCTGCAATGAAATGGACAGTCAGATCTTGGCTGCCTGTGCTCATAAGGCAGCCCATCTATCTGAAGACTTTTAGAAACATTTCCAGGAATACAGTTAAGTCTCAGTTTAATGGGGTTCCTTTAACGGACTTTAGATTTTAGAGTTGACGGAGAAAATCTGTTGAAGACTGATGTTGTCTGTAAAATCAGAAATGCTAGACTTTCCCAGCAATACCAGGGACATATACAAATAATACAACAAGGAAACATAAATATTACATAGGCTAAAATTCAGGAATATCCATGGTCCCCTATAAGGACAGATCATTTGCTTACAATGGGTGTTGTTTGTATTTTTTAGCTTTTAGCCAATTTTATACAGTATATTTACACCACATGGATAAAGAACTTGTATATTAATGTTATGAAAAGGCACAGGAACCATTTTCATTGAGTTTTTTGATTGGAATATTTAAAAAATAATTCAAAAGATCAAGAAAGGATATATATGACATATATATTTTTCTCATATCATGGTTGTTTATTCATAATTTAATGGACATTCAGCAATAATGAAAATCTTTCATCCCTATTAGTCCATTTGACCAAGGATTTACTGTATTGTTAAAATTCGTCTTTGATTTTTGATCATATCGTGGGGTACATTACCCTGAAATCAATTCTGTTATTAGCTTTTAGAATTATTTATAAAATGGCATTGCTGATTATCTCACTGTATTATGAAACACAAACATGTCACATGCAAAAAATGTCTAATTACAGGTGTGTGATTTTGAAGACTAAAATCAATCCAAACATTAATTGGGCATCGGCTAATAAAACAAAGAATCTCGCTGTGGTTATTGGCAAATATGTATAGAATAGGACAACATAAAAGTCTTCATTCAAAAGCATATCTTTTAGATTGGTTTTTGTCAAACCCCAGGCATTACTAAGCTTTATATTTGCCATTCAGGAATGTGCACATCCATTATTGAATTTATGGAAATAAAGATAAAAGACATTTCAAAAGTCATTTATATGTCCCTGGAATTGAAGAGCGCAACAAGAATAAAAGAATACAGACACACCAGATCAAGGATTAATTCTGAAAACTGCATTTAAACTGTGGTGAGGACTGACAATTAGATATTTAAACAATTAAATGTATAGCAGGTTGTTCAGAATTGGAAATATGACACATGTTCTGTTAGCTTTGCATAGGTCATAGTTTTACCTTTGCTTTTGTTCATGCCAAATACCTTTTTAAAACTACTCTAGAATGTATATCTGATGGGAGACCTTTTAAAGATCAAAGTACTATGGAGGCACAAGTGCTACACACACTTTGCGATTAATTTTATAAACACAAGGCAGAATTTATCAGATAGCCACCATTTTGATATACTAATCAAGACAGTTGGTAAAGTGCTTCTGTTGAGGTGTGAAAAAGTCTCACCTCGATGTGATTCTAGTGTTGAATAGGGGGCGAGAGTACTGTGTCTTCATAAGGGTAGAGGCTGGGCAAAGGAGGGGAAAGGAATGATGAAACGCTTGTTTATTCCAGCTGGTCTGGATTTGGAAGGGATCACAAGGCTGCCAGGAGCCAGGAAGAGGGCTGGAAGTGAGTGACTCAGGCCAATCCTCACATGCAGATTGCAAAGGCAACCCAATCTTCCCATGGGAAAGAAAATCTGAGGCTTCAGAAGCCAAAGTTTTAAACCTATAGAAACTTTTGCCTTTGTTCTTTTTTAAACATTTGATCACATCTACATGAAATACATTTAGATGTTCTCCTAAGATGTCTAATAAAACCAAACAAAAGGAGAAGGAAGAAAAACAAAATGCTTCCATACCTGAGAATAAAGACGGCACTCTTACATGCACACTTTTCTACGCCCCAGTATTCTGTTACAGCTCACCCACAGCAGCATGCTGGAGCACATGACATTCAATTTCTGATAAATCCTGTGCAATTAATACAAAAGCACAGATTCGATTGGCACATCATCAGCGGGATGGTAATTCAATTCTCTTCTGCGTCTCTGTGGCCCTCAGGTTGAAAACCCATCGAGTGTTTGTTTTCATTGTACATATTTACACACGGAAACAAACGGCAGCCTCCCGAGACAGGGGTAACAGGGGCCTGGTTTGGAAATGAAGTTTCCCAAAGCACATTTGAACACGCTTTCCCAATCACTGTGATTTCACAGCACTGCCTGGGCAAATTAAGACAGAATGAAGAGCAGCCCAGGCAGTGCTGCTCTTCGACGTGGTTGGAAATGTAGCCTGAATCACAAGGCTTGAGACTGCGCTTGTTTGTGATAGAAGCCGGAAGTGTGAGATTCAGGCACAACCCAGCTGTGCCCGAGTTTTTATCAAATTGCAAATCCTTATGGGACTTTTGCCCCTTCTCAAAGTAAAAACAAGTTTTAAAATATTCAGAATTGCTGTAGTGGTAAAGACACGATTAGAGACTTTGAATTTTATATGCAAAAGTTTTTGCTGTAGTGTCATAGAAACCCCAGACCTTTTAAAGAATTTGATGCTATGAACCTGATACCCAATGTACCAGTACATCTCAGATTGTGAAACACATTTACAGTGGTGAGAGTAAGCAGTAAAGATGTGTGGAGATACAACCTAAGAAATGAGCTGATTTGAAAAATAAATTAGCCTGTACTGCAAGAATGCTTTGTGCTTAGTTGCTGATGAGTTTGGGTTTTAAGTTTTAAGAAGCTTTGAATTAATTTGCAAGGAAAAACCATATTATTCAGACACTGTGCACCACCAGGATCTGAGGATCGCTCTTCACCTGCCTTCAGTGGCACAGCAGGGACTCTAGAGAGCGACCACCAAACTCCACAGACAGCAATTGACTCTGCTCTGGAGGAGTGTGGCTGGAGAGCAAGTGTGAGATAGCACCTAACACTTAAAACCCCATGGCACCACATTACAGCCACACGAGCCATTGGATGAGCAGTGAAATCCATACATATCATACTGTGCACCTCTGCAAACACTGGCCTCCTTGAAAACTGAAACAACAACACCGAAGGCAGTGCTGTAGACATATTCTGCAGGAAAATACGAAAGGGCAGGACTTAAGAAACTGGTTTTGCATTTTAGAAGATACCTACGGGATATCTGACATGTAGAATAAAGTGGGACGCTTCTGTTATTAACTGTTCTCCCTGAAGGTGTTGTTCTCTTAAGTAGAACAGTGATTTTGCATGTTACCAAGGTGTGATAAGATTCAGCTGAATGCCCAAAGCAAACTTAATCGGACAAATTTTATTGTATTAGATTATTCGTGTAGAATGATTCAGTTAGAACTTCATCAATAACTGGCTAATTTCAATGCTCATTATGTGCTCTGACACTTCAAACCAAAACGGTAATTCAGCTGTTTATATGCATCACACATATAGACCATGAGCATGTGCAGACTTGAGCTTTTTGAGTCCCCCAGCAAAGTAGAGGAATTGGAAGACTGAATAAGTGTTGGCCCTTTCATTCCATGGTAGGATGCAAGGAAGAGACTTCATTTTAGAGAGTTGGTCGACTCAATGCAGAAACCACAGTAAAAACCTGGATATCCAGATGATTTACAGAGAACATTGGAAGCTTCTGTTTTCTGTGTGTGCTGCTCAGTCTCCTCCAGGTGTAAATAAGTATTACTTTGCTTTCAGATGACATTTCAAATTATTTATGTGCAATAGAACAGTGAGCAGAGCTGCTGGCACCTTAAACCTAAGCAAGAGTCTCTCTCAATGGTAGCTGAGATGTCATGGGCAAGCTGGTGAATAACCTCACAAAGGAAGTGTCCAGCGCATAACTGAGATCTGACAAGAGCGAACAACAAAGTGCCTCATTTAACCCAGCCTGGATGCTGGCTGTGCTGGTACACTTATCAGCAGGAGCCAGCAGAGCTTCCCATGTGTGCTGTGCCAGACCAAGGAGCTGGCCAGTGTGGTGTTGCCTGCAGTCAGGGTGCACCCTGAGGGCACCAGCTCCCTGTGTACAGCATCGCCTTTAAGAGCAATCACACCGGAAACTGGCGCCATGCGATTTGAAACACCTGTGCACTGAGAGGCACAGCAAGCCCACAGAGCCGACTTTGCTGCTAATGAATGTAGACAGCATTACAAATAAGAAGTCAAGCTGAAACAACAACAGAGAATCACACAGTACCAGAGTGGATAATAAAGTACGGTACTAGAACTAAATAAAACAAGATCACACGATCTGCCTACTAAAGACAACGTTCCGTACTACTGGGCATAAACACTGCTGGTGTGGGGACCGGTACGTGGTGGCAGAAAGAACACTAGATCAATTACTGAAGAGTCGTGTGGTCAAATCCCAAAGTGGGCACCACTGTTGTATCCTTGACTTGAGACCTTTATCCTGATTTGCTCTGCCAAAGGTACCAGCACAGCTGCAAGGTTGTTCTGCATTAGTCTCCAGTTTCATTCAGGAAGAGTCTTGTAAGTTTTTTTTAACACAAAAGAAAATCAGCGCCCGACAAAACCAGTCTGAACAGCATTTTTAACACAGATCCTGTGAGGAATTATTCTACAAGTGCAAAAAGATAAGTATAACACAAAAACAACTAAAAATGCTCACAGATCACTAGAGCTCATAGCTCATTTGCAAGGAAATTTGTCATTTAAACATTGTCACTCTCTGAAACATTTTTGACAGGCGCTCCACTTTTTCAAGGGAAAGAATGTCTCCTGCCTTAGGATTCCAATTCCTTTCAAAACAGCATCTTAAAGGACAAATTTAAAGAAACAATGAATTAACAAGCACTCCATCTGAAGTAGCGGTATTTGTCTTTCATTTCTAAAAGCACAGGGTCTTCTCTCAGTCACAACAAATATTTAAGAACAAAATACTGGTATAGCTTCATTTTAGTCTGGACTCCAAAAATTATCATCAAAGAATTTGCAGACAGAACAGTGGCCACAGAAGAAAAGTATAAATCTAGCAAGAATTCAACAACAGTCAAAATGTTACAATGTCATATGTACTAACTGTACATTGTGTAGCCCTTTTGTGTTATAGCCTATAGCTCTTTGAGTTCTGACCCCAAAGGGTTTAGTGTCTCATTATTGCAGTATATTGTTTCTACACCTTTTATATTACTATAGAAAAAACAAGAATAGATTATAGAGCTTTTTTCAACAACTGATTGCATCAAAGGGTCACGATAACGAACTGAGGGAGAAATACAAATGCGCTTCTAAAAGCTTACGAAGAGGACCTATCGGCTTCGCAACATGTCCTGCTGAATGTGTTCAATCCAACTCTATGCATGTTATAAACATTAATCGAGGATATACAGTAAAAAATTGTAACAAAAAAATGCAAACATCTCAACTTCCCATGATCACCAAGGGCACAGCATACAATCCAAAACAGATTTCATACATATAGTTTTAGTTTTATTAAAACTTTCAACCAAACTCAAGCCTTTGAGAATCTGTTGAGCACTGTTAGGTTTATATTGCCAGTGGACATGATCAGCTCCATCAGACCATTGATGGGTTGATCAAGAGTGACGTGTGTTTCCAGGGAAATATGGAGAGAAGACAATTGCAAAGTGGGGATTTGCGGTACCTAAAAGCAGGGAGCTCCAGTTGCCAAGTCACTCCCTTCTCACCTGGCTTGAATCTCAGAACACTCTTCCCTAGTTTAGGCCAGCACAGACTCTTGAGCAAACAACACAGCTGCCCACTCACACAGACAAGCACAGCCATTCGAATGAAGGACTTTACATTCTATTCCAGTTGAGGATTGATGTTAATACGGGTATTTAACTAACTGCTATTTCATTCAGAAGCAGAATCACCACGTTGGCTATATGCTGGACCTGCACTACAACGGACTGCAAGCTTGGTAGTTTACACAGCAGGCTGCAACCTCAGCAAACCATCACACACCAAAGATGAGTAGAGTAAACAAAACAACTTGTAGATTCGAGGATACTAGGATGTACAGGGAATTAATTACCAACTCTTAACCAGTAGAGATCAGGATTCCTACTTTTAGTCATCACTGTATGAACACAACAGGAAGATGCTCTGTGTTTATAGATTCATCCATCCATGCATTTTCTAACTGCTTCATCCAAGTCAGGGTCGCAGGGGAGCTGGAGCAACAGCACAAGGTAGGATACACCCTGGATTGGACGTCAGTCCATCATAGGGCAAACGGACACAGACACGCACACACTCACTCCCAGGAGACAATTAACCTACAACTATGTCTTTGGACTGTGAGAGGACCCAGTGAGACCATACAAACTCCACACAGACAGCACCCAGTTTGTAGATTTATATTAAAGGTAGTCCATGGAGAACTAAACCTGTGCGTTCTGGAAACAACAAAGACATGCAGTCCAAGAAGATGTGAAAGATACATTTACATCAAACTCAGCTACCAGGGAAATCATTACCTCATATTCAGAGGATCCCTGGAAACACAAACTACACAGACTGTCTCTGACACCCCACCTTTTCTGTGGCAATACCCTACAGTATTGCTGGCCTCATTGCACTGATGGGGAACTTCTCCAAAAGCAACTCTACTGCACACTTGAACATGAGATTGCCTTGATGATATCTGTCCTATCCACAGGACAGACACTCAGCATCTTTTCTTGGGTAAAGTTCATGGCATTGCCTGTCTTTACAAGGTACTTAATTACTGTTCAAGTTTCACAGAGTCTTGACTTCTCTCTATACACCCTACCTCTAATCACATTGGAAATCTGCTAAAGCAAAAATATAGTTACATCATCAAAGTGAATGAATACATCTTGAAGAGTCTATTCTCTGGGCCTCTTGAAAAACAGATGGGTTAATGTTGCCTTTTGTGGGTTTTGGGAACAGGACCATTTGTCCTAGAGATAAAGGGTGCCTGAATTCACTGAGGTACAATGCTGAGAAGCAGTGACAGAACAATGATTCAGATCTGACATACTCTACTGAATGAGATGCAAACAATGTCTTGTGGAAACGCCTTCAGTGCAGTCATCCTCATTTCAGATCATTATTTGTTTTCTAAGACACAAGTACTAACTGTAGAAAAGAAACATTTTCAGGACATGTTCAACTTTTTGCAGAATTTCAACCCAGACACTGGGTTATCACATCACTTGGACCTAGTGCTAGAAAATACCAAGGTGCTTTCCATAGGACTTTTCCATAGGACTTATAAAACACACAGCAGCACACACCGCAACAGACTATTCATACAAGCACCTGGTTTGAAAGAACATGCAACGTTTATTTTTAAATTTAAAGTTTCTTCTCTGAACATTTCATTTTAGCAATAATCCTTGATGTAACGTTTAAATTCCCTGCACATACAGTCTATTTAGCAAAGATTCAAGCCCACAGGCTGGGGATTTTAAAGAAGGAGGGAATTTTGTTCACCACCACAAAACTGTCTCAATATTTCTAACATTTTGGGACTATTTAGTGACCATCTTCATTCATTATCTTCCTTTTTATTAATATTGCATTTTAAAAGGTATCAACTAGATGTGTGAAGGTGATAATCTAGCAGAAAAGCTATGCCTGATTGTTAAGTGTGAGATTTGTTTCTCATTTTTTTGTGAAATGAGTAGAAAGAAAAAAAATGAAAGGTGATCTTTCTCGATTACAGTTTCATCTCTGGTTGAAACGACAAGAAGGTGTTCACCTGTTTCAGTAATTAATGATTAATTTAATAACAGATGAAAGGTAGGTTAATGGAGCAACCATGCAGAAAACATAACAGCATGCACAGCAAGTAAGAAATGGAATAATAAAACGATTACAGCTATTTTTTAAAGCCTTTCTGCCTATATCCCTAAATTTATCCGGTGCAATGGAACCAGTATCACCACCGAATTTGTCTACAGGTAAATGGAGACCTGTATCATTCTGTGACAGATGGTTTTTGTACATCTCACAATGGTGAAGGTTTAAAGTCTCCATACCTTGTAAAGATCTGAGTGCTTCTGGTCATCAGCCATAATGATTCATGTTTAGTCAACCCTGTTTGTAAAGTCACTATCTGTCAATACATTAGCTTAGCATCTTTTGCCAGGACAGTAAAATTCTACAACTCCCTTGTGAAGTAACAATTCTGAACAAATATTTCCTGCTTTCCAAAATGAGTTCTTCAGCATCAGTTCTCATTCTTTTTTATCTGCCTTGGAAATGCCAGAAAAAAAAGAAAAAGCCTTAAAGGAGTCAAGTCTTAGATTGCAGTCTGTATTCATTGTACAGTCATAACCAGCTGAAGGGATACATTTTTCCTAATCAAAAACTAAAAACTTCAGAATTAAGATTGAGGAGCCTGACACCGGGGGGCAGGTCACAGACAGCGATTGGATATTGCAGCATGTATTACGCAGCTAGAGTAAGGCACCATAAAATAAACATTGTATACAATACCATAAAATTGGTTAGACAACTTAAATTGAATTGATCTTCAGCAACCACGTATTTTTAGTTAAGAGTCAATTAAGGAAAAAATGTGTTGAACTGCAGTCCTGGAGGTTTATAGAGTAGAAGAGGCCACATTTCTTAATGGCACTTATTGATAATATAGCTGCTTTGTAAGTAACGACTGACAAAGTCCAATTATAAAAAGGTCCGTATACAGCTAGAATAACTGTTGCGAACCACATTAAATTGGCTGGTGGAACATCAGCTCAGATCTGGAAGCTGCTGACACAGTGTGAAGGTTTATCTTTTACTTTATCTTACTGTCTCGTGCTGAAAGTGCTACACCCACTGGGCTCCTCACCTGTGTTTTAAATATATGGATGTTTAAGACTGGTGCCTGGGAACCACAGGGTTCTGTTGCTTCTGTGACATTTCAGAGTGTTTTCCCATTTACGTCATGGGAAGCTCCTGACAAACATTACAGGTTCTAAGCATTATTTAGGAGGAAAACACTTCAGATTTAAAAAAAATAACTAATCCTGCGTTTGTAAAGCTGTTATTATAACATTAAGCATTTATGTTTATGCCTTAGGTTTCATATGGATCCACAGGCTCTCCCCAGCTCTCTGGTTCCCTTTTGCAGAAAGTACAATGAACTCTGCATGCTGTGGCTGAATTGCTGAAAGCTGGTCACTGGTTTCCAATATATGTTGATCACATATCAGTCAGAGTGAGTCAGGTATTCAGTTCTTATTATTTAGATATATCACTGTTGAAAATGGGAAATATTGACTTCAGGTCAGCTTGGATCAAGGAGTTCTATCCGTAGACTAAGCAAAACAAGAATGGATACATGCAGCCCACTGCAGTGCAAGGCTCCTAACAGACGTGTTGCTCCATAAAGTAAGTGTGTATTTCTTTGTTACTCGCGAGAAGTAACAAAGACAAAAGCTGTATATTTTACCAGAATTTGTGAGATACAACACTCTTAAGCAGACTGGTAACTGCTGCTCTCAAGCACAGGTCTTTTCTTTGCCTAGTGAAAACTGGTGGAGTGTGGAATGACTATTGATTAGCCACAGACATTTTGGAGGACCAACCTTTATCTTAAAAATGTAAGAAATGTTTTAATTTTAAAGCCAGTAAGTTGTGTGCCTTCAATGCATATGCTCACGAGCTTAATATCCTTACCTTACCAACTAATATTCTGCTGCTCAAAAGAATGATTTTCATGAGCTGTTGCATATGATCTAGAAAATGGTAAATGAGTCTTTAACTGAATTAAATATAAATAAATCGGAAAGATTGTTAAATAGGCAACTGCTATAGGCGACTTAATGAAACTGTTGTTATATCACGTTAGGCTCTTTCAGATAAATCCAGAGTATTCAGTTTCCCGTTATTTGAGTTGCATCTTACCTGAAAGAATAAAACGTAACGCTTGAAAAGTTTGAAACTGAACCGTCTGTAGAAGTAGTCAACATGTTTAGAATCAAAACTTTAATCAGGATATAAAAATAGCTACAGGGTATATACTGTACCTATAGCCCAGATCCAGAAATCACTGTTACTCAAATACAGAATCTACGGCACTTTAACAGTTAACAGCGTTTATTTTGCCCCTTAATTAAAACGTTTTTAAAGGTAAACAGAACAATATTTGTGTTGCGTGTTAATTTAGCATTTTAGCCTTAGGTTTCGTGATCTCTTCATTTATTATAATTTCCCAATAAACACTATGCCTAGAAGGCTATATATTTTTGCTTTGTGTAAAAAAATATGAAAAACATTACAAATGTAAACATGTCAACTTCAAAAGATACAGCTTTAGGATTTCTCCGTGCTACTACGTGTTCATTACCAATACTCTGTGACTAACAGCGTTTAATGTGTATCTACTTTATGACTTTAGTCCAGTGTCCGATAATAACTTTAGACAGGCTCAAACTAACGATTCAAAATGCCCTAAATACCGAAGGCGAACTTAAGACATCGCAGATTTAATGAGTCTGATGACGCAACCGTGACTATATTTAGACTTACTCCTTATATATGTCAAAGTGGTCGTGGTGTAAATAAACATTAGCAGATAGAAAGTTGGGATAGATTAATCAACGAACATATAATTAAATTATAAATAGAGATGCATTATTTCACAAGAAGATATAATACGGTTTGGTCGCCTCATATTTCCTCATCATATTTTTCCTCTTAAAGAGTCATTTTGCAAGTTTTGCAAAAAAAAAAAACGTTTCGTAGCTTTGTCCGGGAGAGCATATTTTCATGAATAAATTAAAATTATATCTGAATTTTTGTAAATGGATGTGTTTTTTAGAAAGCAGTTGAAAGTTACTACAGGCTTGGCTGTTTTCTTCCAGTGGATCAGAGATGAACCACTGAGGTTTTAGTACTGGAACTATCGGAAGCCCTATAAATCGTAATTAAAAACGAGCGCAGTAGCTCAACCACGCAGTTCGCCTATTTCAGAATTTAAGGTATGTAGTTTAGACTTTAATTATATCATCAGTGGCGCGATTATAACACTGTAGGGTACATTTTGCTAGGCCTGTACATTATTTTCTTTCTGTTTGCAAACGAAGCAGTTTTGCGACACTTCGCTTTTTCTCGTTCCTCATAAAAGCACGGAAAAGAAGTGTACATTGCCAACCGAACTGCAGCGTTACCGTGATCGAGTCGCACTTGTTTTACTGCGTCTATTTAATTGAAAGCTGTTCTGTGCATATTCTCGGAATCGTATCAAAGAGCTGTTAATGGACAACCCGAGGTTCAGCTCTTCGAAATAGCTTCTGTCAATTCAGTGAATGCTGTTTTTATTTAGATATCATGGTGAAATGTAAATAGAACATTGATTTCTCTGATGTAATCCACAACTATATAAAAAGCCAAAAAGAATTCATTATTTTACTCGTGTAATCCTTGGTGCAAAAAACAACGTTTTGCATAACTCATACCAAGGTATTTAATTAAACTTTTTGCACAATTGTTTGAGAATATAGCATAGGGCGATGCGCCTTACTAAACACCAATCCACTTTCGAAATTAAACAACAGTTCTTGAAAATCACCCATGTGTCTGCATTAAGTTTGCGATGCTACGGGAAAAACAATATCAAGCGCACCATCCACGCCCAGAATGCCGCATTCCGTATCCGGGAACTGGCGGACACGTATGTTGTCCTAGAATGCGAAACAATCACATGTGATATTCGTGTTTTCCTGTCGTATTTAATTCTGATGTACTTTTCCATGATGTCAAAAAAAGTAAAAGAAATACCATAGTATTTCAGTAAACAAAGACCATATTTTACCTACAAGAACCTAAGATTCGCAGTTTCAATGTTCCGTGTTGAATTTTTGCCGTTGCTGATCTTGCTGCTTTGGCCTAAGCGCGCTGATTCCAGCACGTAGCTGCATGACCACACTCAATTTCGCTCTCTTTCACGACAGACGAGTGCAGAGACAGGCCGACAGCCGGTGATAAATAGAGGGAACCCCTCTTCTCTCATACCTGAATGACTCTCATGTTGAGGCCCGTCTCCTGCGCCAGCTGCTCCCGGATGTGCCTGGTGGGTTTCGGCGTGGCGGCGAAGGCAGCCTTCAGTGTCTCCAGCTGCTTGGCCTTGATAGTGGTCCGGGGACCTCTTCTCTTAGCTCCCGAGTTCTGCTCCTCGTTCTCGTTATTGTTTGTCTCCTTGTCTGAGGAGGTGGAATTGTCCGTTTCTTTTGTGTCGTCCTGTATCGGGTCTTGGAGGTCCGGCGACAAACTTCTATCGGTACACGAAGACACTGTGGACGGACAACAGAAAGCTCTTTATCCGTTTGCTCGGGTGGACACCTCGCCTTCCACACGCGTCGCTTTCCAACACCAATTACTCGTCATTTCAAAGAAAGACTAAAATCCTCTCAAGAAAGTAACAAAGAGAGGAACGCAGGCAGCGCTCTGTCAGGGTCTCTCTGTCAGAATGAGGTGTTTCTTAATTCCTCGTTTTATTTCTGGGATGTTTTAAACCCACTGAAAGGAGAGCTGCTGAAAGGGTACGCTTTGTGAAACGAGCCCCATACGTTGGAAAAACAGTTCACACGTTCACTAACAGTTCACAAAAACCGCCGTTACAAAGCTACATTTTCTTTTTTAAGATATGGAAGCATAATTTGCTAAGATTTCAAATTTAGCTGAGTAGAAATATATTCACTGGGGCCACTTTGTTCAAGATTTCAAAAAAAAATTATAATATGACATTCCACAGATCTTGAGCTTTTCTTGCAGATGGGTAGACATTTGGCTATAAAGATCTGTAAAGAACACCGAGTTTACCAAACATTTCCAAACTTAGCAAAAGGCCTGCTCAGTACAGAATGTTAATGTCCCTGCATAAAACATAAATAACATACATGTGTTGTCTGCTGGCTATTTCTCCAGATAGGCCAGCTAACCTCGAAACAAATATGAGGTGTTCAGGTAATACATTGTTGGGAATAAACTAACACAACTCAATTTTCACACAATACACACTTCATACTCAGGTAGCTGCCAAAAATGATACTGTGGTACTTGGAATAATCTTTTATATCCTATTTAGTCATGCGCATTATTTCAAAGAGGTACAGAAAACACTAATGTACACTTTGTTTCGAAAATCTGATTCGGTGTCTGCGAATATTGTAGGTCTATGAAGATTTCAGAGGGATTATTTTATACAGCTAGTCACGCTGAACTTAAAATCATGGAAGATATATTTAGAATTCACATCAAGCCACATAACAGGGACTTTAAAATCGGGATTTGTTATTGTTTCACGAGGATCATGCTTTCGGTTGGACTAATATAAAAATACGAAATCAGAATATAACACGAACTTGATTAGAAAGACCTATTCTTCAAATCGTTGTCTAAATTATGGCTTTTCGTCTTGCATTGTCAAAAGGCAGCCATTCTGTTCAAAGGTGACGGATGCACAGCACCAAATGGCCCCGTTACCTCCGGTATTACAGACCACCAACAGCCGACTGCTGAGTTCTCTTTTCTAGAGCCTGTTCTCCAGGAATACTCTGCGTAAATGATAAAAAATTCATTTACACTATTGCACCACGAAATAATAAACAAGGACCGAACAAGGCTGTATTCGGGATTTCCGACCACAAATACGTATAAGAAGTTCTTTCGAGAACCACTAAATAATAAGTGGAAATTAAGTACAGTAAGTGTTTTTAAAAAGACGTTTCTTTGTAACTTTCTGAATTTGATTGTTCCGGTGTCACTATTTCAATGCATTATTGTCCGTATGGATTTAGTGCGTGGGCTAATGTCACAATAAATAATAAATAATCACAACAATGCAAAACAAAAGCATGTTGGCCAAAAAAACAAAGCAGGCCAGTCCTGAATTCAAATGCAAAATGTTGATCTTTCAAAAGAGGTTAACTGGGTGCTTTTGGATAGACCTTTAAATCACACGGACACACGGAGTGTTTAGGGTTAGATTCAAACACGAATTATTTTCTTTCTTACTGCCAGAATTCATTCAACTCACAACCTAGAGGTTAGACTTTAGTTTGCATAAAATATCTGTCATTTCTTTCGTTAGTATTAGCGTTCTTCTACGTTTAAGCCTTATTTTTTGTAGCAATATTCTTATAAAAGGGTTTCCAAATATTTCAAGGGCACATTCTTTTAATATACTGTAAAAGAAGAGAAATAGGTTGCAGGTGAAGAATTCAGCTTAATTAAACTACTGTCTTTTTACTACGTTCTTACCTCATGAAAATAAACTATGGATGAGGTGTAGATTCGTATCGACATTTTCCATTCTTCAATAGAAATAACCACAAGTTAAAATGCCAAACTATCAAATACCAGTAACAGGCAGAATTCCAGGTCTGACGTTTAATGTATGCCGTCATATTCTCTTCCCTTTTCTTCGTGACTATAGATCTGAAGGCGTCTTGCTTAAAACTTGTGACAGATTCTTCAAGAAACAAAAGTCTGGAGAGTTTTTCAACACGGCGAAGCTGTACGGAACCACACTGCGTACAGTTTACACACGCAATACAAAAATAACTATCAATGACGGGTGTAGTCCAAGACAAATTAATATTTTAAGACTGGCACTAGCGACTCAGGGGCTCACTGCCAGCTGACGCCACACGAGCTTCCTGTAACACGGTTCTAAACACACCTCACTGAACTGAGCGCTGCCTCCTGTTTAGCAATGGAGCTCTGCCAGGCCCTGCGCGGATATTCGCCAGTGTGCGGTGCGGTGCTTTAGCGCTTGGAACCCAAAGCAGTTTGGGAATAGAAGCGAGTTTACCAGACACACGTTTCGTGTGAAAGCAGACTGATGGATAATGTGTCAGAAAGAGGGGGAGAGAAAAAGTCTAAGCCGTTTGTCAAAAAAAGAAGAAAATGTCATAAAAAGCATCTGAGCTCTGCGGTGTAAAAATATCATTTAGATTATTTCACATTGTCTGTACTAGCATAGATCCTTAAAATCTGGAAACTCTGGTGAGGTTATTTAAAAAAATATTCGCAGGAAAAATACGAACTGCTTCTCTGGAGTCTTTCTAATCGCGCCAACCACTTGGGTACCTTTGGCGTTTGCGCTGACTTGTGACGAGACGTTGCCCTGTCCGTGGTGCTGAATTTCCTCCCAGGAAGATTTTTTTCTAACCGCTCCATGCAGCGCAGGGTCGAGGGGGAGCCGGAGCCTATCCCGGCAAGCAGTGGGCGGAGGGCAGGATACACCCTGGACGGGACATCACAGACTTTGCCCTGCACACACCGACACCTGGGCCGATATTCCCAGAAGCCCATTAACCTAGTGTATTTGGACTGTGGGAGGAAATTGGAGCGCCCGGGGGACACCAGCACAAACACAGTGGGAACATGCGAATTCCACACAGACAGCACCCCAGATCCGGAACAGACCCCGGGGCTCTGCAATGCTCACCACTGCACCGCCAGGAGAACGACGTTCTTCTACATTTGTACGCTGTCACGCAAACACGCTGTCACACAAAAGTGCTTAAACACTTATCCACGATTATGAAAATCTCATGCCAGCCTTGTATATAACACGTCTGAAAGTAATTTACTTAAATGGAATTTGAAATCTAATTAAAATACACATATTTTCTACTGAACAGGATTATGCGGGATAATCTCGTAAGAAAAAAACATGGATCATTTGAAACGTTTTAAGCGATTAAAAATGCATTGGATTCGCCGAAAATGACATTATTAAACAAAATAGGTGGGTACCTATGTGCACCATGTCTTTTTATAGTTTATTTTCTTTGTTGTTCAATATAAATATAAGTTGTTGGAAGAGGAGGAAGCAGAAACTGACGCGTCAGATGTAAAACGCTTCTTAACAGGTAATCATTTTAATTTGCCACGGCAGGGATGTAAACTCATGTCAGATAAGAATTGGGATACACTATTATTCTATTCTCTGTACTAGTTTTATCCCTCTTTGCTGTGTCTTTGGTCCTGTACAAACGCCCACAGCATTAAGACACTCTGTACAGCGACACCTGGCACCTAAGCCTGTGGTTCTTGAGGAATTCTTTTAAATCCGTGTTTTCACAAACAGCAGCTAAAACAACAAAAAGCAACACTTTAACCAACTGTTTCTGTAAAAGTTATCGTTTCACTTTTATTCTCACTGTAGATTTGTTTTCTATAAAGACGAGCTGATCATACTTGCGAACAGGCCTGGGTTAATTTGCACTGCGGTTGATTCAAGTTGGATCATTTCAGGGGTAGCTTGAAGACTTCAGAAGCCTCAGCAGGCAAATGGATCCGCTCATTGCGTCCATTTGACAAAATTCTCATGGCCTACATCAAACTTCTGTTTGTGTACATAACGGATCGACCAGCCAGTCGTACTCCAGTCACATCTGTTGTATGAGAACGCCCCAGTATCTACAACTAAGGCGATACCAGCCCGCTTGGATGCGTCTCTACGTTTGTTTGAGAAAGCACGCGCCTCGTTTTTGCGTGTATTTAACACCGTGCTGGGGGGGTGCTGGGGGGGTACGGAGACAGTGCTGCTGCCCCGCGGGGCGACAGATACCCCCAGGAAGCGCCTCGTGCTAACCCCACGCGCCCCAGCCCTGGCTGCTCCGGCGTCGTCGTCGGCATGATCGGTGATCGGTGATCGGTGATCGGTGATCGGTGTACTAGACCACAGTGCAGCAGGACACATCTGTTACAGCCCCCCCCCCCCCCCCCCACACACACACACACTATAAACGAGAAATTCACACCAGGGGAGAAGTATGATAAAGAAGCAGGTGTTCATAACCCTCCAGCTCATCTGCCTACGTGCGCGGTTCTGAATGGTAAAAGATGGCGGAATTTGGATGGGGGCTCCCTGGGTTTAGAAATTGAAAGCACACGGAATTCGTCATGGCTGGCGCCAGACATCATTTTGCTGAACGACTGTTTTGCTTGTTTTATTTTCCTTAATTCATGAGACGATTCAATTAAACAAGGCCGAAGGTGGTACAAGACGCAGACTTAGAAAACTATTTATTTAGTTGATTGTTTATTTGTTTGTCTCCCAAGCGCCGGCGTTGTGTTAATATGGTTATGGGTATTTTCCCGCAAAGCAGGTGCTGATGCCAAAGCGGCTCCATGTTTTACCGGGGAGCCAGCCTAAGCTCTCCCGTGTGCCAGCACAAACTGGAATACACTGCAGTGTTTGCTTTTCAATATTAATTGAGCGAAAATTAACCACTTTTTTTTTAGTTTTCACACAGTCAAGCATAAACTGTTACTGTAACATCCCTTTAACAGTCGTTATTAGACGACTGGGAAATTGCATGTCTTGGAGGTAAGAGCTCCAGATGCCAAAAGAAAAACCCAAATATATTTTCATTCATTATACTGCATGGAAATAAATGTAGAAAGATGATGCATGCATGTATCTAAAACTGTGTAAATCATGTTTAATATTGATTTAAGCAGATAACTGTCTTAAAACGTCTTGGGCCTGGTTTTGGTTAATTTGGTCAATTAAACTTTCAATCCTGCCCACCAATGGTAGGTCAACAACTTAATTCCCTCTCTGCGAAAGGAAACTCGGCGCCCGGTATTGGTTAAGTAATTCGCGAGAAAGACGTAGATCGAAAGTTTTTTGGATCTCAATGTTGATATGAATAAACGAATGCATAAATAAACCTGAATGCAAAATTTGACTTTGCCCTTGGCGAACTATTTCTTTAAAAAAAGTCCATAATCCCTGCTTGTGACAGATCAGAAGTTATGAATGTAGCAAAAATCAAAGTCCATACAAAGTAGACGAAAGCGCATGTACCGTGTACCAGCGCATTCCCCGCTTCGGAGCCCAAACGGCAGCTCAAGCAGTATCCTGTCACAGTAATAACTGCGAGAAAGATCAACAGAGATAATCGGATGATATATGTAAACTTGAAACCGGACAGGTTAAGAGATAAAGAAATGTCAAATATTCATAAAAAGAAGGCATCGTTCGCTTTCACTCTCGCTGAAAGTGTTAGCAAGCACTGCGTGACTCTAAAACGAAAACTGGTCTCAGCAGAACCGCGAAACCTCTCCCTTTCTCACCTCGGAGGCTCCAAATGTTTGCAGCAGGTTTCTTCAAAAGAACTAGATTTTCTCCGATTTATGAAGTTACCTTAAAAAAACAACACGCCTCACTAAAAGCAGAAGAATTGAACACAACCCTCAAAACACTGAAACAAGAATGCCCACGGAAACGGAAGAAATTGTTAATGTGAGTAAACCTGTGTGCTGCTTTACAGCGTCATTTGTGGTTGGATTCTGCATGCTGGACAAACTACAAACACGAGTGCAACGCAACTTTACCTGAATTTAAACTGACTTCCTTAATGGCGCTAGTGTTCAAGTAATCTTCTTTACACACAAACTTGTTCTCGTCAATTATATACAGTTCCTCTCCAGTGGATAGCTGCTTGTTGCAGACCATGCAGGTAAAGCAGTTTAAATGGAACACCTTGCTCCGAGCTTTTCTGACGAGGTCGCTGGGGGAGATGCCCTGAAGGCAGCCGGCGCATTTTGTGCCGAAACGTCTAAAACAGAAAAGGGAAAAAAACAAACGGTCAAAGAGCCACGTTTTATGCCAAACACATAAAAGCGAGAAATGATAGTAACCATCTGAAAACAGACAGCGCGGCTGTACGTGTTAAGACAATAATATGGTTAAAACAATGGTCCATCTCGATAATTATAAAATGGAGGTTGTTTTCCTTCTCACCCGGAAAATGGATGATATTAGCAACTCTGTGACAGATTCGACCTTTTATTTTGCCATCGCAATAGAGCTGGAGGAGGCCTTGAGAGGTTTCAAATTTACATTTAAATTGGCCGCACCTCACCAAAAAAAATCTGTTTAGGGTTTGCAGGCTGCAAGACTGCTATTGTTCAGTATAGGAGAAAACAGGTTCAAATTCCATACGAAAATCAACAGATACTTTCTCTTCCGTTATATTCGTGTACTGTATTATTCGTCTAATAATAATAATAATAATAATAATAATAATAATAATAATAATAATAATAATAATAATAATAATAATAATAATAATAATAATAATGTTTGATTTTTAAGAACAGAAATAAATTCGCGGACCTCCACATGTTTAGCTGTACTTCATTCATCTGTAGTGATGAATAAAGACGGTACGGTAAGAGAAAACTCTTCGGTTTATTACTCTTAATGAACGGCTGATGGGTGTCGAGCAACATCGCCTTCCCTTTTTTAAGGCCCCAAACAGATTATTGCAATTGTGACTGAGAGCTAAAAATTAACCCGACAACAGGCTTCCGCAATTCGCATTAGTGACAATCGACACATTCAGAACAGCGGCAGATCTGACAGGATTAAGAAGACTGCGAACGTTTCGCCTTGTAAAACCATTTGCCTAAAATAAGCTGATACGAGTGTAATTCACATATACCTTTCCGAGATCACAAAATGAGTGTCAGGCTATAATGTCGGCAAAGCAAACTCAATTCTGAAGAGAAATGTAAATCTATTTCTTTTATTCTTTCTTTGTCATGGATCAAATGTTCTTCGGAACATGCGCCTCATTTTCCAACATTATTTGAGGAATGAATGGGATTAATCTTTCTTATTTTTATTATTGCTGCTGCTGTTTTTTATTATGTATTAAATGTTTAATTTTTAAAAATGAAAACGAACATAATAATATTATCGACTGCTTCACATTGCTGTTATTATCTTTTTGTGCGAGCTCCTTAATTTATTTAATGAATGAGATATTTATCACTGGAAACTACAAATAGATAACTATTCTACCAACACCCAGCCTTTTAACGTGGTTTCTTGTGTTGGTTTTTTCCTTCAACGACCGCATTTACCTAAATGACTTTGATTTAGAGTAGGCACTGGAGGTCATAAGTCATTTGTGTCCTATCCTGGGGGCATAATTGTCTCATTTACAGTTTTTTTTCTCTTTCTCATGGTGAATGTTTACAAGGGCTCCTCCACAGAAACGGCGCGCAATGTAAATCCACTGTCAATAGATTTATTTGCAATGGGCTTGTATCGCTCCCTGCGCACTTTTCAAATGCACCTGGAGAAGGTCCGTAGAAAAAGAGGCTTTGCCTCTACTTACACAACAAATAGACACATTATCGTCATTATTGTCAGCAGATAAGAGGCCTTGTAGGGTCATTTGAGGGGGATACAATTGAAATTCCGAATTTGATGGCCCCCGCTAATATCGTGATAATTAGGGCTGTTTGGGGCCTCAGAAACTTTAATAAGGAAATTCTCCGCTTGTCATCCCTTTCAAAGCATCGCGTTACTTTAAGTCTTTTAAAGACCTAGATGTTGATGTTTTTATTTGTATGAATATAAAATCAGAACTGTACTGGAAGAATTACAGCTGCAGGATTTGGTACTGACCAGATGCTGCTAAACAATGAGATATATCTTCATAGAAGGGACCTGGCGAGCAAGGGCGATTTCAGACAGAAACACTTGCGATCGGGAGCCTGTAAGATGTACAGGGTGTGTGACAGTCGATCCACAAGAACTAAACTTGATTCCACTTCCATTCTTGAAGGGGGTTAGAGAATCTCTCAAGAATGAAATCAGGTTAAATCCTTTTCGTTTAATATGGCGTTGTTTAACATGACGGGGGTTTAAGGAAATTGTCATCTAAGCTTCTAGTTATTTTCCTCTTATTTGATTGCTCTTCAAGTCTGTGAACCTCCGCACAGAGACTGTCATGTGAAAACAATTTACTCAAACAAGGAAATAGACGTCAATGCTATTCCCTGTTACTCGTATTTTTAAAGTGAAATAAAACGGGGTATTGTTCAAGAATGAATAACAATATCGACCCCCCCAAACCAAAACAACAAACAGAAATCCTCATTATTTCGATTTTCTTTAGATTCACAAACGGGTTATTCAGCCTCTTCACCTCTTGATTATTTGTAAGTCTGACTCCAATAGAACAACTGTAAAGATATCGATTAATCCTGGAAGTGAAAGTCCACATAGGAAAGAGGGCCGTCACCAGTACTGGTCAGATTTCCTCGTCACAGACAGACCCATAGGTTAAGCACGCAAAAGAAAGCTTTTTGGCGAGACAGTGAATTTTACTGTTTGTGAGCGGTTCACGTTGATTTTGTCTGTTTAATTAGACATATCTCTGAAGTGCATATATATAGTTTAGAATGCGTTTAGAAGCACATTTCGTGTTGTGATAGGGATAAAATAACACATCAGCATAACAGTGAGCTTTCTAATGCAGGAATGAGCTGTTTCAACACTATTGTGTTAACGCCACATTTTTGTGTTATTTCTTCTTGAAATGATGTAGTCATCGCACGAGCGTGGTTTTCCACATCTAGAAATATATTTTTAAACAGATGTGAGATACTAGAATGGCTTTCAACAAAAGGTCGAAACTAACAAAATAAGTGATATCTAAAGTTTACATACATCTACGTCCAATGACACGAACACCACGAGCTAATAATCCCCAGGGCAGCGCTGGAGAAAAGGCCGTCGGTACTGGAGGTGCGCGCTGCACAGCCTGCCTGCGCCGTCACCTGCGGAAACTAAAACGCCTTACCTGAAAAAGTCATTTTTGCAATAAAGCTTGCCGTCCCGGGAAAAGCATTTCTCCGTCAAATTGCACTTGCAGTCGCAGCACTGCACGCACTTAACGTGCCAGGCTCGGTCCAGCACGTTGAGCAGGAAGCGGTCCAGGATGGGCCGCTCGCAGCCCGCACAGTGCACCATCCTCACGCTGTCCTGGAGGCGACCCAGTGGCGACCTGGCGGAGCGGTCACGGCTGTCCGGACCCTGGTCCCCGGACCCTGCGTGGAACAACGTGTTGGCTGCCGGAGAGTACCGCCCGCGGAGCAGGTCTGTCCCCCTCACCGCGTCTCCAGCCCCACCGCGCAGTGGGCGACCTCCTTGGGCGCTGGTACCTACAACAGGCAACCTGAGGAGCTACTCCTGCCTCCCAGCGTCTGTCATCCTGATCCTCGGGGGCTACGAGCGGCGGACAGCCTGGTCTCCTTCTGCGCTGAAGCGCTCTGTGACGATGGGTCGCATGAATGTTCTTGTCCGCTGGGGCGAACGCATGGATTGAAAATGTACTTTTTTCGTCTTCTTCTCCTTCTTGGTACTTTTTTTCCCCCCCGAAACACCTCACGCAGTCACCATTCCTCCCATCATTGTGCTGCCCGTCTTAGGTAATTCGCGCATCCTTATTCAGATTCGGTGACGTTTCGGGTCACGTTCCGACCTCGACGGCCAATCAGGATAGGGTCGCCATAGCAACCTATTTAATTTATAGTACATCTAAATTGGCTCAAACGTTGCGCCGGGCACACTGGAAACAAACAACTCCTCAAAATGGTTGAGGGTGTTATATATATTTTTTTAAATGGCGTGGCTTAAGACCAGAAACAAAAGTATGTTTATTTTTTTTCTTGATGTTGGTGTCGTTGTTTTTATTATAGCAGACGTCACACTACGTTCAAGTTGGACTCAGAACAACAAAAGCAATAATTCTTTCCAGCCGCTCAGACATGCCGCTTGGGTCCTTTTACATTCAAAACCAATACTGAAAAGTGCTTTCAGGAATAATGGCTTTTCTACATAAATACAAAAGCCCGAAGCCACCAACTTTGCAAAGAGATATACTCGAGAGAAAAAAACGAAACGAAGGATACGTAGGTAGGCCGCAGCGGGATAAAACTCACAGAACACAAGCTCCCCGGGCTGTCCTGAGCCACAAATCTGCGCCAGTTTCTTCCTACATGTAGGCTATCCTGTTCGGTGCTTAATCGATATAAAGCGAAAAGCAATCTACTCCCCACTGAGCAACACGGCTGTGATACACTGGCGGCTGACTTACACGCCAACCAGCGCGGGAGATCCGTCGCGTAAAGACCACAGCTACAACTTGTTTCCTCTTCTTCTTCTCTCTTTACTTGCAAAAGTAGACAGAAGACGGCTCTCAAACTAAAGGCACTCGGGGGACTCAATACCAGCTTTACTTATAAGACTTCTACCTGCTGTCTGAAATAAAACCTTCTAGGGGGTCACATAGGTAGGTCAGCCTTTTATTGGTTTGGAACTGTAACACCACAGAAGTGTCTTGCTAGCGCTGTGAATATGGAATGTGAATTATTGTGGGTGTATGTTTTTTTTACACTAACCCTTAGGTTTTGTTTTCCGATTTATTATTTTCATTTTTTTTCCTTACCGAAGGTGTAGTCTGTATATTTCAAATAAAACTGTCTCCGCTCTTAATTTTCCGCACTTACGGTTTTCAAATCTTAACTTGCTATCGTGCATATTTACGCAATTGTGCTTATCTTCGCAGGGTATCCTGTAAGATTACAAATGAAAAAAAAACCCGACGAAGAAAGAAGAGAGAGTCTGTTGACATCTTTCACACAGCAGCGCCAGAGGCAAAAAAAAAAAGTTTTTCGGAATAAAATTAAAACCGAGGTTTTCTACAGCAGTGCAAGCAAGTTGTGTCTCGCAATATTTACAGGGAGATGTAAAGGGATTAAGATGGCGGGACTCCCCTTCTCAAATAGAAGGGGAGGGTTTGACAACGGGCTAGACAAAGTAGCTGTTAATGGGGAGGAATTGGGATGATAAGTTAGTCATTTCATTAGCGGCGTTAATGAAGGCTGGGAGCGAGCCCGGGACCCGCTCGGACCCCGGCTCGGACCCCAGCGGCGCAGGTGCAGGCCTGCGGGGCTCGTTTGTCCGAGATGCGGGGTTTTATTTGTCTGGCACGATCATTATTCGGCTCCGAATGAGAACGTCATGCTCTTTACTAGGTCTCTACAGTTTTGTGATTTGTCAGTCCTCACGTTTTATGTTTTTACTGAATATAGCGATTTTGTTCTGTATGATCAGGAATCTCCGGGTCTCTTCGAGGTTTTTAAATTCTTGATCTTTTAAACATTTGTAGCCTCCTTTCTCCGAATCATCGTGGGGGATAATATTTTATTGTAAATCATATCTGCACGGTACAAACGACATATCATAATAACACGACAGCAGAAACCAACAAAAAAAAACGCAAAAGCCCGTTTAAAATAAAAAAAGGCTTCATTTAAATACCGCAAAGAAAATCTCGAAGCGATACCACACGCTATTACATTACTGCTAATTTTCGTTTGTTTTTGATTCTGGAGTTTCGAAAAAAGACTTGAAATTTAATTGAAATTTCGTGTAGATAAAAACCTTTTATGAGTTATACATTTGTGACTTTGTCTTTCCGCAGTGTGCATGTTTTGGTTGGGTTGAGATATTCTTGTGGAGAATTGCGGTAGCTGGTACTATGTGATGGTTGTAGATTGTTATATATGCAGATCCCAGCAGTAACATAACAGGCGCTAATATGTTAAAAGTGAGGGGAATTGGGGAAACGTCATGCACCTTCTGCAAAAAAAATATATATTTTTTTACTTTTGAGAGACGATACGCTTTTTTTAAAGTAAAGTAACGAAAACCACCTTCTAGTTTTCATAGAAAGTCTAAATATTGAAGTCCTTTCGAAGGCATTACGAACGTGTTAATGTAACACACGCACCTCCGCGGATGTGCGCGATAATGATATAGCGGAGTCTCCGTGTTGAGCTGAACAATAGTCTGTATTTAAACACTCATTCAATCCGTCGGTTTATAACCCGTTAGGTTTCTAACCCAACCCACAAGGCTGGGTTAAAAGGATGCAAACCTTTGGATTTACAATACCAAAATACTCTTTTTAAAAGATTAGTCCAGATACATTCCTTGAATTCTCACTCGAATTTGCCCAATCACCTGTACGTGGTTTCATTAATTTCTTAATTTCGTTTGAGGGAGGAAAAATAGGTTTTACGGACATTTTCGCCTAAGTATTAAGTCTACTTTGTAATTATTATAAAGAAAGAAGCAGCGCATAAGACTATCAGACAAGCAATCAGTGAAATAAGTCGTTTTTACATGTTGAAAGGGCATCTTTGATCGCTGGGGTTGGAATGCTTTGACCTAGTTGATTAACTCTTAAATGTATTAGTATTCCAGCGGAAAAGACTGGCATCTTAATACCCAGCGGACAGTATGTATGCTCCGGGACACACACAAGCTCGAGTTTTAAAATCCCATGCAGGGGGTGCAAATGTTAAGAGTTCTCCAAAACAGAATAAGGAAGGAAAAAACATCAAAACTGACTGAGTGAAAGGTAGGACTATTTGAAACTAACTGTGAAAGAGAGACGTTCGGAATGCAAAAGAAGTGGATGGTCTATACGGTATAAAATAGATGGACGAGAATATTCGTTTCAATATTTCGGTATTCGACGAATTCTTTAGCCGGTCATATTCACCCGAGGCAAAATTCGTTCCAGTACGTCCAGTAGCGTTACAGACAGATTTTTAATGTCAGTATTGATCCCCAAATAAGCAGGAAGGAGAAACCAAACGCGAATTTGAAGGGGTTCTTGCCTCTGTCTCCCCTGCTCTGCTCTGCTCTCCCAGCCTCACTTGACGCCAGATGAGCCGAGTGTCTCACACGCAGGGGCTATCAGCTTGTTTTTTTCGAATGTTGTTTTGCGACTGGACTTCTCTTCCCAGAGCTCAACAAATTGTCACCGAGAGGATTTGACTCTTTTGTGTTTCAATATTTTCATTTGACGTAAGACTACTTCCAGGAGAAGACAAAAGAAAAGACGTCGATATAGCTGGGCTCAGCGTGTGAGAGTCATTTATTTACTGAATGTCACCCCAACAGCTCTGCGGAACGCGGGCTACCTGCCCTCTCACTCCGACACCAGTTAGACAATGACCACCAGGCTTTACTGCTAAATGTCACACGATTTGGAGTCAAACCCTGCCTTATTTTTTTTAAAGCAAAATTAATCTTAGTAGGTACCGAATTAGTGAGGAAAATGACAGAACGTGCTTAAAAAGGGAGAACATTTTTTTGTGAGACGGCCTCTTAACACAATTAATCAATCAATTCACATATCGATAAAACAAGGATTTTGAAGAGGGTCCTGTTCATCTTGTACATGGAAATTGTGAACGAAAATGTCCAGGACGATTGTTGGAGTAGTTTGTAACTGTTTGTAAATCGCTATGCGATTCCACACCTAAATCGGAATTCAGCAAATTGCAGAAACTAGACTTGAAGCCCTCAAGATCGTTTCCATAAAAAAATATAAAAAATAGAAATCTGAAACAAACGAATTTATCATTTTCTCCACGTTACAGGTCTTGCTAATGCATCAGTAGTAATAAAACAGTATCGGATTACCTAGTTTATCTTTTGTCGAGACTGTTAGTTTCTCTGCTCAAGGACGCAGCGGTTAAGAGAACGAGGGATCTAAATGTTTTGACACCTCATAATTAGTCAAAACAGTTTTATGGCTTTTAGTATTTGGAGAGAGCATGAGCCTCATTACTAGACTGGAGCTTTTGCAACACAGGAAAGCTACGTCTGCTCAGAGCGTGTCTACAGTCTCGACTTTCCTGGTCCGGGAACTGCAGGTGTGAAGCAAGTCGCCTGTCCTTTCGCTTTTTTATTCCCTGATATATTAACGGCCCAATTTTAACCTTAAACAAACCCAGCATGCTTCTCATAGGTCCCCTGTTTTTTACACGAGTGGCTGAGTTCCAAATTGTATATTTAAATAGTTCGCAGCATTCATGATAGCACCCCTTTGATTTCGGCCAAGCGGAACAGGCCCAGCCAATGAGACCTCGCCGTCGACACTTCTCAGCAGTGTAGCAGTGACTCAGAAGGAGAGGCTCACAGTTCCCTGCATAAAGCCTCTTTTCTTTTTTTCTCCTCTTTTTTTCAGGAGGTGAAGGGGTGGTTATTAGCTAACGGGCGGTTTCTGAATTAAAGCTCAAATCTGTCAGTTATTTCATCAGATAGCCCGGAGCTCAGACTACAGCTGTGTGCTGGGTATGGACCTCCTTCATCGAGATGTTCCGCCCAGCAAACCCTGACGGTGTTTACATATCTACTAGTTTAACACTTAACTACATTTTCTCAATTAGCTATCTAGTGCCCTGACGTTCCCACTTCTCTGTCCGATAGTAAAGCAAACAACCCAAAACACCGCTTAAAACATAGCGACACAAGTCCTTTCAATGTTTCACTATGACGAAAATTTCATAAATTCACCCAAGACAAATTTGATGCAAATAACCCATCACATTAAGACGTACTAATCTCGGTTTCCACGATGCCTGTAGTTACTGTTATTAGCAGTACTAGTAAAATGGCACTGTCAAACACGTGCTGTTTGGCGTTTTTCACTCGTGAAAAGTCTGCTCACCCCTGCCCCATGTCTGCATGAGAGCCACAGCTGAAACTCCGACAGACCGCAAGGCTTTATTCAATTCAATTAATTAATTATCTCATTAACGGGAGCAGTCCAAACAAGCAAACTCCGCAGGTTGAGTGCATTTCTTCTGTTTCATCACCTCGGAACACTGAGGAGCTCTTGCAAAACGAAACAAATGATTATTATTTTTGTTGTTGTTATTAATCGCGGATATGAACGGTACAGAAACAGGCCATGGCTTTATCTTAGAGTATGTAGGGAGATTTTTTTGTTTAATATTAAATAAATACGATAAACAATCGCAAAATTAAACGCACAGCTAAGCTGAAAGCACAACTGTATGTTATTGTGTTAACATATTACGGTAAAGGAGATCCATATAAACAAAAGCACGTAACCAGATATTTTGCTTCTACCACAGGTCAACTGTTAACTTACCAACTGCGTTTATGCGTTCAAATCAACAAAAAATTACACAAAGATGATTTCACACAATTCTGATTGAGATATCAAAAATGTTACAATCAACGAATACCAGTGGCATCAGGAATATAACCCTACTGCTGCCGCTCATAGAAATAACTGTTTTAAACGTATTTATAAAAGTTATCAAGAGATGTTCTCGCTAATGCAATTGGTACTGGCTAGTCATTTATAATCAGTTAAAATATAATCAATTTATCAGACCATAATTCTTCTGAATAGGCGAGCGGTCAGAAAAGGCGCTGTCTCGCAGGGGGCTGTAAACCGTGTCTGGCGGATATCGGCGAGTCGGCCGCGCACGGTCTGCGACAGCTTGGTGGGACGGCCGGGTTTCACGGGCTTTGGCTCAGTGTTACATTTGGCAGGATCCCACATCTGCTGTAAAAACAGACCAATATTCACCAACAATACGCCGCCGAACCTTTCACACCGTTTGTTTCGAAGATGTAAACAATGACTTGATGAGCTGTTTATAAGGAGAGGTTAATTTTAGAGTTTATGTGCGCAGGCGGGCTGCGTGCAGCTTTTCAATTTCTGCTCTTTGATCTTCTCTTTCTACACAGGCCTAGATATAGCGGAAGCGGCTATATCTAGAAATAGAAATAATAAAAAAAAAACGTTTCTTCTGCAGATTTCCTGTGAACACCCTCCAGGACTGGAATTTGGGATTGGGAAAACAGGAACGCTTCCAAAACCAAATCGATGCTGGGCATTATGTATAAATTATGGAGATGCATAACTCGGCCTTTTAGTTGAAAAAACTTCTGTCTTCGCCCCTTTAATTAGTAATAGAACGCAAATTGTCCTTATTGTGCTAAAATCCATTCGCTCACACAGAATACAAAACCTACATACAAACACATTTGCAGCGCCAACAATTCTACAACACGCACCTGTCTCTCAGAATTTTTAAACTTGGCCAGCGCGGTGTTAAGGTAAATAGCTTTCTGTTGACGCTGAAATCCCTGCCTTCATTATCCTTTGTTAAGGTGTGAAAAAGTGAATCTGCATAATAAAAAAGCTGCGATTTGCTCTCTCCGGGGAAGTCGTTGCGGTTTCGCGGAGAGAAAGGGAAGCCGGCGGGCGCAGCGGAGACTCCCGCAGTCACGGGCAGGAGACTGCAGCCTCGGGCCCGGGCCAGCGGGGGTGCTCTTGGCCCCCCTTGCCGCTTCTCTCCTGTCCGCAAGAAGACTCCTGAACCCGGAGTGTCACATCCCAGAACCCTGGCAACGGCACCGACGCACAGAATGATGGGGTTCTTGACAGATATTTTGAGGTTTTAAAAGAGAACGTTACCACCGAGGAACAAGCTATCGTGTGACATCGGTCTGACTGGAATTCCTAGAACTAGTTGAAGTATAAATCCGGTGTAACATGATGATTACACTATCGCACACGCAGTCTGTGCAGTCTATGACTGTTTTTTTTTATTCTGTGTAGTATTGTCATGGCGAATTGCACATAGAATAACAGTTACAATAGGCTAGGTTCCCGTTTTTCCGTTTTCGTTTTCCTTTGTGTCTTTCTTTGCTCTGCAGTTTTGTTGTATAAAAACTGAAGGTGTGGTCCTTCTGTAATGAGTAATTTTAGCCAATCAGATGTATCCAGTCCGAGCCCGCAGTTAACTGAACACTCAGCAGGAAAAACACACCTAGATATTCACTCTCAATACAGACAGTCGTTTAGAATAGTGATTTTTCTTTGTGTCTTCAATAATAATAATAATAATAATAATAATAATAATAATAATAATAATAATAATAATAATAATAGTAGTAGTATTTCCAACAATAGACTACAATTCGTCTGGTATTGTTTACCATAGTTATAACTTATTTGACCACCTCAGTATTAAAAATGTAACTTCACGTGTTGACCGTGTCCACCGGAATGTTTTCATGCTCTTGTACTTACATTTCGGCTTAAGCGGCACAGATTCTGAAATCTCACACTGCAAATGAACGCACAAACCGCTAAGAGTTAGCTATCCTTCAGTTAGGCACCTTGTACAGGGGAAAATATCCCGGAGAAAACAAGCATGTTTCTTTTCAACCATCCAACCCCAAATCCTTAAGATATCAAATATTAAAGACACTGCAGGTCTGTTTTGAACATTCGTACACCCGAATATTAATTTTTCTGGCGTAAACACGTCTCCTCGGAGCTTTGAAAACCAGCGGGATTGGTTTTGGTCTCCGTGTTCACACAGCAGGAGCAGTTACCGAACACTAATCTTCTGGGCGTCGTTGGGTAATTTTAGGTGTCGTGTCCAGTCACACAATGCAGAAAGGGGGTTAAATATAGCTGTTTCAAATAGGATTCGTGGTTACAACCCCGGAGACAATAAAAGGGTCTTGTGCACAAATATATTTTAAAACAAAGCTCAGGGAGCGCCATTAATATACACTGTTTTTGTGCGTAAACTGAGGACGCGGTTGGTTGTAAATTTAACACGCGCTGTGCAATCATTAACACAACGCGTGTTGTCTTTAATGAGACATTTAACACATAGTGTGTATTCGTTTATCGTGGTGCACGTGGATTTCAACGGTGCAATACACAGCACAGTTTACTGGAAAAATACAATACGTGAAAGAACAAATATATTTCTTATGTTTTTTTTTCACAATAAATTCGACAATAAATTCGAGGTGGTTTTCTGCTGCATAATCTGTACTCTTTAATGTCCTTTGAAAACCAACTGAACGTGCGTTTGAATAAAGCGTGTCTATATAATACATAAAGTGTTTACAATGACTCAAATAAAGTTAAAAAGGAACAATAAAAACATATAAATGTATTTGACAGAGGAGAGGTTTGGTCTTTCTGTTATTTTGCGCGCTTCAATCCCTTAAAAAGAACCGCAATGATTGCAGGCTGTGCTGGGCAATGAGACCGGCGATTGGTGTGTTCTCCTGTTGCTAATCACCATAGAAGTCTTAGTCCTGTTTACGTCCAACTAAAGACGAGCTGATGTGTCCAAACCCCCAGTGCTCATTGCAGTTGCGCAATGCTGCCATTTGTGATACATAATTACCTGTAATAAAAATAGGAATAAAAACAGACTGACAGATTACAAAGGAAAATAGTTCAGAGCAGAACTATGGTATACCACTCAAAGACGAGTTATGAGGTTGTTCCTTATTTTTGGAAATTACAACTCACACTTGTGACTAAAACGCTATTATCTGACCATGTTATTTGGAAAATTGTGTCACAAAAGTGTATCACATTAATAGTTATTATTAGCAGTAATCTTTGTGATTATATAAAACAGTCTGCATCCAAAAAGCACATTGTGCTCAAGAATCAAGGATGTTGAGTTAGCTACTTTCTTCATCTACTTTATTTCTGAAATTTTCTACACATTAGTCAAGCCTTTTCCAGACTACAGCATGTGTTTCTGGTCATCGGCAATGTTTGTGCACAATGAGGCAATGTGTGATGCACATTGACAGGTTTCAGTCTTTGTAACATTAACTGAAAGAAATAATTTGTGCTTGTGAGGACAGCACCCAGTTTGTACAACACCGCTCTGTAAGCGATTAGCTCTGCAGGAACATGCTCATTCGAATAGGAATGAAAACAAACATATAGAATATATGTTCCTCGAAATTAATTCGTCTGTGTACGGTGTGGTTGTGTTTGAACGGATTTGCTGAAGGGCTGTGTTCGCGGTTATGCTATTTCACACGCTCACGCTTTGTTATCGCCTATCTATGGCACCTTCAGCTTGCGGGACTTCCTTTCTAAGTTGAATCCTCACTAATTCTAGAGTTTAGCTTCGTTTTCAGATTTCAACATAGGCAGTCCATCGACTTTCACAAAAAACTCAGGACAGAATAGGTAAGCATTACATTTAACTGCAACCCAAACTGTGCATACGCCTGGGATTAATTTAATACACTTTTAAACAAAACATAAAGTGCTACTACATAGCAGTCTATTAAGTTTGAAAGATGAGCGCTTCACCTTCAGCAGCTTTCTCTAAAAGCGTCATTTTCCAATAAAGTAAGACAAACAGGCCGCATCTAACATCTCCGCTAACCCGTGTCCGGCCCAAATGCGAACACGAGTACCCGCGGCTTCTCCAGAAGCGAGGACAGGCACATGGCCACTATCTTTGATTCACAGTGCGTCCTGCCTTCCTCTTTACTGCGTGTGCGTTTCTATTCCATTCCTGTGTACCATAATATTCCCTGTTTATCACACATCCCACTCCGTACCGGCAGCCACTAATCAGACTTGGCGGAGACCACCTGCGAAACTTCGAGCCTTGTCCAAGGTGCTGAAACTAGAAGCGTCCCCACGGATCCCTCTCCTTTCCCTCCTGCTCTGGAAATCGTACCGTATTGAGCCGAATAAAAGCACCACCGGTGTGTACATGGCTCAGGCTGGGTCTCAGTACGTCCCTCAACTATTTTTACTGCATAGATGGTTTTCGTACTTTCCCAATCACTTTGACACGTCTGAGAAATTCAATCCGCGCTGTGCCTATTCTTGCAAGGAGAGAGGTGATGACAACCTGACATTTGACCGTGTGCGATTCAGAAAAACCCGCCATGAATGGCATTAAAATCATTATCACGGAGAATTCTCTGCTGCCATAATGCAGCGCATCCTGTGGCAATTATGCAGGGGCGCCTTCTGCCTTTGGCCCTTTAGTAATCGGTAATTCGGCGCGGAGCAAATTGACGACAGATCTATCACATACATCGTCTTGGGGGAGATGGCCAATGTTTTAGAAATATAAGGAGCAATAAGTTTGTGGAGGACTTGCCTTTCATTTCACCCAGACCTATATCTTTCTTATTATCCAGATGGCTTGGTCTAATCTTAGATTCCTTTCATACTTCCATTTGCTTTTGAACAGGTCCCATCCTAAATGCAGCCAGCAATCAAGATCTTGCCTGTTTTTAACCTGTTATTGCCGACTGACTGAGAGGAGTTTGGTGTGGTACATGGTGTTTGTCTACAAAGAGAGTCCAAGACATACCAAAACAGATCGGGTTGTGAGGAAAGATATCACCACATAAAAAAAAGATTTAAAAAACTCAATTTAATGACCTGAGACAAAAAGGAGGCTGGGAAGAGTGTTGTAGATGGAAACTTACTGATTTGTGATGCTGATCTGGGAAAAGGACACATCAGCTGTTCAGAAATGCCAAATTCTTAAATCTAAAAAATCTATCATTGTGAGAATCTCTCAACCAGCTGATCGGCACTGAATGAAATTATGTAAGATTTAGAGGAATTACACTACTAGGGCAATTTCCTTTTGTCTGCATTGACAGAACTGCAATCCATTTTATGATGCTTTATAATAACTTATTAATTTCAGAGGTTATGTTAAAACCACATCTTTATTAAGGAAGCACTTATAAACACAGTTTTAGTAGAACCGCTGATTTATTATAATACAATCTTGACTCCTGACTCGTAAGTGATTACAGAGTACGAGGGTAAAATGTATGAACTCAGATTTCAGAAATTAAATGAAAGTTAAAACATTACCTAATCAGGCCTTTAACATTATGAACCAGTCAATGGAGATCTGGGATCAGAAGTGGCACCGCAAACTGGAGTTTGTTTCAAACGCTGACTTTTTAATTTGAGCAATACAGTTCATACATCCAGACTTCAGAGTTGATATTTGTCTCTTTCCTATAAACCTGTTTTGACCACCAGTACATTTTACTATTATACTACAATTATTTAATTTAATGTTTGGTAAATATCACATCTTTTATGAAATATATCTAACATCTGCACTGACCTGTGTTCAGTATATATTGCTTTTCTCAGTTTCTCATTAGACACTGTCAGTGTTCCTCCCACATGGGCTCACTGTGCTCTATGGGTAAGAGCATAACAAAGGCAGCAAATGAGGGGACGACCATTCAACTCATCCAGAACATCTGGAAGTTAGAAGGTATTTGATCCCAGGATGTCATCTGGCCTTTTCTTGAAAGAAGCCAGGGTAGTGGATTCATCATCATGACTAGATAGCTGGTTCTACCCTCGCACAAGCCTTTGCATAAGAAGTGCATACTGTTCTGAGTTTCAAATGCAGTGCCACGAAGCAGAAAAAAACAGGGTTTCTCATTAACTGTGCACTTGAATTGGGATACACCTCACAAGCAACTGGTGCCACTTAATTTCAATTATTCACAGCATTTCACAGGACAGTTATCAGAAACTACACAAGACCCTGTCAAATGGAAAAGAAAAAGAAAGCCCCTTCTGATTCTCCATCAAGTAGCGAGCAGGACAGATTCAGCAAGGATAGTTAAATCTCTACAGTTGAAAAAAGACAAAGGGTCACCCCGTAGGCCTTGAAGATGACTCATAAAGTATTTCACTTAAACTTCAATTAGTCAGAAAAACATTAAGATAAACAACAACAAAACATTCTAATCACACTGCCAAGATTCTGTCACAACACTAGTAGTGTAGGACTAAGAAGTTAAAGCTTTAAAAGAGGACGGCACACAATCTGTATTTCATATGGAAGAGAGCATTCCACAGTCTAGTACCATTGTCCAGAACCCCTGTTTGTCCCTTCCTTTAATCAGCCTCTGCTACAGACAGGGGGTCAGCATCAGCTGGGAAATACAGCTGCTCTGCACACAAAGCAATGCCTGACCTTCGGTGTTTTGTGACCAGAATGTGTTTCACACTTGAGAATGAATGCTTGTGCTGTCTAAAACAAACACATGGAACATAAATTTTAACAAGTTAAACAACCTCATTTTCAACAACACTTCATGATCAGCTCTATATTCATACAGAAAATCAAGTGACTGTTGTCTGAAGACTTGAAAGACATTTTCTCCAGCTTCACAAAAATAATTGACAAGGTCAAGTCTTCGGTGCTAGATATGGCAAGGAAGGCCAGTGGTAGAGCATAAGTAAATTGCTGCCCATTAGCATTAATACTGGATATCAAAACCACATGGGGGTGTGTCACTTATCTTATCACTCACCACCTGGAGTGTAGGGAGGGTTGGCAATTTAAATTAATGACATCTGTAATACTTACCACCAGTGAACACGTACTGTAAACACAGTGCTGCAGAGCGTTCCATCAGCTGTTGCATGCTTTTTTACAACTGGTATGAAGAAGAAAGTTTCAACATCTAAATTATTGACAGTAACTGCTTCTACTTATGTAGTTAAGTAGGAGGGCTAAAGTCCTGACTTTGTTAATACTCTGACACCCTCTCCTGAAGGCCAACTCTGATTGACACTGTGGCCACAAATGACTGTTGCAGATAGAGAGACCTCAGCAGCGGTCTGACCCTATTGATCCCAGCTCAGAAGGATTCCCAAAGCTGGCCAACAAGACCTGATAGCAGGGGGAACAAGAGGCTCACATTGGCTGAAATAGAAACACCTCCCCCACACTAACACGTAAACACAAACTGTACCTTCAAACAGAAACTCTCACACTTTGCATTCTCCCAAATTTCTGTAACAAAATTGGCCAAACAATTGACATCCTCATATCTATTCAATGTTTAAATATAATTATTGAATTATAATCATTTATATTACTCATAATAATACATTTGTATATAAATCCATTCTATGCAATATTTAATTCATGTTAAGATTATTGCCACCATCTTTTGAACTGATGACACGCTCTCTTTGAGAATTTTGATGTATTGGGACAGACGTCCTACAGTATGTCATCACAAGGGAGACAGAGCCTAGTTTGTCAAGCAACAGGAAACAGATACTGTAGTATACTAGTCCATCGCAGGGCAGATGGACAGACATGCACACCTAGGTGCAATTATCCCAGAAGGAAATGACCCTGCCAGTATATCTTCAGACTGTGGGAGGAAACCGGAGCTCCTGGAGGAAACCCATGTGAACACGGGGAGAACACGCAAACTCCACACAGGTCTGGAATTGTATCCATGGCAGCAGCACTGCTAGGCTACCCACTGCGCCACTGTGCCATCTTTTAGAGAATTAACGCTTTGACAATACCAGATACCAAGACTGATGGGAGCAACAGTGCATATACCAGATAACGTCTTGAATAGACAGTTGGCTAGAGCTTACCTGTTGCCCATTCACACAATGATTTCCCATGAATAAACTTTCAGCCAGCAAAGTTATGTAATGACGACAAAGGCCAGTGTAACTAGCGGGATATGATCAGGAGTTCAAGAGACATTTTCTATTAGTTCACAGAGTGCTCTGCCAGTTTCTCATGACAAACACAGCTCCTCAGGCAAACAGTAAAATGCACATGCATGCACAGACAATTCTGCACTCTACATAAGAGGAGAGGAAAGGTCACAAATAAAGGCAATTCAGCACATTCTTTCCCTGTGAGCTAGTTAAAGTCTGCCCAACAAAGAAAAGTATTACATGGGTTTACACACACATATGCTGCTGCTCAAAAAAGAAACACTCAAATCTAACGGATTTAATCAAATATTTTAAAAAAATACTTTATGGAATGGAATAGAAATGGAAACTAAATAGTGAGTAAATCATACAAATCATGCATCAATGCAATTTTTATATAATAGATTAGAGTTTGTGTAAAATTGAAATTTTGCCTAATACAATATGATTTTAGCATGCTACACAGTCATCAGCTGTTAGACAACCTGTCAGAAAGGGTAACACTATGTCTACACTGAAGGTGGTGTGTAACAGGGCAGCTGATGTTGTGGGGAGGGTTAGTTGGTCAGGGTGTCTGGAGGTCTGTATTAAGGTTATAATGGTTGGAGTTAAAAGGGTTATTTGGAGATGTTGGTGCAAATGAGTGCACTCACGCTGGTAGACCATTTACCTGACAGTCAGAGGGATACAGAAAGAAAGAGAGAGAGATACACACAGAGTGTCAACAGGAGAGAAATCGTCCTCGTGACCCACACACCCTCTGGCCTTCATCCCATCCCACCTTCATTTGATAACTCGAGCCTTATGTGATATAAGAGCCTGCTACATTGGAATATTTGCATTTTGTTTACATTCACATGTTTGGGATTTTATTTCACAGATGAAATTCAAGAGTTAAAGCTCCAGCATGTTTAAGAGCTGAGAACAAGCATGTCAAATATTTCTTACCATTACTAGGTCAGTGGAGAGTTAGATTGTGTAACTGGGGGCTCAGCTGCAACAAAAACCAACAGGTGTGAGGGCTGCCAGGACCAGGATTGGGAAGCACAGCGCCGGAAAGTTGACAGCTGTTGCTTGGATACAAGGATAAACAGGTTAGTTAAAGACATGGTGAGTCTAGATGGGTGGGAGAAGCAAGGCTGGCTCTCCCCCGGGATATGTCTAGCCAGGAGAGCACTCTCATAGTGGTGGACTGGCTTCCTTGTGGAAGGGCAGACCAGGAGGGAAGAAGCAAAGTTAGCTCTCCCCATCGGGTTAACTCCAATAGTTCAGGAGTTCCAGCCCTGCCCTGTGGTTAGCTGGAGCTGTAGGGCCTCGGTGGAAGCCATATACTTGGCAACATGGCAGGCAGGGAAAGTGGTAGTGGGTCCGATTGCTGCTGGGTCAAGAGCACAGCATCTCCTGACGCAGCAGCAGTTAGGGCTAGGGTTGGTGTCCCTGGCCAAATAGGATCAGCTGGGTTGTGTTACTCTGCTACTACCAGTGGTTATTAGTGGTTATTGTTTCTTCTGGTAAAACCAGTGACAACTAGGAACCATACTGTCTTGGAGTCTTAAATATGTGATGAACGCTAAAGGTCCTCCACTTGTTCTGTTGAAGGATCAACACTGCAGGAATTGAAAAACCACCGGCTTGGAACTGTGTCCTTGTAATGGTATCATCTGCAAAAACACTGTCCTCCAACTGCATTCCTGTGTTAGAGGAGATTTCAGTTCTCGTCATCTCACCTCTGGCAGCTTGAACAATCCAAGATTCAGTATAACCCTCACCATAGCATCCCCACACACATGGTCTTTCATCAGGGCTGTCAAGGCTACTGGTGAGTGAAACACTCCACCACTCCCTGTTACCATTTCAGATATTCCCTGATTCATAGAAGGCAGCAATATTATTTACCAGCTGGCAGCATTGCTCTCTGAATTCTCTCGCTCTTGCAGAAGGAAGGATGATGAGGCTGGTGAGATACTTAGATCAATTAGCTACTAATGGACTTCTGCTCATTTGTCACCATTTTTATGTTCTTATGCATATTAGTTTCAATACATCTTTATATAAAGAGGGTTTGTAGTCTTCCCTGTATATAGAGAACCCAGAGTTTATTCTAAATCTCTGGTTCAAGGGGCTGGTTGTGCTCTAGCTATCTAGGAGCTGCTATTAATGGTTGACCGGAAGCTCAGTGCACTGTGTTGAATTAAGGAACAACTAGTATTCTGGACTGAAAAGACCCTTATACTCACATATATCAAAGGAACTGAAACCTGAGTATTGAAAAGCCCAAAAGGGTTTAACCAAGTCATCCCAAGGCACGTCTTTAAGGCCAACAATGACACAAGGGCCTGGGGCATAAAACACATTCAGGATAGAAAATAGGAGATAAATCTTTACAAAGAAAGCTGTGGCAGTCCATGGCAAACTACCTAGCTCTCCATTGAGTCCTGTAAAAAACACACTGATGGCTGATGGCATTCTTGGGTCAGTAAGCTACTAGGAAGCCATCAAGATAGAGCACACGGACAACCTGCTTTAATCTTTCTTTTGCTCCTAGACTGTACTTCTTTGTGCTATCCAGGAAAGAGACAACTAAGTAAAGAGGCGGTGTTATGAGAAAAGCAGTGGCATGTGACTCTAAGGACTTACTCTTGTCACTACACCTACGATTAAGATTTGTGTTCCTGAAAAAAGGACAAATTGTTAAATAACTTAGAATCTCATCAATCCACCTCTCCCTAAAACTATGTTTTATTGATCAGTGGTAACCCGAGAAGGAGGGAGGCCACATGCTCTCTAGTCCGCTTAACACCGCAGAAACTAGGATGAGTTCTGGCCCGATAAGCTGTTATGGGTCTGGTATGGACTCGACCTTTCACTTTCGTTCTACAAAGAACACTGATTACATATAGGAGATCCTGAACACTTTGAACAGTGATGATTCTCTTGTGTTACAAAAATAAAGTGTATTTAACATTTTCTTGCTGTGTCTCTTTTGGTTCTAATATTCTTTTTTTGCTGGCCTGAAGACTGAAAATGGAGCCTTTCGCTACCTTCCAAAGGCAGCTATATTTAGGCAAGAGCTCTAACCTTGCAAACTCTCCTTGCTGACTATTGTCTTGTAGGTGAAGATAGGATTAAGCCCCTTTGCCTATATGGGGGATTTGTATTGCTGGATTCGTACAGGATGATGACTGCGGCTGCAGAGGCACTGCTGACCGATCAGCTGACAGGGCTGGATTGAACACAGAGCTGAAATGCAGAACAGCAAATGTTTAAACCCAGCTAGGCTGGCAGCTACAAGCCTCTGAAAGCAAGCGTGCACACGCCCAGGTGGCAGATTTTAAATGACCTCAACAGGTGACAGTTCTTAACTGAACTTCCAATAATATTTCATAATACTGAAATCAAAGGCATGTAAATTACACGAATTGTTATTTAAAAACAAAGCAAATGATGTTTTGATGTCTGTTTGTAGTGTGATAGACAAATTGTTTGGCAAAGATTTTAAAAGTGAACGCAGAGCATTAAACATATCTAACAATCACAGCAGTTTCTCTGGCAGGTGAACTGATTCTGGTTAGGTAATTTATGCTTATACACATAACCTAAACCAACCATCAGCCCTGCCAGCCAGGGAAACAAGGAACCATGAGACATACAGATAGAAAGATTACCATGCAAAAAACTCACAGAAATGCAGAACGGCAATGGATATAAGCTAAAAGCTTTAAGGAATTGCAAAACCATCAAACAGAAGGAGAGTTGGAGCCATGGGCCCATACAAAGAAAAATGGAAAACCAGGCAGTTAAGGTGGAATAAACGTTAGACAGCAGGAAGACGGGACTGAGGGGCTGACCCAAGAGCTTCTGAGTTCTGGGCATGCTTCAGTCTGGAGGCAGACAGGCAGGGAGCAGAGAGTGAGAGCATGTGTCTACCTCTCCAGATGACATTAGAGTGCTGAAGACAGGGGGCAAGAGTGAGGCCAGACAGTCTGACGGCCTGCTATTAACCCTCGGCAGTACACCTCATACAGCAGGACTACTGCACTTCACCACCTGCTGGCCTCATACATCTCACTGCACCTGCATGCAGAATTGGATCGGGTCTATTGAACTTTGGATAAAGTTCATTAAGTTGATACAGCTGGGAAAAGCTTAAAGCTCAGGAAATTAAGTGAAGCTGTAGCATGGCTTGAAACCGTGAGCTCTTTTCAAGAAAAGATTTCCAACACACTCTGTTTACACCTGTTGTTCTAGGACCAACATACAAACCTTTTAAATATACCTGTTTGTATGGCTCTACAAGTAGTTACAGCATTTCCTTTCCATTGCATAAAATGAGGACTGATGGAAAACAGTGCCACAGTCTTGGCACGGATGTGGTTGCTTACTGAATATACCTCTATGTTCTCCAACAAAGACAACTTGCGGAGTGGAGAAGGTGTCCAGGCCAAGTTGCAAACCCTAAGGTGAGAAAGACCTCATTCACAGTTCTAAAGGAGTTCTCATGGATTTCCAGCTTGCTACTGTCATAGGATTCTCTACAGGAAATGTAAAAGCCCTGCTGTCCCAAGCAACACCACTGACACTAACATTTTTGCATGCTAGAATCAGCACACACGTCTTGGATGGGAAGCTCTCTTTTCTTTTTCCGTTTGGAGTGTGTCTCCATGCTGCTACCCTTGCAGGAGTATGAGAAGAATGTGGGCTGTGTCTGTTTTCCTCCAGAAGCGTGCACTTGTCAGAGCCTGTGTGGGGGGCTTACACACCGAGCCCCGGGGAATCACAAGAGCACTAGCACTGAGTGGAGAAAAGATGAGGCTCTCCCTGACAACACTGCTACAGGAGCCCAGCACGTGCCAAGGCTCACTTTTCTATAGAGAGTCTGGGCCAAGACCGCCCAGGCCAACAGAAGCCTGTCCAAGTCCTGCAGTGCTTTGCCAGTTGCACACAGCTGTGCTGGAAACACAGGTCTAGTGAGCTAAAGACATAACCCAGAACTGAATCGACGGCATCCAGCCTACAGTCAGCCTGAAAAGAGCACCTTTACCATCTAACATAAGCATTTTGTATGTAACCACTCCCATTAAAATGCAAATACAAAGCTACTGTGTGAAACACAAAGCACAAAGCAGTGAGCTCACACAGCATTACAGTGCACAGTTGAATTGTTATCAGCTATGTGCAACATTAACCTTGCAGTGTACTGGGACAGTGTGCTTTAAAAGGACCGTGAGTATCTGTGTCATGAGAAGATCAGCCTACAGCAAAACTATCAGGAATGGAAAAGTGTATTTCTGCTAATAAAGCTGGTTGTTGTATCAAGTAATAGCCGCGATGTAAATAAAATATTGCTCTATTACCATTTTCAGATACTAATTTATAAAAACAAAACTTTCCATTTAGGTTTAAAATTAATTTGAACACATTTTTACACAATCAGGTTTATTTTAAATGCAATCCTTTATTTAACACATTCTCATTGAAACTGACCACCTGCAGAGGACCTGATCAGAGCGACCCGAGTGAAACACCGTGTTCAAGGGTTCAACAGCAGAACACCCAGCCGGGATTCAGACCCACAGCTCTCCAGTAAGCTCTCACCAATACCACGCAGCACCGCCCAAGTAATAGCAGTGATGCTGCTATTCAAAGATGTCAGAAAAAACCCCATCATTCAGTCTCGCATCCGCGTGCTCGGAGCCCTTCGGATCTCATTGCACGAGCGCGGATTCCTGAAGGCCGCCGCAGAGCAGCGAGGAGACCTGGCGGTGAGCGGTGGGCAGTCCCCAGGGGGAGGTTAGCATGATGGATGTCTGATTGCAAGCCTTCCCCGGGGCCTCTGTCCATCACCTCTTGTGCTCTGAATTAAAAGCCTGTTTGTCACCTTTGAGAGAGAGCAGCCGAGCCCTCAGGTGCAGAGCGGCGGCCGGCAATTTCACAGCCCTGAAAGAAGCTATTAGAGGGGGCTGTCAGGGGAGCCATCGCGGCCGGGACATGCTTAAGGGGGTCCCACTGAGGGGTATGTCTGGGATGCCCAGCCCCCCTCCCCCATACACACACACACACACCACGATTGTCTCCTTCACAATGCTAAAGAGTGCCTCCATTGTGAGAGCCCAATGAGCTGTGGAGGCTGCATCACTTGTACTGCCTCCTTCTCACACAGTCATGCACGCTGTCATGTAGGCAATTGGGACCTACTTTTATAGCAGATGTACACCTGCCATGTTGCACCTACTGGAGTTCACGGATTGATGTGCATTGTGTGTGCAAAACGTTCTGATTACGATTATGACTGCAGCTCAGATGCCAAGTCTTTATGGCTTGATGTAGGTGTGTTGTAGGGTAAAAAAACAAAGCACACTAAAACACAGGCTCGCCCTGCCTTCCTCCTGAGCACACAGCGGGAAGCAGTGCCACCGAAACACCGGGGCTCACACGCAGCCAGCATCACAGCCCAGACACACAAACCAGCCCTTACAGAGATGCAAACTACAGCACACCCTAAAACATGTACGGCCACCTCCATCCTACAAACATTTTCCATGGCTATATGCATTCAGTGAAAATGGAAAGTCAACATAAAAGATAAAATTTAAATGTAACTTCAAGCAAGTGATCCTGTAAAAGACACACCAGAGTGGTGGTTTAAAACACTTATAGTGTAGACCCCCAGATCCAAGGAGAATACAGGCTGATATTTAGACAGCTACCTGTACCTTGAAGGATTTAAGCACTTACTACCAAGAAACTAGAAATGTTATTGCTAATAGGTCATCTATCAGTGCATTTAAACATTCCATTTCTTGTGTTCCTTTTCACTGGTCTGCAGTATAGTTTCTGTCTGTTTGTAAGTATTGAATTAAGCTTGACTCAGTGGAAGCACATGAAAGGGGCTTATAGCAGGAGCCGGATGCATCCCTGACTCCTGTAGAAGTATCCTTCACTTGCAGGAATAGGAGGGCATGAGTTTGGAGTCAGTGACATAATCTAGGCAATATTACAGAAGCAGTGGGAAAGCAGAAGAGAACGTATAGGGGACAACACAGGTGCAGACGCTCCAGGCACATTAACCACAGAAAGATCCCATGAGGGGACACCTGCATCTCGTGGCGGGCTCCTGGCTCCCTCCACACAATAATCCAACCTCCCACTTCAGACCACAAGAGCAATTCCCTGCCGCCGCCTCTCCTAAAGTGGACTTTTTTTCCCCTAAACTGCGCTCAATAGAGGCTTTTATCTGTCATCTAATTCACTTATCGCCACTAATAGACACTATCTCCATTAGCACTGAGTCAACCTCCCGACCGCGGGAGAATCATGAAACTCACAGACGCATGCAGACAGGCAGAGCTGCGAGAGGAGAAAATGACCAAACTGCTCTGCATCTCTACCGCTGGGGAGTAGCGTCGCATACTGGTGGGTGACAGGAACAATTGTTTCAAGTCTTCTCACCACAACAATAACCTGAGTGTAAATAAAAACTTTACTGTTCCGGGGATGTGGCTGTTCACTATGAGTGATCATCAAAAAGTGCAGCTGAAGGCTTTGGGCAGGCAAAAATAACAAGAAACCCACTTTCTAAGAACACCAAATCTACTGTACTGTAGCATCAGTGCAGCTTTTGGTAATAATTCTTTATGGATCTCATTAGTAATGTTGTACTGTATGTAAGCTAATTATTAGGAGGTTTGTCATCTATTAAACACATGCTTTTAAATCCCAAATTCGGGTACAAATCAACCAAAAACCCATCTTAAAAAGTTCACCATGGCAAATGTGCGCAGCATTTTTGCTAGTTTTCTACAGTTTTGCCATCTTACACCATGCATTTCGCTTGCTGTGATTGGCATCACGTGTTCGGTTAAGATGACTGAACTGTTGGGGGCCAACACACACCAACTTTCAGCACATCCTGGCAACAACAGCTTGTCAAACTTTTGACTTTCAGTCACAATCTCTGAGCGGCCTTGGAAACCTCTTGTTCATGATAACCTGTATCAAGTTCAAAAACAGAATTAATTCTCTAAAGCCCCTTTTCAATTAATGGAAAGCAATGGATTTAGAGTCCCAAGTGTCTGGTTTGAAAATCAATTAAATATGCATACCTATCACTGAATCCAAGATTTCTAGATGTATATAGTGTATATACAGCTAGTAAAAGATCCATTCAATATGTCTTTGAAAAGAGAGAGTCTACGACAATGACATAATGAGGGAAATTACCTGCTGCTGACAATAAAATCTCGGCGCTAATGACCAAGGACGGGGGGTAAGTCAGCACACAGTGTGACTGTGATCTTTCTCCTCATTTATTCCATTAATCGGATTAGGGGCAGAGATTTCAAGCTGCCAGTTCATCCCCGTCCCACAGTCACTAATGGATTGATTGAGGTGCATGTTAACCAGACAGCTCTGCCCCTTGGATGATGAGGCAGATAATATAAGGGGGTTGTGAAAGCAAACTCAGACGCCCACATCATCAGGTAATTCTGTTCCCTTCCAATCGCAGCTGTGTTAGCAAACCAAGTCTGGAATCTCAAATCAAAAACTTGATCATTTCCTCATTTAGTAGCTGGAGAAAGCAGCAAATGTGGAACGATCACCACTTTTGTTTGGTTGCTAGTTTTAGTAGGAGCACAATCGGTCATAATTTATTTCTAAGGCTGGAGGACAAGACAGAACCATATTACTACTATGGGTCCAACTACTGGCACATTATACTGGAAGAATATTATACCATTTGCAAGACTTCATGGACATTGACAAGCAGGCAATACTAGCATGCGTGCCCCTTATGATTAACGTACTTATCCATGGACAGACGGTGGAAGAAATATGACGTCTTTAGATTATGGACTAATGGGCAGTTTTACTAATTCCGTGGTCATGTTTCGATTGCAGAACCATTTTTCAGACACCTTGAGATTCTACACACTTTGTATTTGACAAAGCAGTATTAGCTTCATCGCAGCTTCACAATGTTGATCAGGATTAGTCACATTTATACAGCTGTTTTCATCCTGAAGGACCCCCAAGCGCTTCACACGTGGGTGGCGTGTGCCAGGAGCCCCACTACACGGGAGATGAGGGAGAGAAGTCAGAAATGTGGGTTCACTAGTTGAACTAAGGGATAGTTGTTGGTCAGCCCACATTGTGAGAACCTACTGAACACCATTCACACATTAATCAGTGAGGATAAAATTGATAATCTGTGTGCTGTTACTGGAATTAAGATCCACTTTAATTTCAGAAAATAAAAAAGAAACTGTGTAGACTGACGTAGTGATTAGCATTGCTGCATGACAGTGCTGGGGCCCAGGCTGTAGGGTTTGTATGTTCTTTCCATGATCATGTAGGTTTTCCGTGTGTGCTCCAGCTTCCTCCTATTGTCCAAAAACGTGCTGGTAGGAAAACTTGCTTTTTGGGGAAAATTGTCCTTGGTGTGTGTGTGCCTGTGTCTGCCCTGCGATGAACTGGCATCCTGAGGAAGGGGCGCCTTGCCGGGCTCCCCCAGACCCTAAACTATGTTAGAAAATGGATGAATGGAAAACATATGTACTTTTCAAGTAGGGAGCTGCATCAGCATGCATAGGCTGCTAAGGAACAAGTAACAGGTTTATTCCCTGCTGAAAAGAGAAGAAAAGAAACACAATGTTTCGGCTGTGGAGCCTTCTTGACTTTTCAGACTGTCCCCATTAATGGTTAATTGCTATTGATCACATGATTATTTTTGTTAAGTAAATTTATTAGAAGGGTCGTCTTTCACAGAGTAGTACAATATATTGTCACCTTAAATAGATAGATTGTTTTTAAAGCCAGTCAGGGCATGTTAACAAGCATTTAATAGCACAGCCCTAGCAATGCTCAGTTAAAATGTTACAAGTCCCACACACTCACAAATTGCTGTACAGTAATTCACAATCAATACTGTACAGAGGATTTTCTAGATTTGGAAGCAGTTAATGTCCCTCAGCACAAACATTTATATGCAATGATAAAAAATTAAAAAGGTAATCAATACATGTGAAAGTGTCAATCTATGTTTGTTTGTAGCCCCATTCCTCTGACCAAATTACTTATAAGAATATAATTTAAATATAATTGAAGAGAGAGACATGGCTATGAAATATTTGCAGGAGAATGTCAAACACACTGTAAATACATGATTTACTACAGTAGTTTAGAAGAGATGAGGGTACAGTCTGAACACAAATGAACTTTTACTGTTGATACTGTTGATCAGCGCCCCCTCTCCAACCTTTCTGGGCAGCTGAGGTTTCCACAGGATCCCTGCTTCCTTTGGAATGACAACACTGTTTCCTGCTTCGGAGAAACGGGAAACTGTGGTTAAGAAGATCCCATCACTGAAAGCTTTTCTGCGACTGTCTTCAGCCGGAAGAACATAAGCAAGGTTACAAACAGGAGGCAGGCATTTAGCCTGCCCAGCGTGCGGAGAAGTTTGCAGCTCCAGTCGTTTCTTGGAAAGAAGCCAGGGCACTGCCTTTACTGCCTTTGACAGAACGTGCAAACTCCACACAGACAGTAATCCAGAGCTGAATTTGAACCCAGGTCCCCAGCACTGCAAGACAGCAATGCTAACCACTGCTCCACTCTGCCACTCATAAATATACGCTTTAGTCATTTAAAAAGTACATAAATCACAGAACAAATAGGAATTATATTGGAATTCCACCCAAAAATGCTGTTTTTAATATTTTATTTAAAAAAAAGCATTTTAAATAAACTGAAAAAAGACCTCTCTACTGACAACTCTCAGTAGAATCACCAGACAATGCAAAAGTTAAATAAGAATGATGTGAGTCTGCAAACAGTGAGTTTGGAGAAAAAATAACATTCAAGCTTCTGTGATGTTTCTGCTTGACAGGGGAGGCTTTCATCTGAGCCGAGGACGCTGCTCTCGAGCCCAGGATCTCAGAACAGCCGTGTAGTCAAGCAGGAAACACTGAACTGCACGCCTCATTTGTGGAAAACTCTTGGGACAAATAACGGGACTCACTGCTTTACACAAAGAGAGGTGAAGGAGGGGACGTGATCCACAGTCTGTGTTCTTGGATGCAGAGTCCCAACAATCTTCCAGGACAAACAATTAAAAAAACACATTATAATCAATAACCTAACAAATCTCTGATACCCACCACCACAACAGTCCATCTCCCTTTCTTAACCCTTGCTGTTTTGTTTTGTAAAAGAAAATATTTGTTTTATGACGGGACCATTGGGGGGGAAAAAAACGACCCTCAATTAACCTCTGGAAAAATCCATTAGCCCAAGAACAGGGAAAGGGGCTCTGTGCATAGCTGCACCACTGCAGGATATCAGCAAACGGGAGTCACAGAAATAAAGAAGTGAGATCCATAGAGGCCGTTTATGAGCTTCTCTGCACCAGTGCACAAACCCAGCTCATTAAAATTCAGCTCCCATCAGCAGACACCCAGCGAGCCAATGTGGCAGTGTGTAGGTGCTCGTGCCTCTCAGCCTGCATGCGTGTTTATTCCTGTATGATCATGGAAACGCACTGGGCTTGCAGAGGGATACTCTCAGCTGCCGCCTGTGTGAATGTCAGTGTGTGCACACTGATGGGCCTACTTTTAAAGCACAGGCGTTTGGAAAAGCATGATTATCACAGCTCAATATGACATGATCGATCTGGTTCCACTGATTAAAAAACATCCATACTCAAGAGCAGACACTCATTTGGCCAAAGCTCATCCTGGTGTCTTTTACATTAGGTGGACAAAGATCACATGACTCCTCCATGGATGGGACACTTGTTGTTGTACGGACTATCAAAAACAAGGTCATAGGATCAGATTGACGACGATGTATAAAATGACTCACAGAGACTAACATATACTGTATTACACGTACGTTGCACAATAATTGTGCCTAACAGATCTACATTTTATTTATTAAGACAAAGTATAATTTATCATTTTAAATAATTGTTGTGGTGTATATACTGTATATGCAAGTGTTTGTGTGTGAAGGAGTGTGTCTTTTTGTAAATGCTGATCAGTCATAAAATTCAGATGTCTGATTCCCAAAGGCTGATTCTGCATTAAAAGGAGCTGTATAAGTGAGTTTATCATGTCTGTCCTTTTTCAGTCTGCTCATTTCAGAGTATGTGCATTTTAGGGAAACAGGACACGGCAATGTGGCTCTGAGGTTTCGGGGCAGGTTGAACCGGAGTGATCTGGTTTCTGAGCAGAGGCCTTGGGTGTCTGAAAGCGACAGCATGTGTTGAAACTGCATGTGCATGGTGTGTGTGTGCAGAGGACTCACAGAGCACGGCTGGCCAGGGAGAGTGATTCCCTGTGTGCTTCGCTCTGCTGCCTTCTCACAGCCACTATAAATCTGAGGAAAGTGCAGCCTGCCTTCTCTCCTTCAGCCTCTGCTCAGCAATATCTCACTCGGACAGGAGAAGCTCGACTGCATTACAAAGGTGGAAGTCTCCATTAAAATCCCCAAATCAAGATCACAGATGTAATATTTGTATAGCTTAATATAAGCCAGAAACGTTCTATAATAATGAGCTTCTTCCTGACCATAGAATACTTACGATGTGATATTACTGTTGGGTATAACAAAAAATGCCTATAGAATCAGTTACATTAACATTACATTAAGGAAATCATTTTAAATCCAGAATCCTGGTCTAAACAAATCTCAAAAATGAACTTAAGTTTGACCTCGCCCTAACAGAGATGGGAGACTTCGAAGGAAAAAAAAAGCTGCTGCTGTGCACAGTATTGGTAGACCAGTAGGTGACGTGGTTCCATCTGGAGCACAATGTCCAGTATAGTGACAGGGTCACATGCTGCAGAAGAGACCATCCTTCAGATGAGACATTAAACTAGGGTCTTGGCTATGTGGTTTTTAAAGACCCCACGGCACTGTTTGTGAGTAGTAGTGTTGTGAATCCCGTTGCTCTGGTTCAATTCCACTCTTGGCTTGCTCAATCTGGCCTGCTAAAATTGTGCTCTTATGTCAGCTCTTTCTCACTTCTCGGTCTTATCTAGTGTGTAGTGAGGCAGGAGCAGAACACCTGCTGCACTGGATCCTGGATGAGAGGATGCTCTCCTTTAAGATCCACCATCTATTCCCTCACTGCTTTATTGAACTGAGGGTCATGGGGAGCCAGAGCCTGTACTGGCAGGCACTAGGCACAAGAATGGGTACACACTGGACAGGACGCCAGTCCATTGCAAGGCACACACAGGCTCAAACATGCACATGCTCAAACTAGGGCCAATTTTCCCAGAAGCAGATTGAACAACCAGTATGTTTTTGAAACCAGGGCGCCCAGGGGCAACCCAGCCCATAGGGAGAACATGCAAACTCCACACAGACAGCACCCCAGGAACTGGACTCAGGGCCCCTGGGCTGAGAGGCAGCAATGCTAAACACTGCCCCACTGTTTTATTCCATTTAACATCCTATGGGATGAAGAGTGTTAATGCAAAGAATTATTAATAATTAGTAGTATATATAACCACATCGCCAAGGCCATTGAGTGTGGACAGCTGGTGGTCTTTGAGGAAATGATTCCTCTAGCCCATTTGTGTAGATTGTTCCAGAGAGAACACAGGCTGTCTCTACCAGTGATCATTGTCTACAGTGGCTTGCAAGCCTACATTTTTAAAAACTATCCTTCACTATGTGTATCACTGACAGCAACGAGTTGAAAAAATACTTACTGCTTAATGCCCACATCTTTGCTGTCTGTCTCAATGTATTAAGGTTTTAATTGCTGACCATATAAAATGAGCCAAGTTGCACAATTAAAAAATTATAGTGAAGTGTTATTTCTTTTTCAAGAGACCATTCTGATAACAAGTGCCACACTTTTCCTATCTACAGTGTGGAAGTGTGAATTCTAAAATATCATTTAATGAGGGAAAAACAACTCAGGCCTGTGTTTACTTTGATTTTACTTTACTCACAGGACTTTAAAAAATATGCAAAAACCTTGAATTAAGTAAATGTTAGACTACTTGTGCTTGGTGTCATTTCTATTTATTTTCTTCCAAAAACTAACTCCTTTGTCGACAGTAAATATGGGGGAACAATAATGTAAGCAAACAGAATTTTAAAATGTATAGAAAGTGTAGAATTTAAAGCATGGTATGTTAAAATTTTACAATGTGCTAGTAAGACCTCATTTAGAATATTGTGAATCATTGTGATCCGTAAGTCACAAAAATGACACTGCTTCTGTGGAATCAGTCCAGATAAAAGTGACCAACTGCTATGTATTTTTCTGGGCTCTTAAGAATATTCTGCTCTCACAGAATATTCTTTTAGTCTTGAGCAGAGAAGTGTGTTAGGGGACCTGAATCATCTCCAGATCCTACCCAGCTGTGTTGTTGAAGCCAATACCCTAGCATCTTTCAGTGTTTTTCAAGAATGCCTGAAATGCTTGGATGAGAATCTTGCAAGAATTAGCTACTGTATCTGAAACCAAACAGACCAGATGGCAAAATCTTTCCTCTTAATTGTAGCCTTTCTTATGCTCCCATGAGTAAGTACTGTACCTTTGAGGAGCACCCAGAACAAGTCTCACTAAGACAAGGCTACACATAGCAGAAGTGACATCTTCAGGGTCAGCCTGCATTCCTGAGCAGCTCAAGAGAGAGAAATGCACTTTGCAAGGAGTTAAAAGGGTGAATCATCCTTCAATTAACTCAAATCTACTGGCGCCCATCTCAGGACAAACACCAGAGGTAAATTTCAAGATGCCAATTAACCTAGTGATGTCTTTCAGGGGTGGGAGGAAACCAGAGTATCCAGAGGAAACCCATACACATGGACATGGATAGAGCATGGAAAACTCCAACTCAAGACCCACACATTGAGAGGCAGCAGCACAAACCACCACACACCCAAGACACCCAAGTGTGAAGCATAATCATTCAAAAGAGTCTTCTGTTGTACCCACCTAGCACCATTGAAAACTTGCATTTCAACATGGAGTTTGAAATCCCCAAGGCTCAGATTAATAAATAACGATGGCGAACAACATTCTGAATTTCTGCCTGAAGATTATAGCAGTTAGAGACTAAGAAATGGGTTGGTAATGATTTGCTATAGTGGTTTTGGGGAGTTAGACGAGCAGGAAGGGAGACAGGGCAATAGGACCTGCCAGGGCAGGGTGGCAGGACAGCTGGCCTGGCATCTACCTCCCTCCCACAATGTGCAATATATCCCCCATGCCCTTAACCCTTGTTTGACCTCAGAAAAGTGAGGTCAGCTTCTCATCTTTGGGCCGCTCACTATGGGATGAGCCAGTGACAGCTCTCAATGCATCACAGCCAGACAGTGTGTCACCCCTATCAATCCTCCCACAGCTAGTGCTGAGCACACACAGCCACAGGCTGAGAGAGAGAGACAGAGGCAGAGGGAAGGAGAAGACGTGGGTGTTCATGTGTGCTAACAGAGATCACCTTTAGTAAAATCATCCTTAAATCAAATATAACAGCTAACCTTCTGGAAGCTACAGAGATGTACAGACATACATTCAAGCCCAGATTGTAGGACTATAGAAATCCCTCTTCTTCCACACCTCCTGTTCCTTTACAAATATATAATGTGTGTTATACAAGGTACTGTACATCACATTGTGAATTGGGAATACGCAATATACATTTATTTTAAATTCATATTAACAAAAGTATAAAGTCATTGTTTAAAGCAGTCTTAAAAAATAACATAGCTCTGAATAACGCTGAAGCTTTGAAAGTCTTCTTGTTCAAGCAGCACAAATGTGTTCTTGTGGTCCATTCTCGCCCATCTTCAGTAGAGAGGAAAATGGGCCACAGTGAAAAGTGTGAAAGAGTGAAAGTTCTTCTGTTACGCTAAACTCTTAATACGCCTTTTCACTTCTCTCGTGCACTGGAACACTTGAGTGCCTCTGTTACAAAACCCAGAAGGGTCAACTATGCCAAGCCATTTCTGGCACTTGTTCCTGCTGCACTGTCACCCTGGCGATGCACAGAAAGGAAAAACTAGAAGACGACGAAGAACAAGACATACATATACATGTAGATTTGAGAAAAAAAGCAAAGGAAAGTAATCTCAGTCCCGTATGTATCCCAGCATCCCTTCCTCCCCTCCTGGTCCCTGCCTGCAGCCACTTGAATTAGCACCGAAGGATTACAGAGACTGGCGCTCATTAATCTCGGTGACAAACAGTGGCCAGTGTGAATATTTGCACCCAGAAATTGAAAAGATTAGGCCCTATTTGACAAGGATTGGCAGGCTTAGTGCTTTGCGAGGAGCTACTGTTAAATATTCATGTCCTGTCTGTTTTGCTAGGGAGGGCCAGGAGTGTGTGTGTGTGTATATGGAGGGAGGTGCTCAAAGACCTACCCAAAGTGTTCAGCTAATGGTGCGAATGGGAGCTCTGATCCGTTCTCTTGTACAGCAGTTAACAGTCACCTCCGACATCTTCTCTCTCCCTGTCCTTATACCTCCCCCTGAGGCAAGAAAACTCCCTGAGCCCTGGTGGCTCTGGCACTCACATCACTAGATTGGACGCCAGGCTCCAGGAGCCGAGAGATGCTTTCATTTGCATTAACGTTAACCCAAAAGCACCTTCTTATAATGCCCAATATTTACCCTGGGGGTTTCAAAATAGACAGCACTGTAATTGTGCGAGCAGCTAAAATTGGATACTGAGCCTCAGGCTGTGAAACGCGAGATCGCTAACACCAGTCGAACTGCCCCATCAGGGCATCAACGAAACCCTCCACCAACCCCCACTTCAAATCCAGTCTCTGGGTGTGCAGGGGGCCACTGCATCTAGTTCAGATGACACATGGTGGTACCTGGACCCCAATATGCCATGTATGCAAATGCGTGGACGCTTTCACGCATCCAAGCCCTTGAGCTCCTTTCCTGTGCCATCATGCCTCCTACTTCACGAGGAGCCAAGCCACGGCCCAGGGCAGCTGACAGATTGCGAGGAACATCGCGTTTCGGAACTGTGACGGCCAGAGGTATGTTGGCAGCGCCTGGGTGAGCCACCAATCTCACTGTGGAAGTGAAGTAGTGGTGGTTGGGAGTGGGGGGTGCGACTGGAGGCTGGCAGAGCTCGGTGATGTCATCAGCTGTGCCGCATGACACCCAGGGCTGCTCCCCGGCTGGCAGGTCTGCTGCTCAGCGAGGAGGTCTTCTCCCCTGCGGCACGCAATGCTCCATTACCGAGGCTGACAGCCCCTGATTGCTATGCATGAGCTGGGAATGACCAGAGTCTCCCACCGACACCTGAGCAACAACGCCAAGCAGGCTGAGAAGAGGGGCAGGAAGAGGGGGGGGGTACTCTAGGAGAGAGTGTGACCGGGGGAGCCGGAGGGAGAGAGAGCCGTGCTCACTTGCTCATCTACACGTTCCACACGTTAGTCCTGCACTTTTTTCACTTTGTTTCTCAAAACACTGAGCTTCTTAGTTCCACTGATTTACAGATTCCACCCAAGTTTCCTTAACAACTAAGCAGCTCAATTCCACTGTCTTTCCTTCACACAACACTACACATTTAAACCACAGAAACCAACTCCGCCCAGCGCTTCAACACTGAGCTACTGAACACACTGCAGCCCAGCACACTGACACCGAGCTACTGAACACACTGCAGCCCAGCACTGTGACACTGAGCTTCTGAGCACACTGCAGCCCAGCACTGTGACACTGAGCTACTAAACACACACTGCAACCCAACATACTGACACTGAGCTACTGAACACACTGCAGCCCCACACTGTGACACTGAGCTTCTGAGCACACTGCAGCCCAGCACTGTGACACTGAGCTACTAAACACACACTGCAACCCAACATACTGACACTGAGCTACTGAACACACTGCAGCCCCACACTGTGACACTGAGCTACTCAAACAGTGCTGCCTTGCATTTGGCTGTGCTAGTGGTGGCGTCAGCTTTCCCATAATTGCCTCCCGCAGACAGCCGGCAAACACAGCGTCTATTTATTTCCTTGATGGAAGTGGATCTGCCAGGCCTGACAAAGCTATTTACCAACATGTCCCGCCAAGCAGGCACTATTGCCAATGTTTTCCCTTCCGAAAAGATCAATATTTTTCGAAGCGTATAAACAGCTCTCCTCCCCCGAACAGACACTTGCATTTACAGTGCTGTCGGCGGGATTCCTGACAGTTGGTGGCACTGCTAAAATCAACAGAAGTCCCTGGGTTTGTCACACCTGGGGCTCCTCTTCGAATTCTTGCTTGTTTTTTTGTCCGTCTGTTTTTTCTCACAGCTCTGCTCTCCTAGATTCTGTGGAGGTGCTGGGCAGCACGGAGAATTAAACAGGGAGGCTTTGGAATTGGAGCTACAAGAGGGGGCTGCTACATCTCCTTCTGGCACTGCGCCCACCTGCAGACTGCCTGAGTCCCGAGGCCAGTGCTCTCGGATACAGGCACAGAGCAAGATGTTGGCATTCTCTGCAAAATGGTTCCCTTTTGCTGGTTCTAAAGGCTCAAACAAGGCGAGTTCATTACGACGAGCTTCCATATCTTGAACAGCCCTCCTTACCTGATAGGGGTTCTCACGCCTGGAGCTGGAGACCAGAGAGCCTGCAGGGTTTCTAGGTCTCTTGGAAGCAGCAGTGTCCGCTGTGAAACTGGTCCAATCAAGTCAAGAACGAGCTGATTCAGGTCATTACAAGCCCAGCTAATGAAAATCTGCAGATACATCTGCTCCCCAGGACTAAGGCTGGGGATTCCTGGGTTTGGATGTAATGAGGTGAAAACAGAAAGCCCATATACACTATAATGGAGGTTTTCTGTGCAGTTCCTCCTATACAAGACATGTCTGAGTTTTCATTTTTTCTTGTCTCCACACTCAGCTGGAGAGATGTTTCTTCCAGATTATTCTGGATTTTCACCACAGTTCTTCACCTGGTGAGAGCATCAAGACACAAACCTCCATTTGCTCAGCAGCCGATCCAGTCCAGGCGTTTGCATACATGAGTGACAAAAGCACATGAATACTGCAGGTTCCCTATACTGGATTATAATGAGTCACTCTGAAATGTACTGATCTTCTCAGACATGTCTTTGGTAAACCCATGACGCCCACACCCTAGTCCAGGGCCTCTCAAGGCATTTTTGTTTCCACTTGGCTCTTAATTATTCAAGCCCTTTGCTGAACTGCTTAATAAATTAATAGGGATTAATTTATTGTTTCCATCTTAAATTGCTAGATATTTCAAGATGAATATTACATTGTATAACTTGCTTAAAATCTGCAACTTAGCTGCTGAGATGAGTGATGAGAAACATCTCTTTAATCAAATTATTGGTTCAGTGCACGTTTCAATTAAGTAACTGAGGGCTCAGTCGGACAGAAAACCAACAGGCTATCATCACGTCCGTGATTTAAACCCTGTCCTATTACAGAAAACGAGGTACAGGTTAAGTTATTTCATGCGCCTTCGGATCAGATACTATGTACCGTATTTGAACAATGGCACTAAATGTGCATTCTTGCGCGGGTGTCACCTGGATGTCAAAGCAAGAAAAACATGTTTGGAACAGGCGAGTGTCATTGTAGTGGGAATGCAAAAAAAAAAATGCAGCTACTGCAGTCCCTTCTCCTTGCACTCCTGCTCTCTCCCGTGTCAGGAATTGTCTCCCGGAAGAATGGAACACCTTGTTCGCGGCTCCTGGGCCGCGTGTCTGACGGCCGGGGTCAGAGCCGGGCGCCGTCGGTCGGCTCCGTGGCTGTGCCGGCTCTGGCGGACTGGGCAGGCCAGGCTCTCCTCCGTGCGCCACGCAGAGCTCCGCTGACCTTGATATTCTGAGCACAAAGAGTCGGTGTGACAGGGAGGTAGGGCCGAGCCTGTTAATTGCCTGTTCTGTGGCGATAACGCTGGGTCCTTATCAAGCACATCAGTGCTGGAGAGAGGAACAAAACCGAAGCGGAATAAATTACCCCAAGCAGATGCGGAGGACTCGGTGTTTTGCATATCACCGAATTAAAGAAGTGTTTTCACGGTTTGATTGAGGCTGTGTAATGTTAACTAAAACCTTTGACATTCTCTCGCGCTTTTTTCCCTGTTGTAACGTGAGTCTACCCCTCCCCCTCGTCATATATCTCCCGCTGTCCAGGTTGTGCTGGTGTGCTGTCACCTCGGCATTCACATTTTCTATCTTGTTTACACATAATTCTTTCTTGCGTATTTTATTTTTGTTTCCTTTCAGTTCATCTTTTGGATTCACCATAAATATCCCCATTGCTGCAGTCCATCAGCGCTGCAATTAAAGAGGCACAATTCGATAAAATAATCGCAGTAGGGGAAAGAAACGGGCGCTGGAGCTGATCCGTCATAAACAGATGCATGTTATAATGGTGATATTCCTCTTCAGTAAAAGCCTGTGACTTGACCTAAGCACAAATACAGTATTTTACTCTCAAAGTACAATTTTTATATTAGGAGCTTTGTCAGCGTTTTAAATTCACACAATGCATGCTATATCCATTCATTTTACATCTGCTTCAAGGTTGCAGGAGAACCCAGGTCTATTCATACAAGCAAGGGGCTCAAGGGAGCATACATTCTGCACAGGACAGTAGTCTATCACAGGGTTAAAAGTTATCCTAAATTTCTTTAAACCACATACAATGCAAGTATAGTTTGCAGAACTGGTCAGATAGCCCATCAATAAGAGCTAAAAATAATAATGACAATTAGGTTTTAATGTGTATTTTTTTACCAGCGGGAAAAAAAGCGAAAACTGGTTTATCTTATTTCTTGGTTCTAAAATGAGGTTTCTTCTTAGTAACACAGGGCTCTTTTGATGTGTGGGAGGCACTGCACCTGCAGCAGAAACACTGGAAGCCAGCAGTGTGAGTCTCTACTTGCAAAACCCTCAAGCAAATGAAACACCTTTCTGAAGCACGACCGTTATGGAGCTGTCTGTGGAGAAACCGCGGCGATGGGGGTGGGGGTCAGAATGTGGGGTTGGGGGGGATTGTCAGAGGAGTTTCGGTGCTGTCTGTGTGGAGTCTGTATGTTCTCCCCATGTTTGCGTGGGCTTCCTCCGGGTGCTCTGGGTTCGTCCCGCAGCCCAGAAACAGACGGGTTAGTTCAGTGGCTGTTGGAAATGCTGGAGTGAGTGTGCGCTTGGCGGTGTCTGCCCCAGTCCCCGGGGTGTTCCTCGTCTGGCGCCCATTGCTGGTCAGGATAGACCCCGAGCTGGAGGAAGTGGATAGATAAGTCTTAGAAAGCAAGTGTGTCTTTCCCAGAAAAGGGTGGTACAGAGGCAGGACATGCAGGGCTGCTGCGTACCAGCTTTCAAGTCCTGGGTTCCATCATGGGGTTCCTTCTGTGTGGAGTTTGCATGTTCTGTCCGTGGTCACATGGATTTTCACGGGTTAATTCGCATTTTGAAATAATTCCATGTGTTGTTGAGTGCCACTATTATCCTGCCTGATACCCCTAACCCCTCTCACCAGCTCACTGTAACCCCTGCTAGCCAAAAAACCCAACACTGGGAAAACACAAACACTAAACAAAGTTTAGTTCTTGGCAGTGATATACTTACAAAGCAACAGCATTTTCCAAAATCATGCTTGCTAAAATTTATCTCTGAAAATTCAATAAATGCTTTTGGTTCACATACAATTTTTTGTGTTTTTAATGCCTCTAAGTTAAAACTGCAACCTTGACTGTTTCACCTATCTATAAGTATCTACATCAGCAATTGTCTTTGTTTTTATTTTCTCCTCTGGTAGATACCTTGTACCACACTCATAAACAAAAAGATCACACTTTCTGATAGGAAGAGTTTCAATTTAGCTAAATCAAAGTGGTTTAAGAGTATTATAATTTATTTTGCACTAGGTCATCTGCTTTCTGATAATTTGTATAAAATGGTCTTAAAAAGGGATCTGGAGCAAAAGAGCCCTTTTCTGCTCTAAAGAAGAAGCAAGACTGAAAATAAATTTCCGGATAGTGTTAAGTTTAATTAATTGGCATTTGAATGTAGAATGTGAGCTACATTTGTATTTAGCTCACATTCTACATTCAAAGATTTGTATTTTTGGGCATGTGTGCTCGGTAGTGTTCCGGCCTCTTCCTCCCTCTCTCAGACTCCCTCTGATATGTCTGTGCTTCTAGCCTTCCCCCCCTCACCAATCTCAGCCTGCCTGTCTGTTCCGGCGCCGCCGGATTTTTAAGCTGCATGTCATGACCTCCTGACAGACTGCTCTGCAGTGGCTCCTGGCTCCAACAAATTCCATGAAGAATCACCTGCCTTCCATCAGCCCGCTTAGCGAGTCCAGGGCTCAAGGACAAGCTGGAGGAAGGCCTGGAATGTCAATCCATAGCCGGGGCGAATGCAGGATGTTACCTGGAAGGGGCAGGTGAATGGGCAGTTCTCACAGCACCTTCATCTATAATGAGCATCATCAGCATCATCAGCAAAGCGTCACTGTCGCGGCGAAAACATGCCTTCTGTCTCTCTTGCACCGGGAACCTGTTGTGAGTGTCGGTGTGTATAAAAAGACTGCTCATTTCACAGGAACATGTGTACACAGCGCTCACAGTCAAGTTCATGTGGTCCTCGCTGAGACACACAAAAGAAATACAAGATCTTACCAGAAAAATGCAAAAAATTTAATACTGAGTCAGGAAAAAATACAGCTTCCCCTGTCAAAAGTAACAAACTGAATCCTGAACATGCTCTGGTGAAATCTTTATGCCCCCCGTGCTTTTCAAGATGCTGTTTTTGGGGCAGGTATCTGATTTCGAGTTATTTCTTTGTAATGAAGAGCAGAGTTTGTTGTTTTTTAAAGAAATAATGGGCACACCAACCTAAAAAAAGCCATTTGGATAAAAATAAACCCCATTTCCTTTTTTTCAACACGGTGCAATATTTAGAAAAAACAGATCCCTCAAATGTGTATTTTTAATCAGCCATGCACGTCTCCAATTCCTTGCCATTTATAGGACTAAACGGTCACTTAAAAATTGAACAATTTTAAGGTCCAAAAAAAGATGTATTCACACCTAAAGCAATGTTAGAGAATGAAGTATGATGTAAAAGACAAACTAGATCCAGCCTTGAATTCTTCTAAGGCTAGAGCCAACAGAGCATAACATAAAGTAAAACCTCAAATACGTGTGGTGCCGACACTACACAAGTCTGAGCCAGGTTATTCAGAAGTAAAATATGAAGAAGAATATGGAAATATTATTTCTATATGTTACTTACTGAATGTCATTTTTAAGATGATTACCCAGAACAAAATCAAAGGATCAGCTCTGATTTCTTTTTTTATAAGACTGACAGAGCTTCTGTATTTTTTACTAAGCAGAGCTTGAATGCAAGTTGTCTTTTTGAAAATTGTGAAAATTAATTAAATTAGTCTTACATTAGCTACTAAGCCTTGAAGAGCTGCTTTCTCTTTTGGGGAAAAAAGAGCCAGTAGGAGATGGGAAGAATGCCCTAGACACATGAAGCCTACATTATGTTTCACAGTGTTTTTTATCACTGACACATTTCAGTATGAGTGCACATCAAACAAAAACCGCATAAAGAAGAAATGACAAGTTAACACAGTATGATCATACTCACAAGTTTTACCATTATCCTTAAATGTTCTACAGAGAACATTCACAAGTGAAGAACTCACTCTCCCAGTTTAAAGCTGAGCTTCTCAGATCTGGTCCTGGTGACCCCATTTTCTGTTGTTTCTCCTTCCAGTTAAGATTTTCATTAGCTCGTTGAACTTTATTGAGCAAAAGATGAGCAATTACAATTATTGTACTGGTTGTATGTACAAGAAATTCCAAGTTATTTTTGTTTCATTAAAACCATCCATCCATTTTCTAACCCCTTCATCAAATTCAGGGCTGGGGAGGAAGCTTGAGCCTATCCCAGCAAGCAATGGGCTCAAGGAGGGGTTCACCTTGCATGGTACAGCTAGAGATACACAAACACACACTCACACCAGAGCCAATTTTCACAGAAGCCAATTAATCTACCAGCATGTCTCTGGACTGTGGGAGGAAACGAGGACACCTGGGAAGTCACAGGGGTTGCTGCTGGCTGGGCATTGAGAGACCCTGACTGATTAACCGTGCTAACCCTGGCAGTACTGAGCCGTTTGCCTCCTGCCAGCTGGTGAACCCAAGCAGGCCAGTGACATGACTCAGGGTCGAACTTGCAACACCTGCATCATAGATCTCAACAGGCACTTGTTGCACTTTTCACCTAAGGAGTCCTAAATTTTACAATTACATTTTACCAGTAACATAAAAACTTCACTTAGCGTATGAAAATGATGAGAAACCCCTAACTATGCACATTGTTCAATTAAAGGTTAAAGTAACCTAGCAGAGCTGGAACAGACACCAGCTGGGGTCATGAATATCCGGATTGGGAAGTCATGGTTTACACACATAGAATAAATGCTCCTAAATGAGTGTATTTTAGATGAGTCATATTTGCATACCTGGATTTCCTTGGTGTTTCTCTGTGTCTCCAACTCAATGTGAACAAATTGCCAGCTGAGAATGGAGTCTGTGCTGCTATTCCCTCCCAGTCTATTAGCCTTGCAGCTCGATTGACATGTCAATAGGGATAAGCACTGTTTGGACAAATGAGGATTTAAGTAGCCCTTTAGTTCGCTGATACAACATCCAGCTTGAGCCCCCCTGCGCAAACGCCCAACTACTACTAAAAGAGAGTCTGATCACAAATCAATTAAGTCTTAGGACTGTGGGAGGAAACCCACATGAACATGGGGAGAACATGCGAACTTCATGAAGATACTGTAGCACCTCAGGTCTGGAGTTGAACCCAGGGCCACAGAGCTGTGAGGTGGGAATGCTGACCACTGTACCAAACCCGAGGCAATGACCTCTGCTTTCAGTTTTTATGCCCTGTGCAAAACCAAACAGCAAGACGAAAATGACCCTAAAAACCGACTTATGGAAATGCACGCCACGTACAGTTACATTCACAAATATGAAAAAAAAAACCTAGACGCTTATTCAACACCAAACTATTTTTATAGACAGCATGACAAAAGCTGGGTTCTTTTCACAAAGCTTTATGAACCACTTCAGAGAGAGAGAGACTTGAGAGAGACTTTATTCTCAAAAGTCCTTTTATTAACAGCACACTATAGAAAATTCATAGATATCCATTTAATGAAAGGCTAAAAAATATCCTTTGAAAATTTGGCAACACAAATTATTTTTGTTTAAATAACCCCACAGTCCGTTTCAGCATCTGCCAATCAATTGGTAACTGATTTTATGATGCATTTACTAGCACTAGGGTCAATGAAGACATACTTCATCGTGCTTGCTTTCTCTAAAATGTGCACCTCCAAACCACATTTAACATCATGATTCAAACATTTCCTACAAGGAACTAACACTGATTGCAGGAGGAGAGATGCAGTTCTTGCTAAGGGCTCTGAAAGCTCAGAGGCACCTGACAAATCCCAGGTGTCACTGTTCACAGAAAGCCAACATTGCCCATGGTTACTCAAGCCCAGCCAGACCCAATATAGTCAATTCAGCAGATTTCTTTAGAATGAACAGGGGAGCACGAACTGGAGGACACAAGTGTCAACTACGTGGAAGTGCTTTTAAATCAGGGATGTGAAGCGTTTCTTTACCCAGAAGTTGGCTGGAGTCTGGGACAAGCTACACAGCCATGTGGTTGAAGCTGATACCAGGCTTCATGCTGGACGAGATCCTTGGATCAATTAGCTACTAACTATCAGATGGGCCAGATGGCCTCCTCTTGTTTGTAAACGTTCTCGTAATCTTCTTAGCAGTCGTTAGAGTTCATTTCCGTAACTAAAAGGGACAGCATTCACAAAAAAGCAACTCACATATTTCCCACAATATCTCCGTGGAATAGATCACCCGTGGAAGCACAATTGCATGGCAGAGTGCGAGAGTTCAGGAGGTGGCACAGCATGGCACAACTGACAGGCTGTAGACTCAAGTCCCTGCTCCGTTCCCCCCAGCTGTTCCAGTCCCCCCAGCTGTGTTAGTGTAATGAGTAAGCTGGGAATGGTTTGTCATCCTGGTGGGGGATTCGCATGCTCTCCAGTCCACTGAACATTCCAGGAGCAGGGATGAGCTCTGGGCTGATGGGCCTTACTGTTTTTGTGATGCATGAGTGATAGTCCATGTGTGTGCAGAACTGGAAGAGGACAAGGTCGGGCTCTTTACCTATTGAACTGACCCGAGTACATGGAGCTACGTTTAGCAGGTATGGGTGTCCCAGATTTGAGGGTCTAATAGAAGGCCACCTCATTCGAAACCAGTCCCAGACCGCTCTGAGAGCGAGAGAGACGGATCCAGAGGGTACAAGCGAAGACACCAGAAAGGCCCCCCTCCCCTCTTCATGCCATCTTCTCCCCCCGGGTTAATTGCTCTCTTTTTCAGATGCAAAGACTTCGAAAGTGAGCTGATTCCTCGGAGCCGGAGCAGAGAGAAAGGGAGGCGGGGGGGGGGAATGAGAAAAGAGCCCGAAGAAAGAGGCGAGGAAGAAAGAGGTGACTTCTCTTTCGGCCGGCAGGCTTTGAAGACGAGAGGGAGAAGGAGAAGGGAGTAGAAAACGAGGGAAGATCATGTTAACGAGAGTGCTTCTGAAGGCGAATTAAAAGGTAGAAGAAAGAAACGCGATCAGCCTTTCCCTACTTACGCTCCCTATAGCCTCTTTTGATTCCCCTGGTACATTTCAATGCCCAAAATTCCTCAGCACTGGTAGTCATTTAATCAGCTTTTTCAGGGTGGGGTGGGGGGGCTCTCCGAGCTTTAGAAACACATCAGAAAGCCTCAATGAAGAGGTCAGAGCCTAGCGTACCAACAGTAGGTCAGAAGTGCTGGGGATTACAGGCTTGTAAGCCCCCGAGCTCCCTTGTTTTGGCTCTCGCTCGCTGTTTGTTGTTTTGTTCTGGGACAAGCAGAGAATAAAAGACGGACAGGATTTAGGTAAAGCCTAAGAAAATCAGATCTCATTCACACCTCTTGTTCGCTACTTTAGACCAAGATACTGCCACCCCACCCCCCCCCCCCAAACCCTTTTCCCCCTTGTTGGTGTGAAAGCATGTTAAGTTGCCTTTGTGAGCACAAAAGAAGGGCTCCCCTCTTTGCTTTCATGCCAGGGTGTAGCAACAAGAGGATTTACCACGCAGAGAGCCACTGTTTGTGCTCTAATTTTTATTGCCTTCTGTGGGAGAGCTCTGCAGCAGAACTCAGGCTGCCGGGGTGTTTTTTTAACATTACTGGCCAATTTTAATTTCAGTTTTAGAATTCTTTGTGGCTAAATCTAATTTTGCCTGCGCTCATTTCTTAATGCCTAGATAGAACTGCTTAGTGAGGCAGAATTGCTCAGGTTAGTGTCCGTGTCAGTCTGCTGTGGAGAGTTTCAGGACTGGATGTGGAATAAATTGCATCCCCTCGTGCTAAAACATTGGAACATCCTGAGACTGGACCTGGAAGATTTGCATTCTTAACAGAGATGAAGAAAACAACCAGGGTGACAATCATTTGAAATGATGACCTAATTAAGATTTACCTAGTTTAAAATAACCCCCAATTTAAGATTTCTTTATTTACCAACATTAGCTGATAGAATGGTAGATGCAGTATAATGAACTGCAGGTCTGAAATGCATATCTCACATACTGAGTCAAAGCCTCTGCAAATTAGGGGAATCAATTCATTACTACAAAGTAAACAATACACATAGCATGAGAAATGACAAAATATCACTTTTGAATTTCACTAGTTACAAAATACTACTGTAATGTTGCTTTCCATTAGCCAATCAATAAATACATTTCTCTGCGGTATAGTGCCAGCTATAAGTCATCAATCACCAAGAGGGGATATACAGTACCTGTATTCAGGAATTATGAGGCAGAGTAAGTTTTCAGTGGAGAGAGAAATCACTATGGTGAAGTCAAACGGGAGGAACAAAAGCATTCCTTGATATCAATCTGTGCTGTTTACTAATAAAAACAGTTTTAAATATTGCCTGTTCCTGTATTTTATCTATGAGGCATAACAGATAAAAATGATAGGTTTGTATCATAAAGGTTGCAGATCATCCTGTAACAGGAAGTGAAGGCATAACAGCTCCATCCAGAGAGGAGAGAAAGCAAATTGAAACAGCACCTCTGTTAGTTTAGCTGCCAGGTAGGAATGGCACAAACAGCTGGATGATCAGGCTTCTTTTATGTCTATTACATGCTCTCTGCTCGTGTACATTGGACGTCTAAGTTCATTTTTGGAACGCAGTATAAATCAACCATTTTAGTCTGATTTGAATTATTCAGTGTCAATTTTATGTGACTACAATCAGAAAACTGAGACATAAAATTCTTCTTTTTCTTAAAGGTTGAAGCATAAATGCATGACCAATAATACTTTGCGGAACAAATTAATCATTATTTCTAGATTGTATTTACCAGCCTAGTTGGTATCTGATAGGAACAGATATTGCTAACTTTACTGAGAGTGTGTGTAGGATCCTGCTAAGGAAAAAAGCTGATTTTGGTTGTGGCAGCATTGCAACATCTTGTACTTGTGTTGGCCTGGATGAAGCAAAATCTAAGTTCAAAGCAGCAACTAACCAGGAGTGTAAGATGTTGGTTCTGGTTCTGGACTTGTAACTGGAAAATTCAAAGTTCACATCTGTGCCAGAGTACCCTCATCGTACCCTTGAATAACGTTCTTTACTTGAAGTGCTTCTGTATAATGCCCACTTTTACCAAGGTAATTTGCTTCGGATAAAAGTATCATCCAAAATAATTAATAATCTAAATTTTGATCTTAGTTCAGGTGGGTAGCTGCATGAGCATGTGTAGTCTGCAAAGGAACAAGTAATGGGTTTATTTCAGGCTGAAAAGAGAAGAGAGAAAACACAACGTTTCAGCTGTGAAGCCTTCTTCAGGTGTGAGAAAGACAGGGCAGACAGCCCCTAAATTTTGATATTGTCAGTTTTGGATCGTACTTTTTTATCTTAATCTTGTCCAGTTTTAATTACAATTGACTTACATTAAAATGATATATTTTATGATTTTATGTTTTGATGAAATGAAATGTTAAAAATGACATGGTACCTCAGTCTAATCTTAATCAGATTCATCTATATAGATATTAGAGCCTAGACAATAGTCAATATGCATTTAGAAAAGGTATGTCTTGCTAAACTAACTTGAGTTGTTATTTGAACAATGAACAACAGTTAGGAACAATAGGAAAAACACACATCACACTATATGGTGTATTTAGATTTTCAAAGGTATTTTAACAAAGTCTCTCAAAAAAGATTAATTCTCCAATTACAGTTTGTACGCATTTAGGGAAATGTGAGTTTGGATTAAGAAGTGAATAATAGAAAAGTACAGATCAGGAGTGAATGATCTGATAGGGGTGATAGGTTAAAGTACTGCAAGGATCTGTACTGGGACCACAGCTCTTCCTAATTTATGTCAGTGAGCTGGTTTCTGGTATAGTCAGTATAGAACATAAAGCAGGCAGGTGACATGTCATGTAGACAAGTGCAAGGTTTGCAAGCAGGTAGCAAAACTAACTATAAATACAAAAAGAAAACACTGAAATATAAGAGATGACTTATGAAAAAGACTAAGGTGTTAGTGTTGATACATTCACTGTTAATCTTTTAGACAATGTGCGGAAGAAATTAAAAAGGCAAACAAAATGTTAGGACATATCATCACAGGTGTAGAATTTATATGGTGGGATATGTTAAAATTGTATGATGCACTCATAAGACTTCATTTAGAATATAATGTCCAATACTTGTCACTTAATAATATCTCAGTATTAGGCATTGCTGTTGTACCTGGAATGAGGAAATTACCCCAGTTGCTCCGTTCACAAGTGGGGACCAGCACTGCTGGGGTGCAATCTCTGTGGTGGGCTGGTGTCCCATCCAGTGGGAGAATCTGTGCTCTCTAGTCTGCTTTGATCATGCATACCGTTATAAACAGCCATCACCTGTGACAGAAGCTGTGCATTGTAACATTGAACTGCTGTCTTACACATTGTTATGCCAAACATTCTCCTCAGGATTGAGCTGTGGTTAAAATTACTAGAAGAAAACACAAGATCTTGGATAGAAACTAACCATCCTACATACAATTTTTCAAGTTTACATATAAAATAGTACAATCCACAACAGCCACAGCTTAACCAGGTTTCTAGAGCTTTAAGCAGAGTAGACAGCATGTGACTCACCCCTGGATAGGATGACACCCATTATACAGTGGTTATAAAGCAAAAAAAAATAAGAAGTGGTTTTTAATTCTGTAAATGGTGATCAGCTGGCGGTGAAGTGTACAATGTTTTGGACCCAACTCAAGTGGGCTCTCACTTATCTCTGCTAAAGGATCACGTCCGGCTTGGGGCCAGATTTTAGCTCCTGATGCTGAAAATAAGAGCCTCTGCAGCTTCAGTGAGGGGAGGTCATCCTGCGCTGATGGAGCCAGGATGCCAAAGAGCTTGCATGGCGTCCTGAAGCCGACAGACAGGCGGGTGGCTTGCCACTCCCTGCTAGTGCCAATACAAAGCCAGGGCTGTGCGATCTCCGAGGACGCCACACCACTCCGAGAGTGACGGCACCCCTGCTTTACACCTCCTCTCGGGTGCATCTGGCAGGTGTGCACCCACGGGGAAGTCCAGCCATCCGGCCATGTTCTATCCCCTTCGTCCAGGAGAAGGGGACAACCAAACTGGCTAAGCAGCGAGCGCAGGCTGGACGGGAGGCTGGACACAGACTCTCACACCGGGGCCAAATTTCCCAGACGCTACTGACCCACAGGTATGTCTTTGGACCGTGGGAGGAAAGGAGAGCCCCCGGAGGAAACTCCACACAGACAGCACCACAGGTCCAGAATTGAACCCAGGACCCCAGCGCTGCGAGGCAGAAATCCTAGTCACTGTGCCACTGTGTCGCCCCCATGTGGATAGGAGTTATTATATGCTCCACCTCTCTGCGTGCTTTATAACCTGCTGCCCTGGTGTTCTCCCACCCGACACCTGCAGACTAGATTTGATTGAGTCCTCAAAACTGCCCCTGATTTCAGTACAACTGTGACCAGCTATGGGACCATAAGAGCACAACGTAGCCAATGGTCTCCCCTCACCAGTGGGCTCTCTGATGTCCCAGTCTCCACTGTAAGGGTGTGTCCAGTGTAGAGCAGACCCTTCCCTTGTGAGCGGTGGTGAGTAACTCCTATTTTACCTTCATGTTGCGTCCAAAGACACAGGATTAAAGTATAGAGGTAGGTTATTCGAAATGACCTAGATCATTTCACATAGATTAAGTATTTTGTTTTAAAAACAAAGAAGGAAACAGCCCCCCGGTCTTTCATGAGGTTATTTCTCACCGACACCCTTCTTCTCTTCTGCTTTCTGTTTCTGTTGCCCCACATGCTCATGCCAGCAGTCACGCTAACATGCCTTGTAAACGCTTAAAACCAGCAGCTGAAATTCTTTTTTTCCTCTTTCTTTCTTTTCTTTTTTGTTTAATCTGTCTGCAAACAAAGTTCCCATGAAAAGGGGGCTTTTGTAAAGATCTTGCCTGCATTTTGTCCACTGATAAAAAAAACACAAGAGAGGGGAGCAGGGAGTGTGGAATTGGCTGGGCAAGGGGAGGGGGTGGCTATTTGTACCCCTTAGTCTCAGGGGATGATGTTCAGATTAGGAGGGTTTTGAAGCCTGGGATAAAGACAGAAGGGCCTGTGGACGTTTGGCGGTGGAGGTGGATGGGGGGTGTTGTGGAGAGTTGTTGAGATTTGCAACACAAGAGCACAGTGGGGGGAGCAGGAGAGGGCAGCCAGAGAGGGCCGGCAGGGGGGCCATTGTGGCGTGATTAGGGAACAGGACAGGGAAGAGTCAGTTCATCAAGGAGCACCTCGCCTCCTTGCCTTTCACCAGCAGATTAATTCAATACGCTCCCAGGCACGCAGGCCCGCACATGCACGCACATGCAATTACCCCCGCAGACAGCACCGACCACACTGACACACACGCACACGGGGGCAAACACAGAGCCACGCAACGGCAAATTGACAAACTGCGCCGACGCCCCAGTCATTGAATCATCCAAACACACACGGCTCCGACGCTGGGATCACACAAGCACACTGGCGCTGACACTCCACACAGAGGGAGCGGCGATGTCCTCTTCAGCCTGGATGCCTAGAAAGGCAAGGATGGTGATGGAAGCTAACAGACAGCTAGACATACAGCACGTTTGCAGGGGAAAGCATTTTTTAATTTTAATACCACAGTATCCTCATAATCGTAAATCAAATTTGATTCATTTACAGTTGAGAGTAAATCTGTATCATCTGTTTCATACAAAATCCCTTGAGACTCTTTACTATACTTTCTGTGAAGCTGAAGTTGCTTACCAAAGGTTCGAAACTTGGCATTCAGACCAGGAGGAACTAATTCAATTTGTTTTGCCCCAGACTGATCCTGTACAAGAAATAAATCTCCTGTAATTTTCAGTGTATTTGTACACGACTGCATGATTGGCCACAACCCTCTTTTCCTTGACTACATTTGCCTAGATTGTCTGCATTGAATATAGCTATAGTAGGATAAAAGGTTATTATCTTTACATTGGCTTTGAATTAAGAAAAAAATATTCATTTGTGTTTCTTCTTTCCCCTCATTAGATCTTGATCTGAATTACCGTGTTACTGTCAGCTTTCCTTTAATTATTCATAATTGCAACATTTAGCTAATTAAAGACATAGTATATTGAAGTAAAATGATTTAAAAAAACAAATTGCATATATCCTTTTTTTCTCCAAAAGACCCCTTTATGATGGAAAGGATGTTCTTTTAATCTTTCAGGTCCCCAGTTGAAAGAAAGAAACAGAAAAAAGCATAGTAATAATGAAGTCTCTTTAGATAGTTGTAACATCAAGACAAATTTTAGATTTTTTTTAACCTGTTTTACCTTTAGTTATTTTTGAAATATTCTTCAATGTTTATTAGATCACACAATGGATTTTACACTACATTGCATCTGACATTCGCAATATTAGTTTAGAAATTGACATTAAATCCACCAGATAGTAGTGTAGCTCAAATAGCAAGGTGAAAGAGAAATCCAAATTCTGGACAGCAATATCCTTTCTTTGTTTGCAATAAATATTTTTGGTCAATTAGTCTTTAAATTCAGGATAACTCCAAATTATACATACAAACCTCTCTAATAAAGGCTGGTTTAGAATTAACAGAGACAATAATAATAACTTACAGAACAGCATGAATACAGCAAAGATAAGAAAAAGTGATACCATAATTGATCATTATGATCATTCAACCCAGAGCACACTAAGATGGAATTTCTGAATGGCAGATTGGCATAAATATCAAAGATGGACTAACTTGAGAGCAAACTAAATGACACCAGAGAAACACATTAATAAACTGGCCAAATTCTGAATACTAGTATTCTTCAGAAGTCATTTTGTTGCACAGATGAGAAGGTAACATGTTACATGAAGGAGGAGCGTGCACAGGTCTTCGACACCCTCAGGCAAGACCACAGAACTCCTGGAAGTCTTTTCTGTGGTCAGGAAAATAAAAAACAAATTGCACGGAAGAAAACCTGATGTTGACGCCAAATGAAGAGAGGTGTTTTATTTAGAAGGTGAAAACAAAGTGGAAAATGAAACGCAAAACTTCCAAAAACCACAAAGACTTTCAAAACCAGCTTGAAAGAAGTGCAGGGCTGCTATAAAACAAAGGAAAGTGAGTCACCATACAAATACAGTAAGTGCACTTCACCCAGGGACTTAAGAATTTAGTACTAGGCTTCAAAAACTGACTTTCAAAAACTATTTTTTCACAGAAAGTTCTTTACCAATCCTCTCACTCCCATCTACTCAAGCATTTCTCCCATCTCTCCCTCCTTCGTATTCACAGATAAGTTCAACTTTCTCAATATCAAGAAGCCACATGGTGTCTGTAGATTCTGCTGTTTCAGAAAGGAAGGGTGAAAGGAATCACCTACTGTGGTGAAAAAAGAAAAATGATGCCACAGGCATTATAAAATGAAATGCGCCCCATGTCCGCTAATTACATTGTTAACATGTTCAACAACATAAAGTACAGTATACCACACAGCACACAGCAAAGGTCATGCTAATGACCCATGAGTAACTGAAGTCATCTAATGTCAATGTCTAACTAATGTCTCTCATCTCTGACAATGACTTTGCATTCACTGCAAATACTAAAGCAATGAAGACCGTTAGGGATTGCTAGTCCAGACAGGACATTCACAGAACTCATTATCAATCTTGTTACCACAATGAAAAAAAATCATTGTTTTGTATGTGGGGAATACTAGAAATTGCAATAATCAGGAGAAATGAAATTTCTTTCCTTTAAACCATAAGAAGAACCAAAAAGTTATCAGACCATCTCACTACTACGTATAGCATAAAAATTAATGGAGTGCATATTTCGGAGCAGAACAGAGACCAACATCATTGATCTCCTACTCCCAAGAGAAAAGGCTAGCGTCTGGAAAAGTGGTACACTGCTGACAAGATACTCTACTTAAGTCTAGTGTAGAAAAAGTGACATTTTCTCATTTGATATGAGTCATTTGCCTATGACTCTGTGTGGCATAAAGACCTCTAATACAATCTTCACTCTGTGACAACTGAGTGTTTTTCACAAATCATGTACACTCACTACAAGCCAAAGAGAAAAGAGTACAAATGTTGAAGAATGGAGTGCCTCAAGTGTCAGTTTTAGTGCCAATAATTAGCAATATATGCACCTCAAACCTCCCATCTGCAACCATTAAGCAATAAATTCTGACAACCATATATTCTATGTCACCACAGAAGGACAAGAAAATGAAATAGAACTAGATTCTGAGTACTGTTAAGGAGCTGATTATTGATTATCTCCACAGATGGTTAAGTGCCATCAATTCAGTATAGTCCTACATTCAGTTAACACCAGAGTAGGCAATCATACCTTCTATAACCCAAGTGTACTGAGAAATACCACTACAGTATATCACAAGATTAACTACCAATACCAAATTCAGAAGGTCAGTGTTAATGTCTCTGCATTGGTAACAGCCATAACATGTATAGTCAGATAACATGGGATTATAACGTCAAAGCCTTCAAACTCATCAATGTTTCATGTCCCAGCAGAAAACTGAACAGAAAAAGAACTTAATCTTTTTAGTCTTCAAGAAAGAAGACTATGAAGAGACCTGATTCAAGTGTCCAAAAGACTCAAAGTCAGTCAAGGGGGCTTTTGGAATTGGTGAACTTAAATTAGAGGACACAAGTGAAAACCATAGCAAAGTGAATTTAAAAACTGGGAAGAGGAGGAATTTTTAACTTAGGTTTTGAGCTAGGGTTGCTATCCAAAATGTTATTGCCTTGCATAAGTACAAACAGTGGCACTACACAATATTTATGACACCTTTATTTTGGTTATAGATATTAATTCTTCCAGATTCACAATGTTTGACTTCAGTACACCATAAAACATTCATATTTTCAGACTAGCAATTAAACTAATATAAATCAAATAAATTATAAATTGACATAGTTAATGTAAGAAGTTTCTTTATTCAGTCTCTCAAAACCAATTATCCTTGCTGAAATAGTGCTAAGAAGAGGCTTACGACAAAACTTTTTTTTTTCAGAATGATCAGTGTTGGATTGGGTAACACAACTGTCAGCATTGTTGCTGTGTTAGAAATGGATGTAAGCATGATTAAAAAAATAAAAATATAAAGACATTTGAATTTTTAACCTCACCGATAGTAACTTAAGATTTCATTTAAACGGGGATCCCAGCAATCAGGTGGTCTCAGAAATGAATATTGCCTTAGAAGCATTTCTGCTTGTCTTAATGAAACAACATAGCTCACAAATCTTGTGTTGCACAGCACAGTTACCCCAGGCAGAGGGAAGAAAATGATTTCTTTTCAAGCATAAATAGGGATGCGAAAAAGTGTAACAGTGTGCTGCTCCCTTGCACCTCGTTAGTAGTCGGCATATTGAACCAAATATCATGCCTGATTGTTTTTATTAGGGAGTCTTCTCTGGTCTACCAGCAGTCACTGGGCCTGCCGCTCCAGTGTCTGTGTGAATTAGAGCTGTGTATGGCAGGCAGCCGAGCCGGCGAGCTGAGGAGACAGCGAGAAAGAGCAGGGGGAGAGAACGAGGGTGGGATTTCAACAATAAATCAAGGTCCAGAGTTACCTATTTAACATGCTCCCGCCATCAGCTTGTCACTGAAACCGTTAATTAATTAACTGATTCTACAATGAAGAGTTTTTGAATGAGCCCATTTAGGTAATTACCACAAGGGGACGTTTGGGCAAGTAATTTACTGACGCCGCTGAGATTCTGTAGCAGCTGCAGCAGAAAAGACCTTGGACCCATACCGTGGTTGAAAAAAATACATAATATATACATAACATTGATGTGTGTGTGTACGTCGCCTATATTTATTACTGTGCACAAAATGAGGGGCTTAATTTTAAATGCCGGTTTCTTAAAGAGTCCATTCTTTACAGCAAAATCACTTACCAGAAAGTATATTAAGTCAAAATAGATTCACACCAACAAAGAAAATGATTTACAAATTATTTACAATGCCTAAGCTCGGCAAACCATTCTTTGTGTAACTATAAGATGTTCCTTTTAAAATAAACGAAAAAATTGTGGTTTCAGCAGCCAACACTTATCAGACAAAATCCCTCATTCTATGGTTTTTCAAATTCAATGCCATACAGACATACAAACAAAGCCTTTAGCAAGGCTAATTTCAAAGATAATAAAATACAAATAAGCTTAATGTGGTGACAAGTGTCTCAGTATTTTGTTTTCTTCAGGGCTTGATTTAAACAATATCCACTTATCAGCGATAAGCTACTGTACTGTGTCTTAACAGATTCTATTCCATGTTCTGTTATTAATTTGTTTCACTCTTAAAATTCACCACAAAGACATTTGTTCTTCTATGCCTCATTTTATCCCTCCCTCACAGTATGAAGTCTTTTTTTCAATCCACCTTCATAAATGTGAGCTAAATTATGTTTCTTGTGTAACTATATCCAAATCTTCCTCCTTCGCATGGTTAGCCAGCATGAGTAGACTTGAAGTTGTCCAGAACAGAGCTGGTTTGAAAAAATGTGCAACATCTCCCACATTAGTGGAGTTGGATAGGTATTATTACATTATTAATAATTCTATTATTACAGGTAGCAAGAATTCTGACCAGGTCTAGTGCAAGTGATCACATTACTCATATCCTGGAATCCTTGTACTGGCTTCCTGTCAGGTTTCATGTCAAATTTAAAATCCTTAAACCCTTGCTCACCTGGAAGTCTCTGCATGGTTTGATACCTCAGTACCTGTCTGACTTACTGTGGTCGTACTCCCCACCTCACATGCTATTATTACAGGTCTAATTATTTTAGAGAGGTAATGTTGATCCAACATTGTTAGCAAAGCAGGTAAAACTCCTTCAGACCGACAAGCTTCAATGAGCTAAACTATCACCGAACACTGTCAGCATGATCTCATTATCTGGGAAAGTACTGCTGCTTTGCATCTTTGTATCTCAGCTGCAATTTCTTAATCTTTAATCAAAAAAGAAAATGTAACCCACTTTCTTGTTCACTTGTTGCAAAATAACTTTTTTTTCTGTCCATAATCAGGTTCATTTTTGTGTTTGCTTAGCTTGACTTGGACTCACAGAACCATTTTGTAAAGATCAACTCTCCATATTAAGCCATTGTTTCTCCTTTCAAGCTGTAAAACAGATCTTTAAACAATGCAGGGCCAAAATATTACTTTTATTATGCCACAGAGCTGGCCTTGCATGATCGGTCAAAGGCAAAAATTTGCAAGGATCACAACAACTTAATCTTGAGAATGAAGCTCCTAAAAGTGTTGGCATCATTTAAACCATCATATTTCCATTCACATTATTCTGCTGATATCCTAAATCTCTGCCAGAATGCGTGTTGTGTGCACAGTGTCAAAGACTGCTTAGGTATGCCTGATAGCCTGGGCTCCGTTGGAACAAATCATGTTGGCCGTCAGATTTTGCCGATACTGTACATGCAGACGCCTGGCAAGTCATTCTCTCTCTGCTTCCCTGCGTGGATAGCAGCGTCTGTCATGGTGTATCATGCAAATGTTCTCCTTTGGAATATTACAATGTCTCAGGCACTGCTCAAACTAACAGTGACCTGCTTTCACATTCACTTTTCCTTGGCACTCACTGGTGAACAGCACTGGAGGAGATTTGAACTCTGTCGCAGCAAAGAGAATGAAATAAAGCAGTATAGCTTGACTCAAAGTCCTGCACCAGTTTTAATGGGCCAGTGCAAAGCTTTTGGTTCGTAATAGGAAAGCTGCCAAAATGACATCAGTCTTGAGGTCAAAACTATGTGATAAAAGGCCTTGATGTTTTGCAAAGCCACTCAGTTTTATCAGAAGTGTGAAAAGTCAACAGTGAGTATAGACAAGCATAGCAACTCAATTGAGGAGGCAGAAAAATACAGCTACAGATAAGCAATAGAGCAAGTGTGTGATAAGGCTCCCACAATCCTGGGTGATTGCAGACTGGTTTAATTAAGTGCAGAGGAACGCAGTGAAAGCACAGTGAGAACAGGCAAGCACAGCAAAGCTTTGATAAGCACAGTTCGGTCATCCATTTATCCATGATCAGGAACCGATCAGTCCTGGAAAGGGCCACAGCAGCATTAAGCACAAGATAGGAGTGTAGCCTGGATCAAACATCAGTCCATCGCAGGCCACTTTACAGAACCTCACCAGCATGTCTACGGAGCTGGGAAGAAAACAGAGCATGAATCTCACATGAACACAGGGAAACTGTAAAAGCTGCCCACAATCGAACCCAGGACCCAAAAGCTGTGAGACAGGGTCACTAACAGCTGCAGAAGAATAGAAAGATATCAGCATACACAAATTGACTCTTATGCCACACAGGAAAGTTCACAAGACCTGTGCCAACCAGCACTAGACAAGAGCCAAAGTAATACCCCATGCAAGAAAACTTAAGTTTAGAGAAATGCATTTAATCAAAAGCATGTTAAAGATAAAAAAATAATGACTGCACCAGTAGACTCTGATAGTCTCCAAAATAAACCAACAAAAAACACACTTTTCTTATATTGTGGAATTGAGGATATAGCATCTCCATTAAGATGAAAATTAGCCTAAAGTGCTACAGTCATCCCGTTCAGTTCTAGAAAAAAACAAATCGCAAATCAAAGTAAAGAGTATAAGAATTTTGAAAGCAACATCAACTGCAACGGCATTTAATGCCGTGATCTATAAACTTGGCATTAAATAATCACAGTGAAAGTGATGGGCCATCTGCGTTTGTGGGGTCTAACGTCTGAATATTCCATGTCAGTTACTTCTAAATCACAGGAGCGTTAACTTTGCTATTGAGGCAATAATTAATGTAAAATACCTCTCTCCATCTATGTTTAAAACATTACAAACCTAAACCTTACCACGACCGGAACACCATCTGGAAATGAAAGAGTTATGAGCTCTTTAATCATGATCAGTCCACATTTTACAGTCCTCACAAACCCAATGATAAAACCTTTCTGGTCCAATCTGGTGATGTTCCGATCACTGCCAACACAGTACATTTTCCAATGATTGCAAAAACCGGCTAGCAGAGATTTTCATATTGAAGAAACACTGGCTCACAACTTCCAGCCAAGATCAAAAATGTATCGGCAAATGCTAATGCTTTTTTTTCCATTAGTATGAACAGAGCAGGGGTTAGGCAGAGTGGAGCAAGGGCTGTATTGTGAAGAGAAAGCATCTTTGATCCAAGAGGTGGCCTTCGGAGAAGGACATTGACTTGCAGCACACCTAACAAAAGCATGAGGCCACAAGATCATCCACTGATGAGACCAATGTGAAGGCTGACAGCTCTGCTGGCCAGAGACGCCCGGACATTCAATTCACCTTTCTGTATTGACCGCTGCCACACAATGGTCTGGCTCAATAGACCGCGCTCCGAGATAATGAAGATGTCCGATGGGTCTTTTGAAGAGGGCTCGTCTTCTCCTACGAGCAAGGCATTATCTCCTACCTCGAATCTGTGAAGTTCACAGGTCGCAGAGACACCATCGGGGCTCATGCATAGCTAAACAGATCAAGCGCAGACTGAGGGGAGGGAAGGTTAGCTCGTTCCAAAGCCAAATTCACACAGCTTGTTTTCCTTAAGCTTCGCAAGTGGAAAGTGCCTGAAGAAACGGTATCACACATTTTTTCATCAACCGTTAGGAGCTCTGCCAGAAACTGGAGAGGCGGATTGTGTTTTTTCTCTGTGTGTAGTGGAGTGGGCTTATTGACAGTTATTTTTTTAGCTCATTTCAAATCCTAAAACGTGAGAATATTTTCCGACATGGCAAGTCTTCATGTACTATATATAAAATACTTCTGTGTTATATCTATAGCTTTCAATTACACCCAGAAATGCTGAGATGTACCATAATTAGAAGTGTGGAGACTATATGAAAGGGTGTAACCAACAATATACATTCATTTTAATTAAAATCCATTTGTGGTTCTAAACACTCTTTCTGTTAAAAGATAAACAAAATGACATTTCTCAATTTTAATACCATTGCTCTAGGTAGGTGTTCTTAATATCTGCAAAACATCAAAAACACTTTGCAATAAACAAGAACATGTCCTAATATTACAATTTTTTCCTGAGAACAGTACACCTTCTGAACAGGGCCTTACACCACGTGGAGACTGGGGTGAGGCAGAAAGCATGGGAGGGTTGAGACCTGTCTACTGGGGAGCCAGAGGTAGAGGCTTGTATCGTGGTGAGTGCGCAGTTCGTATTATACATAGATACTGTAAGCGGTATCACTTTGCTGTGGAGTTCCTTGCCCCACTAGTTTTCTATATATAAGCTTCTGGGGCGATGCAGTGGCTCAGCAGTGCTGTGGCCGAGGGTTCAATTCCAGACAACTGGCTTCTGGGAAGTTAGTCACTGTTGTGACTTTTGTGAGTGTGTGTGCGATGGATTGGCGTCACGTCCTGTGTGTACCCTGCCTTGAACCTTGCCAAGAAAGGCTCCAGCACTCCTGCGATCCTGAATTGGATGCATCAGTTGGAAAACGAATGGATACCAGGATCTGTTTTGTTTCACTGCCAGCCTTTGAAGAAAAAGTGTTTGCTTGCTGAGCCCACTTAAAATGGGGTCTAAAGTTATGTGACACCCATGGTTGTAAGGCCAGAGGAAAAGAGAATTTTTGCATTGTGAGTGATGTGTTTATGCCAAGTGTTTATAAATTAAGCAATTGTTTGCCTCGTAGATAACAATGGCACCATAGCCAATGTGACCCCAGTTCTGCACAGAGGACACCAACATATTAGGGTTCAGTACACAACAGCCAATGTTAATTAATAATAATAATAATTGCTTACACTTATATAGCACTTTTCTGGACACTCCACTCAAAGCGCTTTACAGGTAATGGGGATCCCCTCCACCACCACCAATGTGCAGCATCCACAGTGCGCCAGAACACTGAGAGCAGAGTAATGTAGCCAATTCATAGAGGGGGATTATTAGGAGGCCATGATTGGTAAGGGCCAGTGGGAAATTTGGCCAGGATACCAGGGTTATACCCCTACTCTTTTCAAGAAGCACCCTGGGATTTTTAATGGCCACAGAGAGTGAGGACCTCGGTTTTACATCTCATCCGAAGGACGGCGCCTGTTTACAGTATAGTGTCCCCGTCACTATACTGGGGCATTAGGACCCACATGGACCACAGGGTGAGCGCCCCCTGCTGGCTCCACTAACACCTCTTCCAGCAGCAACCTTAGTTTTTCCCAGGAGGTCTCCCATCCAGGTACTGACCAGGCTCACACCTGCTGAGCTTCAGTGGGTTGCCAGTTGTGAGTTGCAGGGTGATATGGCTGCTGGCTGAGATATGTTGAGGCTTCTAGTGTGTCCTGTAATAAACCAGGGGTTTTAATTCCTTCCACAGTGAATATTGGTTAACTTCTCTCTAAAACTATGTAAAAACAATATAGAAACTATGAAAAAACTATGTTTACAATAATAAAACCCTTCTTTTTTTTAAAAAGGGGGCACTATTGCTTGGAATGGTGCTGACGCATCAATATATCCATTAAAGGTGGATGCTGCACATTGGTGGTGGTGGAGGGGATCCCCATTACCTGTAAAGCGCTTTGAGTGGAGTGTCCAGAAAAGCGCTATATAAGTGTAAGCAATTATTAATTATTATTATAATTATTAATTATTATTATTAAAGCAGACAGGTCCAGCAGAAAGTACATTAATGTCATGTCATAAAATATTTCAATGTCTAGCAAGGCATTACAGATTCAGTCCCAAACAGATTCAAGATTGCAATGGTGACCCGATCCAAGTGTTCAAAATCCCCAAAGGCTTTGACAATCGACTGGACTTGGACCAGAGAGCACAGGTGGAAACTCCTGTTTGTGGAAGTGTGTTTTAAACCAAGAGCTCTTTTTGTACCCTTCCTGATGTTCTCATGCCTTGATCTCTTGCCAATAGATATTTCTGTTTGACCTGGGGAGGAGATGTGTGGAGTATTACATCAGGAAGCACAATGATGTGCAGAACCATTACAACTTTAACAAGTTTCAGTTTTAAACATTTTTGTGCTCCATAGATTCTCTGTAGATACTTACAGTTCTGTCCCAGGTTCTGTTTAGGCCGCTTTTGAACAAGGTCTAGAATGTTATGAGCTGAAGGTTTCTTTGCGTTTGTATTGATTTGCTGAAGTTGTAAGAACAGGAGAATGTGCATCTTTTTCTTTTTTGGGGGATTCTTGTGCACTAATACACCAAGCACACAATCTATTTCCCTGCTAATGACTTTACTCTCAAGTCTGAGATGAAAAACTAAGGCAAGGCGAGGGATAAGCAATCGCAACACGTTTGGCGAGCTGGTTCTGTGGTCGAGATCTGTGTCGGCGATTGGTCTACTGTGTTACCTGAACGAGACACTGGATCTTCTGATTAACCACCAGTCTGGGGGCCTGCTGTCTGTGACTCAGCAACTGCAGTTCATCACAAGTCATGCTCCAGCCTCTGTGTAAGGCATTGTGGGTAGAGCTGCAAGTAATTAACAGATTAAAATTCTAATCAAAACTTTACTCTGGTCATTGCACTCTCTCAACTTTCTCTTTCTGAGAGAGTATATTTGTTCTTAAAACTGTCAGCAAATCCAAGCTTACAGCACATGTCGGCGTCACGTTTTTTTGCCTGCAAGCAAAGAACAACAAGGCGCACTTCCTTGAGTTTAGGATTTTAGACACTCTTCCAAGAATGGAGACACTGGCCAAGTCAACCAAACTCCTGACCTAAATTAAACCTTCCGCTGTTCAAGAGATAGTGCCACCTACAGACCCGGGGAGGTACCAATCAGTTCTACCCCACCTCTCCCACTGAAGATATAGAATGGAAAACGCTCACATGCAAGCCTCTCGGTGGATCAGGAAGGCTCCCTGTTGCCATAATGAGAGCGCCTGTGGAGAAGGAGTTAAGCGAGGGAGTGAAGTGTGCAATACTGCGAGGTGGGCCCATAAATTTCAATCAGCCGGTCTGGCACGGAGCTGACGTGCTGCCTTTTCCAGAGAGGCAGGTTTCTTTAATTACCTCCCGTTCCGATGGAACAACAGTTCGTCCTTCTGTGTGATTTAAAACTGCCGATTCTTGTAATTAATCGTTCGTCTGCCCTTCGTTAGGAGGGAGAGGGAGAGAAAGAGCGAGAGGGGGAGGGGCAGTAGAGGAGACAGGAGACCCGTGTGAGAAATGATTACAGCGAAGGACTGTACTGGCTCGCAAAATGGAAGGATGGAAACTTTAGGAGCCATAGAGTGTCTGGTGATTTAGTGTTGCAATGCAATTTGTTTTTTAAAATGGAAAATGAAAGATGTGGGAGAGCGTAGGGTGGAAGATGGGGGTAAATGAAAGAAGGATTTCTGGTTCAGGGGGTTTTCATGCACGGCTTTCTAAGATTGGTAATTTGAGGAAAGCAAACCACAAAAGAGAGCAGGTACAGTATAACACGGTGTAATTATTAAAGTACTAGAGTGAAATATAGTGTTATAAAAGAACATAACACTATAGACAGAACGTTTAATACAGTAGGTCTGAATTTGCAAAAAGCACACTTTAATGGAAAGTGAGACTCTCAGGAGAAAACTGCAACACAAAAATAAACCTGCTTCTAGCATTTATTTCTCTTGATGCTGGCAAGCAGCATATAAATGCAAAAAGATCATTTCACTTTCAATGTCCAAGTTCATTCACCACAAACACTAATTACTCCTGCCATGGCAGACAAGCTGCCAGTCTCTTGGTTTTTACTGAAGTCCCCTGCAATACATACATTTCAGTTCATAATCTTCATTAATGGATTTTTAGTTCCAGTGTTGCATAAGCCTTAAACCTAACATTGTCACTTGCCAGGTGTTTTCAATTCCATTGGAATCCTTCAGCTACTTCAAGGAGAAGACTGCCTGACAGATGTGGGCTGTCCTCGAGTCAAACATCCACACCAGGCAGGTGGAAGGCCAGGACCCACAGCCAGTGAGGCTGTGTTTGCAGCTAGCTGCTGATTGGTCGAGAAAAGAACGGTTGTGACAAAATGCGTCATGCAATCTGATTGTATAGAAAGTACTAAACTGGGATTTAAAATATTCAAATTATTAAGAAACCAGGATATCAAGTGTGAATTTCTTCATTATACTCACAAATCAAGTGCTTCCAGTCTGTCTGAGTGTGCTTTACTTATTTTCTAGGTAAGGCGTTTTAGTCATGGAAACTGTACCAGGCCAAAAGAACGAGCTTGGCTTAATTTTCAAATTCTCTTCAAAACTCAGTTTTTTGTGTTGTTCTAAGCTGAAGAGATCCTGACGTTTTAATACCTGCATACATTCCTAATGTTAAATAAGAACTTAAATATAAATATGCAGCAGTGTTAGTATATTCCAGAATACCACAATACTATTTTTTTTTATTGAAATGATTTAATACAAATGTATACATAATAATTGATGTACTACAAAAATAGGAACTGCTTTTTGCAAACATTCTGCAGCTGTTATATCTATTTCCAGGAATCCTGTGCAGTCAGCTGAATCACAAATATAGAATAGGAAGGAGGGACAACACTGAGCTACTGTACACTTCATTCTGGCTGATGGTGCCCTCTGTTTTGAAGATGATCAATTCCAAACTTCCAGAAAATATACTTTACCATTTGTGCCTGTATGTTTCCTTTTTAAACCATGGTTTAACTGCACTTGCACGATAGTAAAGCCAATAAAATGTGTAATCCGCCTGTTTTGAGAATTTGCTATGATTTTCATTAGCAAAAGAGCTTTTGTGCAAAAGCAAATCACATCACTGAAGAAGCAGTGGGGCGTTGGAGCAAATTTGCAAAAGATTTTGCACATGAAATGTTTGTTTTTTAACAAAACAATTACTTTACTTAATTTCAGAATTCGAGTTTGTTGTGCCCATTTGCCTGTTTGTGGTGATTTTCTTTTCACAGAAATATGCATTTCCTAAAGCTGTGTTCTTGGTCTTAATAAAGCATTCTTGGGATAAATGTGCTTCTCAATCAGGGAACCTATTGCAGGACCATTATACTGGGCAGCTGAGGACATTTTTCTGAAATATATTATTTTGCATGTGATATATGTGATAGAAAACAAAGGAAATGTTACTCAATGAAGACATCAAATGTTACAGTCTTTTGTTTTTGAGCGCTGATGAATGACAGGTAAAGAGAGAATAGTACTAAAAGCAGAAAAAAAACAAGAATGCTCTCATCATGTATGGGGATTTAAAATGCCCTTTAGAGTGACTTCCCCTTTAAGTATGCTGGAGAGGAATATCAGACAGGTTTTGTTCTCTGGCAGAGGTGTATGCCAAGAACAGAGTGGAGCCACAACAGCACTGTTTCAGAGAGAGTGCCAGGCAACACTCTGGCACGATGCTGGTGCCTCCGAGACCTACAGAGCTCCCACAGAGAGAAGCATTGTCCGCTGTGCCTGGCCAGGAATTAACCCCTCTCAACCCCACAATTGTCAGGCCTAGCAGGATTCTGAGAATGCCAGCCTGCCTCTTTGGCACTGCAGTGCCAAGTGGGCACCTAGCCAGGAAACATCGCCCCTGTCACCAACACTACAACTGCTTTTGTCAGCACGACAGCAGAGGGAGTCTAAGATATGAGATAGGTAGATAGATGGATAGTAACAGAATGTGTGATATACAGTATAGGTAGGTCTGAAATAAACAGACAAACAGTGGAAATACTGAGACCTGTAGAAAATGCAGCTTGTTTAAAGCCAAATGTGTAATTGCATGCTCTGCTACAAACTGTTCTGAGCTACTTTCACTGCAACAGTATCATCACGTCTGAGGCTAGCTGCACGGCCCTCGTTACTGTTTTCCTTTCCTGTAAGGAGAACACATTACCTCTCACGAAGCCACATGCTGTTTGTACTTAATCGTCTGTGCTGATTGTTCGTAAGTGGGGATGATCAAAACACTTCGCAATGACAAAAAAAGAAGTGTGATGGGAAATGTGAGAGCATGTACGTACGTACGCTGTGCGTGATTCTGTAAGATTTTATGTTAACAAGCACATTTGATTTATGGCTAAAGAGACGTTCTTTTATAGTAAATTTGTTCCGCTTCAAACACAGGCGATATTATAAGAACACTAGAAATGTCACACATCAGTGTATTCCTTATTGATATGCTGAGCATCAGTCTTCCAGTCTGAGGAAATGTGAGAATTCAGCAAGTATCTTTCCTTTCCATTCTCTGTCTCCTTCCTAAGCCATCCCTCCTTCTTTTCTTCCTTCTGTATCCCTTTACCCCTCTTTCCCCACTCTGCCCCCCTCCTTCTCTCATTCCTATCTCTCGGTAAAACGCCCCCTCCCACTCTTCCTCTCCTCCTATTTTCCCCGCACACGAGATTTGCCTAACAATGAGCTCCAGTTCTGCCCAAGGTCAGATAAGGACCTACAACCAAAGAAGCCTCTACTGCCTTTTTAAAAAAAAACTCCCCTATCTTTTTTTATTTTTTTTCCGCTGCATTCGAATTATCTCCCCGGCACATAATAATAATTACTCAGGACGGCAGCTTGAAGATAAGGACCAGGCGGGGAGGCGGCGGCAGCTCACGGGCTGATTCAGAGCTCCGCCGAGCCAGGGAGGAAGGAAGAAACCGCTGGGCGCAGGAGGGTGGGAGGCTGGCTTGCTGGGTCAGGGCGCCGAGACCAGGAGAGGGGACCTTATCTCCTGGCAGAGCTTCCACCCAGCCGGTAGTGTGGCAGGCTTCTCCTCACACTGCCTGCACCTCCCCGCTCCCCCTCTTCCTGAAGCAGGGCTCCGCAGGGACAGTTTATGCTTCGAGATGAACCTGTCTCGTGTGGCTCGCACGCGGCTTTCTTTTCCTCCTCGCAAGACGCGTGCGGATTTCTCTCCAGAAGTGCCAGGCACAGGAAGAGATCACGTGCGGCAGTTTCTAAGAGTGCAAAGTAGTGCAAGCACACCATTACCGGAACTTCAGAGGGAAGAGTAAAACGACACCAGCCTGAGATTAAACCAGACAATTCTGAACATTCAGAAGAGCAGAGCGCCTGCAGAAGAAAGTGTAGCTGTGCAACAGGAGGGAGGTTCTCAGCCTTACAGAGGTTTTTGTCCAATGGGACATCTAAGGAAGCCAGCAGGAAATCTCAAATGCGCTGTATGTCCCACTATCACTGCTTGCAGCATTATTGCCTAGCTCAAAATGTTCAGATCAGAGTTCTCTAACTCTGCTCATGTAAGAGTGTGGAGCTATCTGGCAAATGTTTTACTAAGCCTTCAGTAAGCAGTTCAAATGCCTCGCTGGCCACTTGTCACAAGGCAGGATGTGATCTGGAGGAAGATCAGACCTCGCAGTCACTAATGGAGCTGGAAAGCCTCATGCATCAAGATCCTCTTAGATGGATTCTTCCCTGTTGATTCCAATGGTCATCCTTCCAAAGAGGCAGACATTCACCCTCCCTATATTGTGCTGTTTGATTATTTAATCAACAGATTCTTCTACTCTCCACAGTACCAAGGTCCTTAAAATAAACCCAGAACTGAACTGAACATGCAGCAATGTGTATATTAATAATGTCATAATTAGGTACAGTCATCTGTCAAACAGGCATTCCTTATTGCAAGATTATACAGTTGTACAATTTCAGGTCAGTATAGTTTCTGTATGGCTCTATCACCAGTCATATAGTAACAGTCTACCGACATATTTAATATAGTAGCGCTTAATATTTCTGTTTTTATTGACTGCAATATAATAATATGAAATACTTTTTTAAAGCATGTGAAACAGAAAGAAACAGCTAATAACTACAATCATGATCACACAACTGACAATCTCGGACAAACGTCATTCGAGATCAGGTTCAGAGGTTTTCCGCTATGAATCGCTACCACAGCCCAGTGCTGAGGAACACAGGACGCAGTCCTGGACTTGGAGAATGCTAATGGGATTCCAGCCTGGGAGCACTGTGGGAGCACGGCACGGTCTCAGAGACGCACGTGACAGGGTGCGACGGCTGGGGAGCACAGCACCGCCCCAATGCAACACTGACCCCCACAGTCCGACTTGGGAGTGAGTGAGACCCCGCCAGCCTGCGGCCTGCAGACCCCAGATCACTGCGAGCCACTCGGATGAGCAGGGGAGGGGGCACGCCTGCGCCCGGCTGATATTCGGATGTGTGAAGATGATTAGAAGGGGGAGAGGTGGAGATGTTTATCTGCGTGGCTTTATGAGCACAAACTGCTGGCGGATTAGAGCCCCCATCTTGCTAAGTTCCGCTGAGCATAATAATTCCCCTCTAAGTCGGCCTTATCTCTCCGCTCAGGCAGTGTCGCCAGCCTGACCCTTGACCTCACCAGCCCCGGGGGGAAAAGCCCTTTTTTACTCAGCCTACGAGCTACAAGCCAGGCCACGACACAAGGCTTGGCTCTATTTTTTGTTTTTTCAAGCTTAAGACATCCACTATCTCTGTCTCCCTGCTCCCATATCCCTGTCCAACACAGAACCTACCCTGTCTGGAGCAGTGCTTCTCGACCTTTTCACCTCCCGCAGCACACTTAATAAATATAGAAATATATCAACTCTACTCCCCACACACACAACACAAGCCTAAACACACAATGGTGAGAAACTTATTTCAGTGTTGAAGCTGAGCTGGCCTCAAAGGGCGCTGTCACCTTCTCCTGGCAGGAACAGAAAACAGTTACTGCAGTCTCCATCTCATTGTACACACCGAACATGCAACACCACACTTTGGTTATTCTGAAATACATATAAACAATATTTAATTTTTTGGGGTTTTATTTTCCTCATAAAGGGTTTATCAAACTTGTGCAGCACACCCATTCATGTCTGAAGGCCTCCGTAACTGTCAGTAGCCGTGAATACAACCATTCTGCCAGGTCCCATCTCTTACCTTAGCACCAAATCTTGACGTGTAAATGCAGAGCTAGTGATGTTATTGCCCTTGGCTCTCATGATTGTATGATCTCACTCTGTGAGAAAGGAGGAAAGCATCAAAACTTTTATTTGTTCAGTGTTTCAGTGTACCCTCCTGGAGTTACCTGTGCAGTCTGGCTTTCAATGTTTCGATAATGTTAAAGGAAGGATCATTTTCTCTGATGTTCACAAGTGGTGGTCTGATTGTGAATTCCTCTGCTTTTCCACAAGCACACAATTTGTCTTGTCTTGCAAATCTTCTTAACCAGGCAGTGGAAACTCAATTACAATCACATGTTGCAATCTAATGAGCTCTTTGAATCCTTCCAGTTTAGGTATAGACAAACTCAGATCTTCAACAGCCCTTGTTAAGATAGTTAATACTTTGCTGATGGTTTTCTGACTTGGGGTCATTTAATGTTCCTCCCTTTTGCACTTAAGTGCAGCTTTTGATACTGTCAATCAAAACATCACAATGGAGCACTTGGAAAATCATCTGCTGCTTCCCTTATTTGGTTTGGATCCTGCATTGGCTAATAGAGGCCAATTCATAAATCTTGGGTGTTTTAAATGGATCAGGGTCATACTTCACAGCACCCAGTGTATTCCACAAGCTTCAGTGTTAGTAATTCTTCTATTTGGTGTGTACGCTTTATTGCTTGTATTCACGATGATGGACATATATTTTCTGTCCTCTAGAAATTGCCTGGATCCCTCTGAAACTTAAAGAGGACTTTAAGATTCTCCTGTTCATGTCTAAGTCTCTGAAGTGTCTAGCTCCAGGTTATCATGAAGGCTTGTTGCATGAGTATAGTCCAACACTAAATCTGAGATCTTCCTATTGATGCCCTCTCACTCTACCAAAGACAGACTCCACACAAGCTGTAGACTTTCTCATGCACAGCACATCGTCTGGGGAACTCACTTCTCAAATCCATTAGAGACTCACTGATCAACATTTAAAAATGTCATGTTCTCTTCACTATAGCTTTAAAGGTATCGTTTACTTACTCTAGCTTTATCTTTTGGCCTCCTGGCTGGCAGGCTGGGGGTCCGAGTCCCTGCAGTGACACAGCGTGAGGTACTGTACCCCAAGTGCTGCAGTCCATCCAGCTGTATGCGTGGAGACCAGCACTGCTGCGGACTTTCTCTTATTTTATCTTATAAGTTTCCTGTGCTTTTATATCTTTATTTTTACTCATGTTTTGTTTTATTATTGCACTTTTCTGCAGTATATGACAGTTTGAAAAGATTTTATACACAACATGATTAAACATTGCTTTGTAGCAACTGTAGTTTTAATGTAGCATTTTTGTCATTGAACTCTAATACACCTCCTATTCCTACCACAACCTAGATGTGATTCTACCTGTGAGCAGTTTACTCAAGTCATATTACTCCACTAACATGTCTCGCTGTATAAATAGGTACAAATAGCGCAGAAGTACGATTTCTTTCTAAAAGCAAGTAATTAAGCCTTCAATTCATTACAAGTCAATTCATAATTGAAAAAAAAAGAGTAAAAAAGTTCAGACATTAATGTTGTTTAATATGTGCTACTTATAATTGAAAACTGGTTCGAAATAACAGTGGAGAAAACAAAGAAAATTGGGCCTACAGTAGCTTGGAAAGTCATGGATATATTATGTAATTGGGAATGAACTTGATATCCAGCTTGATATTTTCAAGTGAAAAAATGTTTCCTGGAAATGTCTTAAGTTAACTTCTTTTTTTCCAAGTTAAATACTGTCATGTGCTTGATCTAAAAAATAAAAGAGCGTGACATACCGGGGTAGGTGGGGATGGAAACCCCCCTCATGCTGCTCCTCACGGGGATGCAGCAGACAAACGAGGAGGAGCAGAGGGAGGGAGCAGGACCCGATCTCTCGAAGGGATCCTGCAGGGAAGGGCCAGAGAACAATACAAACACAGCCCTTCAATGGGAAGATGGGAAGCTGACATCTGTTTGAGATGACAGCGATTGCTGTTAAAACGCAATCTGTCTCTCTCTGCGCCTCCCCATTCAGAGGGCCGTTGCCTTTTCATGGGGCGCACAATGTCACGAAACACTCCCAACTGTCAGCGCCTGCTACCCCTGCTCTGCCTGTCACCACTCAGACCGGCTGCGGCCTTCCCGAACGTGACTGGGAAGGGTTTGATTCTCTCTGTCTTCTGCTGTTTGCTCACACTTCATTACCAAGTGAGAATGGAAGGCTTTAAGTGTTTTGACAAAGCAGAGCTTACCTTTGACTCGCACGGTTTTGTTTGTATCTGTTTTTTTTTCTGTTTCACCCTAAACTCTCATCTTGTCTGTTTGTAGTGTAATCTTTTCTCGATCCTGTGATTTAGCCTTTAGTTGCGAGAGACTTCATTACTGGAGAGGGTTATAACTCGCAGAGGCCGGCAGATTCTCAGGTTCAATCTTGATGGTGTGGTATTTGATGCATGTTGATGTAAAACTCTTTACAGTTTTGATCCTTGCTTTGGAATCAAGCCCATTTCTGTATTGTGATGTTCTTCTTGCCTAGAAAACAGTGTGAGAAGACGTCTAACCCCTACCCACTTGCGCTCAGTATTAGCAAATATTGGGCAGGGGAAATATATAGTACTGACACTGCTTTTGATTTACAAGCAGGAGATAAGAATTGAAACACAAAAATAAGTTAATAAACCCATAGGCAGAACACATATTACATTTTACAATATGCATAGTAATTGTATATGAAGCAATAAACCTTTCATCCATGAATTTCAGCATGTCCTGGAAATTAGACCTTTTTGCTGGAAGGTCAAGATTAATTCTAGGATGTCTTATATGACCAGTAAATGTGCAAATCTATTACCTTTACTTTATATGTGTCCTTTCATGGTACAGCATCCCAAGATGCTGTTCAATTAAATAAGCAAGAGACTTAGGTATACACAAATTAGAACAGTCACAGTAAATAGAGGGAAAGTGAATTTAAGGAAGGATTTACACGTTCTTGCAAGATCTACTATGGGCAGAGAGATCATTCCCCATCCTTGGAACAATAGAACAGAAAATGTGGTCTAGCTTTGTCCAGAGCCTTGTACTGGAAGAAACCGGAAAAATGCCAGATTCCACAGAGTGCAAACTATGTGTATGTAGGTAGGGGTTAACAGCTCACTGATGTAGTCAGAAGCCAAATCATTCAAGCCCTCAAAGGTGAGCAGTGTTTTGATTTTTTTCCAAAACCTACAGGGAGTCAATGCAAGGAAGCTTAAACAGGTGGTATATGCTCATGCATTTTACATTTGCTTAAGATACCAGCAGCTGAGATCTGAACTTGCTGCAACTTAAGAACACATTTGATACACCAGCACCCATGCATTACAGTAATCAATATCAAAGGCTTTGGTGCATCAGACTGGGAGAGATGTGTACAGTACAAATGTTACAAAGATGAAAAAGGAGACCGTCACAGCACTGCAAACATGACCTTTGTATACAAGAACCTGATCAAATATGACCCCAAGGTTTTTTACCTGAGTACCTAAATTGATTTCAGAACTATCAACTGTCAAACTAAGGTGGGCAAATCTTTGAAGCTGTCAAATAGATACAATCACCATAACTCTGTGCCAGTCTGAGTTCTGATGCAATAAGTTTCGTTGCTTCCATTTTCTGACATCCCAGAATGACAAGGCTGATTAACTTCAGGTGTCCTCTGTGAGATTTGTCCCGATGATAATATAGATACTGAAAAGAAATGGACCAAGTACAAAGCCTTGTGGGACGCCAGATATGATTAACTTTATTCAAAAAACAATTTGAATAAATTGCTTTCTATCAGTCACATAAAATTTAAACCGCAACAAAGCTGTTCCACTACCACCAACAACTCTAATCTATCCAGGAAGGCATGAATAGTGTACTGATGGGAACCCTCTGACGATTATGTGAAACCTTTCACTAAAGGCTGAAGCATAAAAACTAAATAAGGCCCAGCAATATTTAAGGCAGTGGAAGGGGAAAAGAATGAAATTAACTTTTTAAAATTATAAATAGGTATAACAGCTTTTTTTGTGTAGGTTAGGTTTTACGTCTTCAGCTAAAATTACAGCTTAAATGTTACTCAACCACACTAAAATCCATAACCGCATCCAAGGATGGGGCCAAAAATGTATTTTGGAAAAAGTAACAGGATAGCCACCAGCGTGCTTCCACAGTGCCCTCTTGTGGTCTGGAGGGGAACTACTCCCACTATGTATTTGAATATACTGGTGTCTAACCACTAATCCATAACTCACATTATTTGCTTAAATACATTGATTTTAGGAAATTTAAAAAAGCACAACATTTTTGGTAGGGAGGATAATTTTTATTGTTGGTGCACTGAGGAAAAAAGAAATTTCCCTTTAAAAATCATCATGGGGTGGTAATAACAAGTGGAAGGAGCTACTAAAATAAAGGCCCTCCCCAGGCAGGTAGCGCTCGAGCATCACTTGGGTATGGGCATCGCCTGTGAAAGCCTGCTGAGATCCAGCAGGACAAGAATGGCTACAAGTCTAGATAAACACATACTGCACCTATCGGAGGTTAGAGACAGTACATGTGTAAAAAATGGTTCCTGCTGCCAGACTCAATTTTAATTGTTACCATTGTTGGACCAATTAGTGTTGTAGTCAAAAAAAGCATTTCGTTTTTGCATGGATTGGGCAGATAATTTAATTTTGTACATGCTAACGGTGCTGAAACTGCACCATTAAGAAGAAGAGAAGGCTCTGTAATTGGTGGCCAATTGGTGTTGACTACGGTAAGGGTTTATAAGGCTTAATCATAAAGCAAATAAAGATTAGACTGGAATCTTCTAATTTTGTTGGTTATTATGAGACAATTAGGTTCAGGAAGAGATTGCCTGAGTTAAGCTGCTTCCTCCATGCTTTGCTCAATAGGCCTTTAAATTTCTATGTGGCAGGATTATCTGTGTGGATAGTGGTATCAGATGACCCTCACTGTTTCCTCAATTGTCTATGAGCTGGAAAAGACTGAAGTCTGCCCACTGTAGGAGAATAAAAAAGAGCCAATTAACTGACAAATTATTGACAGAAAACAGTAGATTTCACCCCGTATGATCACTAGTATAATAATTTCACTTCTCTGTTCTACAAAAGCTGCACTTACAGTCAGGAAGAGGGTTGGCTTTTCAGGTTAATTATTTCAATGTCTTTGACAACTTACAATCCTCTTCCAACGAAACATCCTTTTCTTCTTTGCTTATTAATACTTCAGTATTTAGACAGAAGAGTAAGAAAGCTTTTTATCTTTCCAAGGACAGAAACAAAAGCCCCGATGTCTTCCCACCCCATTGGGCTGAAAAAATAAGAAAATCATGATTCTAAAAAACAAAAAAGCCACACAGATTTACAAAAAATCAATTTGGAGGTGTATTTATAGCAGCAAATGTCAATACAAATTCTGAATGGTGTATTTATATGTTATAAATATATTTAGATGTTATAAATATCTAAATATATCCATCATGTTTAATCTGGTGTCTGGAGAAAGAGCAATTTGACAAACTGCTTTACAAAGAGGGGGGACCACCTGGTCAAAATGTGTCTATAAAAAGAAAAAAGCAAAGGCCCAGACCACCCACAGTAGACTCCCCCAATGCAGGACAACTTAATCCACTTCAGTTTCTATGAGCTGCAGGCTGGTGTTCGACTGTGCGACTCAAACTGAAAAGGCAATGCAATCTTTTTTCTTTCACACATCCGTCGATGCACATTTACTCAACATGCAGCACATGAGCTCAAAGTGAGTCAGACTGCTTGCAATGGGGGCATTACCCATTTCTGTGCTAACACACTTGCATGCAGCCTAAACCACACTGGGTATTCATTTTTAAAAACTCACTGTTCTTGCTGGCTATTTGCTACCAAGTCTCTCACCGCTTCCACAGGCATGACGTCGTGCACACATATGTATAGTGTTAGAGGCTCGTGGAGATTTCAACTGCTTTGCGCTCAGGAAAGCTTCTCAAAAAGCTTCTTCTCATTGCATGAAGCACAATAAAAATTTAACCAGAATGGTAATTATTTAGAAGGGTAGGAAATAGCACAAAACTGAATTTTCCACTGTTTTATGCATACAATTTTTACCTTTATTGATTAAAATTTTCCAACTTCTTAAAAGCTTCTATTGAATCAAAACAGTATTTTCTCCAAGTATGATTGTGTTCTGCGTGATGGTCTAACGGTTCTTAGGCTTTTGATGAGAGCTCTTTGTGCAAGAGTGCATGTGTTTGTATGCATTAATGTGTTACTATATTAGAGGCCATCCAGGAATTCTTAAACAAATCCTAATCAGCAAATTAAGGTGAGAAATGGGCCACAAAGCCTAACAGACTAGTATCTGTGGTCCCCACGCGCGACTGAGGAGGTAAGATAAACACCGTCCTGTTCTATGAATTAGCCAGAACGCCAATGACCGGATGATTTATTAGCCCAGATTATATTCTCCCTCCTCTCTCGCTCTCTCAGCCTCAGCTACAGTCCCGCTTTGAAACATATTAATGTGAAATTAAGAGTGTCTGAGACAGAGAGAGAGCTGCCACACTTAAATTACACTCACAGCTCCTCCAGAGCTCTCCCCAGAGAGTCTTGCTCTCTCGTTCTCTTCTTTCTTACTTTTTCTCTTCCTCTGAGAAACTTTTCACTAGAGCTTCTTGTCTCCTCCAGGTTTGTCATTGGTTGTTCTGTGATTTCACAGGAGGACTTCTGTCTGGCACAGGATTGATATTGTCCAAGATCTAATCCTCACTGTCAAATTAAAGGAGATGATGAGGACAAAGGAACCCAGCTGGAAAAAGCTGTAGAAGCCTTCATCCATAAGAATGCCGCAGTCTTTACCTGAATACTCTTGTGTCTGCATTTTCCTCTTCTGGGTCCCTGCACCTCACATTCCTTGTCAAATCTGAGCCAGAGTCAAAAGCTGTTTTGTACTTTTTTACGGTCTTTAATTAAACTTTTAAAAAATGCAGGGAGTTCTGCTTTAATGTAAGCAAAAGAAAACAAGTAGAGACAAAAATAGAGGATCAGAAGTTAATGCCCTCCAGGATTTACCCAAAGAATGGAATCAGACACTTTTGAATCGAGCACTTTTGAGATTTCGATACATGATTGCTAAGGTATAAATAAATAGCAAGTTCTTTTATACATTTATGTGTGTGATGAAAGTTTTTCCTCCTACAGTTTAACTTGTCAATGACCTTTCACATAGTGACCGCAGATGATCCTGTCTAAACAGAAACCTGAGTATATGAACTCCTAAGAGCTCCAATTAGTTGGGCTGGATTTAGTGGCTGCAGTACAGTAAAGGGGGGTCTCTCCCACACTTCGACTCAAGTTCAGTCTGCTCTTTCAATGCTAAAGTACCAGCAAAGAGGTGCTATATTTTCAAATCCTGCTTCAGCTGAAGAGGAAACAGGCATTTTTATGACCTTGTAAATGTGTGAATGATTCAACAGAGTCTTTCCCTCGCTTTCTTAAGGCAGCTAAAGGAGGAGTGCGGCCTTCCAAAATAATAACAGGACCACAAGCGGCGCAGATTCTATCCGGGATGTGTTTTAAGTGGGTATCAGAGAGGGTGCTTGTAATCTTTTTCCCCTGAGAAAGAGACTTGGGAGCCGTGTGCAGTCTAATTAGAGGAGCCAGCGCTGGTTTCTTAAGGATGCAGTGTTGAAGTGGGTGTCAGCTCCATGTGCCTAACTTTGGAGTTCTCTTCCTCCCACACCTCGGGGGCTGGAGACAAAAGTGTGAGCTGCCTAGCCAGGCGCCACTGACACTCCAGGGCTGCGAGCAGGCCAGAGGCAACTGACAGGCCTCCAGGGATCCCTCAGAGCTACGTGAAGAGAAACGCCTCTCTCCAAGTGCCAGAGCGAGCTCGAGGCAGGAAGCATGACTAGCAAGCAAATAAAAAGATCTCTCGCACGTTCAACAGTCAAAAAACCACACCTAAGCTGCTCAAGACATAAATCAGAGGTGTTCAACACGACTCTACAGACCAGCTTTGCATGTATTCCGCCCCAGAAAAAAAATTAAATGGCATGGAATGGAAAAGTACATTGTTGTGTCATGAGATGTACAACAAAAAATTATTAAATCAGTGATTGCAGAGCGTTCTTACACTGCACTCCTGAATCATCCAAGCCTTCAAGTTCTACCTCTTATTTCTTCTTACATTACTCAACAGGTGGGGACACCTCAAGTCACAAAGTCATCTTGTATGGCCATGATTAACACGCTTCAGGAGAGATACCGCATGAGGTGTGGAAACCTTGTGGAATTTTATTCCCACTGCTGACCAATTCCCTGCCCAATGTGTGATGTGTGATGGTCCCTTTGTCCCCCACATGCTCAGTTGTAAACAAACTAATTCGTTGGAAGGAATGAAATCGGATACAGTACTAGACCTAGATCAACCATGAACTTGCATGAGGGGATAATGACTGGACCACAGATGTTTTTAGATGTGTATTTACATCCAGTTGTCACATACTTCAATTTATTCGAGACTAGATCACACAACTTCAGTGATTTTGTATTGCATTTTCCCACTTAGCCCACACATTTCTTGTAGAGTTGTATTTAACCAGACAAATTAATTGAGACCCAATTCTCATTTAATTCTCATTTAATGGCATTAACCACTCACATTTAAGTTTCTCTTGGTGCATTTGTAACAACACATCATTCTCATGGATGCAAGAAGCCACAATCTACAAATAGTCCAAAGCCCTAACCATTGAGATCCTCAAATAGCGTTGAGCAACTACATACACTTTATAGGCCAAATAGTCTCCACTGGTTTGTAAGTTTTCTCATGTTTTTAAATGTTGTCCCTGTTAGTCAATTGCTTTTAGACTGTCAACACTAGCTGCATTACCCAGATCACTACAAAACCACCAGCAAACCTGTTGAAGCTCAAATCCATTGAGAAATACTCAATGAAAGTGTTGTATCATTAAGCCACTAACAACAAAATAAGCAAGATCTGCATGGCCTCTTTTTGATTGTTCTTTTGATTCTTTTCTATCACTTTAATTTACCACCAAACTTGGTATAGTGTGGTACCCTGCGTAAACACCAACAGGCTTGCAGTTGCAGTACTACATAATGGGAAAATACCACTCTTCAACCATTTTGTAAATATCGTCCTTCCCACACTATTTATCTTCTCCTTTTCCTATGGCTTTCACAGGTCTGGAAATATATATATATATTTTGCAATTTTTCCAGTCTTCTAAAAAAGTGTGGGAATCCCACGCTCTAATCTAAAACAGTCTCAAAACATGGTGTTAAAGAGCCCACCAAGTCAAATCGCCTTCAATTGCCAAGTAGAGTCAAGTCCAATGAAGTCAATCAGAGCTCAGCAAGAGCAAAGACTAGACGACACTCCAGTCCCTGCGCTGCCAGTCCCTAACTTAGCTCACCTGGGCATCTATTACGTGCGATTCCTGCTAAAGGTGCAGGAAGAGGAGGACAGTAACAAAGAATAAGCTCAACTCTGGCCATCTGGCCCAGGAATCATTGCATTGCCCGCCTAGCAGAATTCATGGCTGCACGTTAAAGAACACCAGCTGGTCACGATCGGAGAATAATCACAATACTATAGCTTCCATCTGGGACAACCACACCAACGGCCACGTTCGTCTTGAAGCTGCGCTGCAGACTGACAGATCTGTGAATATCACAACAGAAAAAGGACATGTCTCTTCTTGCCACTTTCCCCTCTGTCTCCCCCTCCCTCGCTCCCCTCATGGCTAGATGCCCTGGGCGCTAATTGCATGTCACACTAATTTCCTGGGCACAGTGTAAAGGCCGGTCTGGGCCCAGCTCTGTGAAATTCCAGCACGCCATCACCTTTTAATGAAGTGAGATAATGAGAGGCAGAACGAAGGAGACAGAGAGGGATGGAAGGAGGAGGGAGGGTGGAGGGGGTTCAAAATACTTTTTTCAAATGCCAGCACCCGAAATAAGCCCTGGCCAACAAAGACAACGTTAAAACAAGCCAAATTAAAGCCGCTTGAAACGGTGGGAGAAAGGCAAATGCAATATTTCTGATATCTAATTTAAATCCTGCCCACAGCCTCACCGAGAGCCTTCTGATGCCTTCTTTAAATGTCTTCTAAAAAATCCAAAACACATGCACACAAAGTATCCTCCCTCAACAACACAAATATCTTTCAGAATGAATTCCTGTTGCAGCAGCTGTGTCTGTACAGTACAGTACCACACTTTGCTGTAATTAAGGATGGTGTCTGCAATTCTGCTTTTGTTTCTTGCATTGTAAATGTTTAAATGACAAGTTATAAAGTTCATCATAGTAAACAGCAACATGTTAGCTTCCACTTGTTTTAAGGTAGCGGCATGAATGTCATCACTTTCTGCTGCTACAGAACAGCCAACCACCAGGACCTCTTTCAGCAAATTTGAGAGGGGTTAATTCACAAGCAATTATATTTGGTGTCAGACAGATCACTGCTGTACTGATCGAGAGAAGGGCATTTCTTGCTAGTTGAAGCACTAGGTTTTTATAACACACAATATTCAAAATTGTCAGAATTTGAAAATGAAAAAAAATAGCACAGGCTTGTTAAACAGTTTTAGTTTAGTTCAACATAGTCAGCACTAACAGGTTTGGGGATGGTTCTGGGGATATAGCATAGAGCACGGCTAGTGTGAGTGTAGCACATTCATCTGAGACTGACAATACTGGTAGTTCTTGATTTCTGCAGCAGACATGCTCCTGAAAAATGCCACATAAATCAACAATGCATGAACTAAAAACTAATTTCACATCATAATACATGAAAATAGAGGGGGCGGAGTCCAGTAGCACACCCATCTAGAGGGTTGAACTCCCAAATTCAGACAATAACACATATTTGTTCATGTAAGTTGGGCGTATCTTTGTAAAAAGTGATTTTCAAAGTTCAGGTAATGTGAAGGGAAGACTGTTGTCATAGGTGGTCAGTGAACAGTGTGAAAAGGTGTTGTGCCTTAGACTGTTCTGCTATCTCTGTCTTTCATCTTTCAGTGAAACTTTTAAATACCATTTATTTCAAATGGCCTTTTAAATTTTAAACTCTCATAAGTAAAACACTGTGTCAAGATGTCAGTTGCTGATCACCCTAAAGTAAGAACTAAATGTCCTAATTCAAGAAGTGATATATTTTATATATCATATAAAGAATTGGATACTCCACTCCACACCAGGATACACTATATACAGCAAGACGACAAGCAAGTCCTAGAACTGTTTTTGTTTCCCTAAAGAATGCTGCGTAGTTGTCATGGTGTCTGTGGATTGTCTGTATGTGGCCCGTGAGTAGCCCTGCTTCCAGCCCTGTGCGTCTGCAGGGCTGTGCGCTGCTACAAGCCCCACTCAGGTCAGCTGGGCTTGGACAATGCATGGGCACTGGAGGACCGTGCATGGACTATCTTTAAATAGCACCACAGATATTTTTATAAAACCAAAAAAATAATTATTCCTATATTTGCTTTTTGCCAGTTTGGGCCATGTGTGGATACTACACAATAGCAGTACTGGAGTGAGGCTGCGCTCAGTAGCTCAGTGCAGCTGTTTCTTCAAGGCTGTTTTGTCATTTTCATATCTACACAGCTCACAGTTCTTTCTCTCACGTTGCTAGGAAACTAAATCTAGTGATGGGGCATATTATGGGATACCAAGATCAGAAGTCTTGATTTTCATTATTATGACAGCATGTTTTAAAATCTCAGTTTCAGATTAACACAGGAGCATTTAGACCATAACCAAAACATGTCAGAACTAATGCACACCTTATTTTGGAAAAAAAAGCACATGGGTTAATTTATCTAAACTCAGTTTAACTGTCAACCTACCTTTCATTACTTTGTAAGCTGTACTTGAAATTTCCTTTCCTACTTTATATGCAAATCATACATTTTTATAAAACAGAAATATATAGGAGCAGAAATTCAAATTAATTTTGTGCACAGGTACATTGCTGAAATAACAAAGGAAGGAAACATCCTGAGGTAATTAATGCTGTGTTCAGCCAGACGTGCTATTTTGATTACCAGTTTAACCATGTTGATCAACCTTTCTTCTCTCATGTTGGCATGGTTGCAGCAGACTGACCGAAACCTTGAGAATCGAAGCCTTTGTGAATTTCCTTTGCATCTTCTAAAACATTTGCTAATCCTACTTTGGCATCTTCTACAAACTTGACTTGCGTACCATCTACACCAGAATCTAGATCATGGATATAATTTAAAAGGAACACTGCTCTTGATTTGAGCAGTTCTGATTAAAGTTATCAGACTAAATACATGCATTGCCTTGAATGCCTATCACCTGGAATTTTAGAAATATTCTTTTATTTTATTTTACTATATATAGAAACTCTAAATTTATTGCACACTTGGAGGAGGCTCAGCTGCCAAAATGTTGTGTTTTTCTTTCCATTTTTCAGCACAGAATGAGCCTTTACTTGGTTACATCATATTATTGTTGAAATGGCTGAATGATTACGAGAAAGAAAAAGATCTTTCAGTGGAAATACTGAGGGAAGCTTTCTCTTTCCCAGTCATCTACCTCCAGAAGGATGAGGAAACCTTCAGAAAGGACTGGTCAAGCCAGATGTTGCCAGCTGTGAACCTATGTGCTCCTTGCAGCTTTTGCAGGGCCAGCGAGCTTCAGGAGAGGTCAGGCTGAACACCACGACTAAGGGACTGGAGACGAATATACTGCCCCCGACGTGACACCATCCGTAATTACCAGTTATTAATTTTAAATTACTACTTTAATGCATTGCATGATTTTAATTCTAGCTATTAATATCAAATTTGATGTGATTAATTTGTGAGAAGAGGGGATGATGGAATGCGTGCTTTCCCTTGATGTGCTCATTAAGACCTGGGCAGTTATCACTCAGTCACACACTTCCGAATGGAAGTCTGCAGATGAGCAGAATCTACACACTCTGTATTATATACACTAGTTTATAAAGCACACAGTAATACTGTACAACAGCTCCAACAAGTATAGGGCAAATCACTGGTGATCAACTAGTTCCTTTAGGTTTCACAACTGCATTTTATTGAAGCTGATTAAAATCAAGCAGCTGAAGGAATCACAGTAATTTAATAGGACAATTTGGGGAAAACTAGAGGATCTTGTTTAACATAAATAATAGTTCATATATTGAATATAATGTACTGTATAATTACTACAATTGCTACAATATTTATAAGGACAAGTACAAAATGAACTAAAACATACAGTACGTTCCTCTTTCTTTCATTAAACATATTCACTTATACTGAACAATTAAAAAATGTTATTACTTAATATTTCACAATTTAAATGATTCAACAGAAAAAAAATTTTAAAAGAAAACATTCAAATGATAGATGTATATATTTCAGAACTACACAGGCATCTGTGCATTCAAATTATATAGATTTGTTTCAGGGGTAAAGAAAAACATGGTTTTCCGCATTTCAAGGTTTTTGACCATAATACATTTTAGGATTATTAGAAGCCCCAGAAAATTCCAAATGATTTAGATAGAAATCAAGACTGGTCAAATCACTGGTAGATGGTATAGTATAGTCCCCATTACCTGTAAAGCGCTTTGAGTGGAGTGTCCAGAAAAGCGCTATATAAGTGTAAGCAATTATTATTATTATTATTATAGATGACATTTAAATGGACACAAGTGCATAGTGTTACTTTGCAGGTAGCAAAAACGTAATCTGATATAAAGAAATAGCACAATGGAAAGACAGAGACAACTTACTGACTACATTCTAGTCCAAGCTGTTCATGGTGACCAGTCCAGGTTTCAGTGAGACCAATTTTAATTTACTAGCCATATTTACATTCAAAAATTGTTAAACAAATAGAAAAGCAGATCGGAATATTAAGATGGTTTGATCATGATCCAGCATTTGTGACCAAAGATTTAAACAATGGGCTCACAAAGGAATTACCTCATTTTCACAATCATGGAGCAGGGAAATCTATAAGGATTTTGGACTCTAATGGTACTTATGGTTTGGCAAACCGACTTTTTCCAATATCTACAGTTGCGTCATGACTTTTTGAAAGAGGTCAAGGAACATGATTGAAATGTCCAAGTGCCTTGCTGTAACTCGTCCCCAGGCCCAGTGTCCGCCAGGAATTTTCTCCCCTTAAACATTTTGTTATTTCTCTGCAGCAGGACACAGCAGTAGGCTGGTTCAAGTGTTAAATTGAAGCTAACTCCCTTGGCATTAAATTTAAACAACCAAATTTCTATCTCTTATTGTGTCCACTTAGCAGACAAAGATATACAGAATTAAACAAAAAAACAGCAATAATTTTTTCCTGTCTTCAAAGATAATTTTTTTCAAGTTTCAGTTTTGGGCCTGCCAAGTAGATGAAAATGTGAAGACTGGAACTAGAATGAAATTCCCCCCCAATGTATAAAAATTATTGAAAGTCAATAAAAATGTGTAAAAGCTATTGCAGCTCACAACTGGGAACCTACTGAAGCTCAGCAGGTGTGAGCCTGGTCAGTACCTGGATGCGAGACCTCCTGGGAAAAACTAAGGTTGCTGCTGGAAGAGGTGTTAGTGGGGCCAGCAGGGGGCGCTCACCCTGTGGTCCATGTGGGTCCTAATGCCCCAGTATAGTGATGGGGACACTATACTGTAAACAGGCGCAGTCCTTCGGATGAGAGATAAGACCGAGGTCCTGACTCTCTGTGGTCATTAAAAATCCCAGGGCGTTTCTCGAAAAGAGTAGGAGTGTGACCCTGGCACCCATGCCAAATTTTCCCCTGGCCTCCTAATAATCCTAATAATTCCTGTACTGGCTTCATCACTCTGCTCTCCTCCCCACTGAGAGCTGGTGTGTGGGGAGAGGACTGGAGCATCATCCAGGTGGTGGTGGTGGAAGGGATCCCCATCACCTGTAAAGCACTTTGAGTAGAGTGTCCAGATAAGATCTATCAGATAATAAAGAGTCTTTTTCTTCTGTTAGGCATTGAAAAAAACTCTAGAGTGGCCTTCGGGTATAAAAAGGTGACCACCGATAAGAGTCTGATTGATTACCACCTGCTGTGTCAATAATTAACAGCTGGAATACAACCAGAGCCTCCCAGGGGAAGTCCCACCCCCTAAGGGCTCTGAGTGGTGAAATACAATGAATGACAGCATTTTTCACCAATCAGACCAGCTTTCTCGAAGCGGTCAGTTCAAAGTTCAGTTCCAATGGCCACATCACTCAGTTTCCTCCAGATCTGGAGATGAGTAAGGTTAATGATTTGTGGATATATTTCTGGTCTAACGGATGCCCCGAACAAGGTAAAAACATGGGATATATTTATTAATTTTTTTGCTTTTGCGGTCGTGTTTGGCTGGGTTATTGATTACTTATCGACGCACTTTGGAAGTCGCCTGAAGTGCGTCATCAGATAAAAAGTGGTATTGTGATCGATTGGCTTGGTGTATTACGGACCTGGAAACGGTTTTGTAAAGCTACGATTGTCTGTTGGTGAAATGCTGTGAAATTTGAAGTTTGTCTTAAGTAAATCGTGACTTAGTGTGTCAAACGCTCGGTCCCTCGGGCGGTTCCGGGGGGCAGGTGGTAGATTATTATCCAGCCTTATAATAAGCGCACTAGTAAACAATGTCAAGCTTGTATCAAGACATACTGAGCTCTAGAAAAGAAACAACAGACTACATGAGTTAAAAAAGTAGGAAAAGGACCTGAGCGTTGCTATCACTAATAAGGAATGGGAAAATATGTGCAGAACGCAATGAACTTTCATAAATTCAAAAGGATGGCGAGTGTTTTGGTGGAAAACCTACATTTGATTTTTTTATAATTGCAAAAATAAAATTGCCACAGCTTGGAGTGACTGTGATCATGGGGAAGCAGACCACTTCCATGTATGAGTTGGCAGTGTCAGAGAAGAAGTGTGGTCCCTCATCCAAGACGGTGTTTTGAAATGGCAAAGCCTCGCTCAGTTCTGTACTGGGTAATCTGAGGTTGAGGGAGGGGCTACATACCTATTTCAAATTTGGCAGCTGCCTTATGGGAGGGGTAGGATTATAAACGTGGGAGTTCAGAGGAGGCAGCACCTGAAATCCCTCTTGTTCCTACACTTTGTTGCTCTTTGGTGAAGAGGTGCATCCTCAACCTTGACATTAAAGCAAAAACAAATGCTTGGAACTTTGCCACTTTGATGTGTTTTTGAGAGGATTCCTTCACCAAGCCACTGGTTGTTATGCTCTTACTGAGACATGAGAAATAATACAAAAAAGCCTCACAAATGTCCTGACCTGGATCCTATTAAGAAAATCTGGAAAGTCCACATGGTGTCCGTATGCAATCCCCAAACATCCCGAGAGATCTTGAGCCAGTGTGCAATGTCGGTACACACTTGCTAAAGATGCTTCACAGGTCTGAATACTTATGCATTCCACATATTTCAGTGTTTTTCTTCCTAGTTTTTGCTCACATTTACTGCAACTTGTCTTACAATTAGAAGTCCTCTGTCTGTTTAAAAACTGAATGCATCATTTTGTTATTTGACAAAATCATCCACCACAGGAAGGGTCTGAATACTGTACTTGTGCAAAGCTCTGTGTGAAAGCGACATACCCAAAAAGCCCACAGTAGGACGGTGAAGAAAGAGTTCTGCACCGATGCAAGCGGCAGCAAAGCGATATTAATACTATGAGAAGCTAACGGTGGTGTCTGTGCGGCAGCTGACTCGACCAGTAAAAAAAGAGATCCAATTGAAATGCGATGGTGAGAAGTGCAAAACAAAAAGTGTCAACATTCTCGTATTGTGTGAAACGGGAGGCCATGGGGCTAAAAAAAGAGGGAGGAAAAAAACCTTTTAGAGGGAAGGGGACTCTGCACACCTCTCCCTCTCGGCTGCAGAGCGCAGCGGAGAATTCTGCGGCTTTCAAGAGTTAAAGTGGCGCTTGTGTGATGTGAAGTGTCTGTAAATGTGCTGGAGCCCATAATTCACCAATTTCACCGCTAATTACCAGACAAAGGGAGGACGTGGCGCCTGACGTGGGGGGTCTGCGCCTGGGGTGCCCGTCGCTGGCACAGCTGGGAGAGAGCCGTGGCGCGGGACCAGGACGGGAAGGTGGGGAAACACTGGCGGCGAGGGGCTCTCGCCTGGCGCGGGCCCAGAACACATAGCTGGAGGAGCCCCTGTATCGCTCCAGGGGACGGGCACAGCTGCATGGCGGCTGGCTTTGGCACGTGCTTGCAGCCAGCGCAGGGAAAGCGGGGAACAAGGGTGTCTGTTGCCGTTTATACTGGCATCTGTGCCACCTATCTTTGGCAAAGGCCAGGAACCCAGTTCTCACTGAAACAGGCAAATGGCACAGTGCCTATGCAGAGGCTGGGCACCATCCAAGAGCTCGTTCTTTATGGCCTTTTCCCCTGTTTCTGCCGTTCTCCTTGCATTTCAGTCACTGGAACAAGGAAAGGTTTATTCCACGCTGAGAACAGGCACAACGTTTCGGCTGTGGAGCCTTCTTTGGGTGTGAAGAGCAGCCACATCTGAAGAAGGCTCCACAGCCGAATAGTTGTCTCTTTTCTTTTCAGGATGGAATTAACTTTTACTTGTTCCTTTGCAGCCTGCACATGCTCCCTGCATGAACTATTTCAGTCATTGGTCTGAGGTGGAACAGGGCAGGCATCAACGAATACACTACAATGATTCTGTTCTTAATTTTATTACAATGAAGTCTAGATGCTCCATTGTTGTCATCAGTGTGTGATGCCATGTGATGTGATTGAGCTCAGACATCAAAGGCACACTAAAGCCGTTTCTCACAAAAGTACATATAGCTTGTTCAGAAGTCAGTCCATATGGTGCTCGTTGTCTGAGAGAGGACCACTGACTGCTGGTTGCAATCAGCTCACATAATCACAGATTTGCTCATGCTGTATCAAGGCAAGCCACGATGATAAACGTGTATTCCAGACAAGATGCTTTTGTGATTTGGTTCATGGGGCTTGCTGGAACAGAAATGATTTCAGCTTCACTATTCTAACACTCTCTCCTCTTAACCTGTTTTAAAATGATTACCAAATGTGGCAGCAATGACTTTTAATACAGCAGTAATCCCCTGCATTTGCTATTGCATGCCAGTAAGGTTCAGATTTGTCAACCAGGGGAAACATTCACTCCTGCAACTTCCAAAGAGCCTACAGCTTTGCAGTGACATCAGTGAGGGAGGGGTGGGGCTGAACTGGAGTGGGCGAGGGGTGAGGGGGTGTGGCTGGAGTGGAGTGGGTGAGGGGTGAGGGGGGATTTTATTTTATTTGTGGCACAGTGGTTAGCACTGCTACCTGACAGTGCTGGGGCCCTGGGTTCAATTCCAGACCCGGGCTTCTGTCTGTGAGGAGTTTGTATGTTTTTATCTGGGTGCTCTGGTTTCCTCCTACAGTATATAAACATATATACCATAACCTTGAATAAGAAGAAGTGTTGATGGACTTCTCCAACTTCCAAAGGAGTTTTTGACTACCTTACCAATACACTTTGTACTAGTGCAGCGAGTGATGTAAATACAGCAACTTGTCAAAACTGCACACAGAATCCGGACAAGCTAGGAAAAACTGGCCTGCCTAAATGATGCATAAAAGACCCTGTCTATTTCTTAATGTGTGCTTCCTTGATAACAGTGTGCCGTGTTGGCAGTAAACAAAGGGCATTGCATTCTCGAGAACTCTTGAGTGAGTGTGGTGACGTAAGGAAGGTGGAAGTGTCACGTGATGTGAATGAAGCACCAGTAGACCTCTGTGGACCACAGCCCTCCTCCTTCCACATGGAGGACAGACCTGTATTTTGTAACAGCAGCAAGACATTTGCGAGATCATTAAGCCGCAGAAGGTAGACAAACAGAATAGAAGCGAGATAAAACTGTGTGGCAGGGGGAGATGTGAGTTCGATACCAGGAGGGGAAATAAAATGATGCTGTTGCTTTAACTGCCCCCCCCCTCCCTTTTATATTCTTTAATACAACCTGAATTTAATAAATATATGCAAATGTGTGCAGCGGTACATGCCTGCTGTAAATCAGGCAGGAGATGAGCTTTGAGCGGTGCGCAGATTGAGGCGGAGAGCTGACCCGGGGTTAATCATTTTTTACTTCTCAATCACATTCAATACAGATGCCTGTGTGTGCCGCGCTTAAGCAGAATGAACTGCGTTGGAGTGTGGCTGCTCGCTCACATGCCCGCTCTCTCTCTCTCTCTCTTGATCTCTGTCACTCCTGTCTCCTCTTTCTCCCTTTCCCCACCCTTGTCGAATTTCTTCCTGTCTTCAGTCACTCTGTTTTTTTCCCATTACAGCCTTACTGCTATAGTTTCTCCTTCTCTCCCTCATCTTCCCCACTCCTTGGTCCCTCTCTGTTGTCCTCTCTCGCCTATTTTCTGACCCTCTCCTTCTTCCTTATGCTCCCTCCTTCTACAGTTCTTTCTCTCTGACACTCAGCTTGTGCCTCCAAGTCTTTTCTACAGCACTTGTATGCTGCATATTTAACTGACTCTTGTATGTCAGCAAACTCTGCAGTGCCTCTCATGCTTAATTGTGTGGAGCAACCTTTCCATTGAGATCAAGAGACTTGGAAAAGGACAGCTCTTCATTTTGTTCTATATTGGACCCATATTCTTGGGTGGTTCCTATAAATACTCAAGGCTTGTTATTAATTATGATTCGTGGACAGCTTTCAATCAAGGGAGCAACTAGACAGATACAATTGCATTGTTAGTATAGAGGAGAAGGCAAATCCCTTTGTTTTATATGTTGTGCAGTATCGGGGCAGGCACGAACCGCTCTATCGGTTTCTATCCTACGTGGATAATGTCATATTCATGTTGTCTTAAGAAACTAAATGGATATTTTTTGGTAAATGCATGTATATTAGGGGTTTGTATGATTATTTTACTGCCTGACCAGAATTACGAGGAAAAGGTGAAACAGGTGGCTTATTTAATAATCCCTGTGGTCTCTTTGGCTTTATGTGAGAGGAAGAATCCTCTCAGAGGGAGGGAAAATGATAACAAACAAAATGTTCTTGCTGCATCATTGGTATTAAATGTGTAATGTGGCCAAAAGAGGGGAAGGAGGGCTAGAGAAATTGTGCAGGGGGGCGCCAGCACTCTCGGAGGCACTGGATTCAGGCTCTGTGTGCTACAGGAGGGAGGGCTCCAGCGCCAACACAGCAAACAGAAATAAATAAACCGGAGGCAAAGCCCCAGCGTTTAGCTGGGAGTTTAGCCCCCTGCCAGAGTGACTGCGTCTGATTATGATCTAGCCTTTCCATTCCAGCAGATTGTGTTTACAGCCGGGCTCTGCCTGGGAGATGTGGTGTGACACTGCCTAATTCCAGGCAATCTCGCGCCCAGCAGTGTGTGAGAGAGGCACCGGCAGGAGGCAGCGAGGGAGAGGGGGAGAGAGGAGAGCCGGAGACAGACAGGGAGAGGAGGGAAGAGGAAAATAATGCAGTGAGGGGAGGTGGGAGGGGGATCTGGTACAGAGAAAGGGAGTGATTCTGAGGGAGGAAGAAGAAATGACAGATGGGGCGGAGGAAAAGAGGAGAGGAGGGAAGGAGGTGGGTGACCCCGCACGAAGAAAACAGGACCAGCCAGGTCAGGAGGAGAGCTGGAGCGGAACCGATCCAGGCGGGACAGCGCTTGGAAAAAGAGGCCGTGCTTTTTGAAAGTCTTATCCCGTCGCTTCATTTTCCAACTGGGCCACTTCAATTTCTGACAGACACCTGGATCAAAAGTGTTGTCAGCACGAGATCTTACTTATTGCTTCCTCAGAAAGAAGACCCCAGCCCCTCGCCTTCAGACACAGAAAGCAATCTTTTCCCCCTGGCTAACAGAGTTCAAGTTAATGGATTCATTCAGGCAAGGATTATCTTAACAAGGTTGGGGCATAGTATTTTTTCCTGGTCCTGTTTATCATGGACCTTGTCATTTATGGCACAGGTGTTTTTTTAGCAATCAAAGGACTGAAACTTGAGTGTTATAAAAATAACTGACACTAACACTGCAGCATATGGAGTGCTTCTCAGCATGCTCAGAACACAGAACATTGCTCATGTGTCACAAGACAGGTGCAGCTCAAGGAGTTCCCAATAGCCCACCACACTAAGTATATGATTGAGAATAAGCAGAACATACTTACAGCAAATGCGATAGGTTTCATTTCTATCTACCTCAGCAGACGTCAAGCACAGTTAATGGTTGAGCATTCTGCTCCACCTATTAGCCATATAACTAACAAGCACAGAATCAGTAATTTGTCTGCTTGACAAGAAAATAGTTTAAGCAGAAGGCTCTCTACGTCTATTCACAGTGCAGAAACGGCACCAATCGATAGGTGTGTGGCCAATCTATCTGCAGTCTGGAGAGTGTTATGTAAAATCAGCTTCAAATATGACAGCACAAGATCGGCAAACTTGCATCTTTTCAGTGCTGACTTTGCAATTCTACCCTCGTGCTGTAAGGTAGCATCAACCCTCAAAACTGAACCTTGCCCTCGTAATTCATGGGCGCTTTTACATAAATGGGCAAAAATATACTGTGTTTAGAAAAGTTTGATGAAAAGGCTTTATAAGTGCAATGCGCTAAGGTTAAAGAAGTAGCCTTTGTCAGCATTGCTGTCTTGTTTTGTATCACAATTATGTTTTTGCAGTGTTACTGTTTCTGCTAAAATGTAATTTGTCATGCTAACTGTACCAGCAAAATGAACCTCTGATTACAAGCGTGTTTGAAAGGGAAGTTACAGTATTACAAAACATTACAATTTCTTAGTAAGCTTGAGTCTGGTGTAACACTGATAGGCTTCCCCCATTTACTTCCCATTAAAGTTTCTTTTGTGGAACATGGAATTGTTTCTCTTTCATGCTTTCCTTCAATCATCAGAAAGATCAATATTAGAAATAATTATTTACCTTATTACATGCAGAAAACCATAATCCAGTGTCCAACCAACGACAACCCAAGTGGAACACATTTAAGTATATATTTAAATGTATACTCCTTTTATAGCGGAAATGTTGATGGGTTTTTAAAAATTCAACAGCTTGACAAACAGAGCTAGAAAATGCCATTCTTCATTCATTGCCTCAATTAGATTTTAATCATAATTACCATAATAGAATTATCAGGCTTTAAAACACAACAAAGCCAATGGATGTACACTTGAAATGCCGAACATCTATGACTTTCTGATTTAAAGTCTACATATATTTTTGAAAATCAAAAGAAATGAAGAAATACAACATCAGTCCTTGTTTCCTGTAGACAGTGTGCACAGTACAGTATATATACATATCTTAAGTTTCATTTGAACTTTTATAAAATCTTGGTTTTTCCAAACAGAAATTTTTGAAAGATAAAAACTTGCACAGGATGAAGTACAGTGTGGGAGTTTTCCAAATCCATCTAATCCTCATGTGATTTTTACTAACGAACATTGAAAATATTTTTTACAGACCGGAAGAAATACACGGCAAACTATAAAAAAAACATACCCTCCCCAAAAATTCCACTGCCAACTCTTTATTGTCTTTCTTTTTTTTCTTCCACTTTATTTTTCTTTCCTCTCTCTCTCGGCTTCTTTCTCACAAACTTTCAATTTGTTCTGCTATATCAGCTATGTGGAAAAGGTAAGTCCTGCTAACAGTTTTAATCATAAGTGTGCAAAATGAGTCAGTCCCAGGGAGTTGGAGAGAATGAGGGAGATTTGCATAGAGAAAATTGGTTTCACATGAGGCCAGTGCACCTCTCCACGCTCTGCAGAGCACCGAGAATTAAAATGCAAAGCCTGCTCACTTAAGGAAATCTTCAGCAACAATTGCAGCTTTTTTTCCGGTTTCGGTCTAGTGTTATTCCCTATCTATCTCTTAACTGCTGAAGCCATCCCCACAGAATGAGATTAAAAGCCCTATGCTTCTACCTTAAAAACAAATAAAAATCTATATTCCTGCAGGAAATACTCCAGGACCTTGATGAGAGTCAGCCCATCGTGATTAGATTTTTACTGCTTGTTTTATTTTTTTCCCCTTGATAAGTCAACATTTTCTTTGCAAATTGTGCACAAAATGAGGAACACCCAGATGGAATGGGCAATCTTGGTCGCAAGCAGTCTGGGAATGTCCACTTTAAACTCCCCCCTCATTTAGTGGGTGGTTCGGAACGAACAGGGAGTGGTTTTTCACCTTGGGCTCGCCCGCAGGAAGAAGTGCAGTCTGGCGATCTTTAAGCCAAGACGTGTCACACATCACTGTAACACAACTACAGGTTTATTCTGTCTGTTCACATTCAGTCAAGTCAGTGCATTCCCATTAATCTAAGAGTCTCCTAGAGAAACTCCGACTTAAGGCACTTCCAGGACATCCAGACCTGGAGGAAGCTCTTCTCTTTCAGCTGAAAGTAAAGTCAGTCAGATAGCAGGCCCAGTTGTACTGGACAGAAACCAGCAGTGTAAAAAGAACTGCACTGGAATTAAAGTTTTAAAACTCATCATGGTGTGAAATGTTACAAAAACACATTGCAAACTTGTAGCAAACCTTGCTATTTGTTATGTAACATGGACTGAGTTCAGACTACATCTCTTAAGTGTTTATTTGAGCACTAACATATCAAGCAAAAGCTGTGAGTAAATAGAGTTCTTAACCTAACACAACCCTCACCCCATTTGTAACTGTATTTTCAGGCTACACTGTCACACTATCCTTAACATTTCTCCCTTTTTGTAGGTAAACGTCCACTGGAATAGGCATTATGCTAAATAAAAAATATTTAGTAGTAAGGAAAGAGAGTGTTACAAAACATCCTATGCATTTTCATTTCATGTAACAATTCTCGTTTTGCTTCGTAAGCTCCTTACAATCCCTAATGCTTTATTTTAAGTCGCATGAAAACACTTTAACAAATGTAATTTGTTACTATTGCATAAGTGGATACCAGTGCAATGCAGTTTGATAACAGTAAAGGATTTGAACACTACTTACTTTTGTACCTATTTTATTTCAAAATACACTTCCACTTAATCTTCTCAAGTCTTTGTTACAGTCTGAAGTAGTCTATTTAGCTAAGTCTTTCAGGATTTCAAATACATCTGTCTTGTCCCCGGGGGCATAGTGGTACCATACAGTAGTTAGCATTGGTGCTTCACAGTGCTGGAGACCTGCGGCAATTCTGGACATGGGGTGCCAGATCTGTGGAGTTTGTATGTTCCCCTGTTGGTTTCCTCTCCCAATCCAAAGATGTATTGGTAGGTTTCTTGGCTTACAGGAGAATTGGCCTTTGTGTGAGTGTGTGTGTCCTTTTCTGCCTATTAGAATTTATAGTTGTATATTAAAGAAGGTGCCCTGCAGTGGACTGGCATCCCACCCAGGGTGTACCCTGCCTTGCGCCTGTTGCTTACCAAGATAAGCTCCAGCTCGCCCACAATCCTGAACTGGATGAATCAGGAAATGGATGGATGTTATCGTATCTCCTCATGTTCTCCCCCTTTCAAGATAAGACCAGTTCAGTTCCTTCAAACCCTCAGTGCACGACATGGCTTTAAAACAATGTGATATTGGAAACTTTAATTTAGAAAATCTCATAACATTGTCCTAGGCACTTATATACATTATTGTAATATGGTAGCTAGAACTGAATACAATCTCGATTAAGTCTTTCTCTCAAAATAATTTCCATGATGGACGTGACAGCCAAACAAAACAATGTCCCAGATATAAAATGGTCATCATATCTCTAGTATAAAACTAAGGAACTGAGACATGACTAAAAATGCATATATATTTTGAATAGCCATTTACTAGGCTGTTCTGTGTTCAGCCCTGGAAAACCTTGTGCTCACTGTATAAATTTATAAGATGATGACTGGGCTTTTTAATTCATTAACATCTTTTTTTTTCATCACATGAACAGTCTCTCTTTTACAGAATATGTTGTCAAGGTGAACCATCAAAAAGTACTGGAGAAAAACTACCTGTGATGTAACTGAAACCAAATAGACAAAAAAAACAAAAATAAAGACAGTAAACAAGCTAGTTTGAAAGGAGGAGTAAGTAAATAATACTGACAAAATACTTTTGACTATTCTGCAGAAGACCTTGGTAGGCGTTTTGCGCCACCTACAGAAAAAAAACCCTTTGAAAAATAAAAGTACTTCAGACATTGAACCAAACCATTACGTAGCTGCAGTTTAACATTACCCATACTTAAGCACAAAAGAAAAACAGTTTGGTCTGGATGATTTTTTAATTGAGTCTTTTAAATCATGTAATAAAATCTTAGAATATGTGAACAAAAATACAACTTAAAGAATTACAAATTTTTGAAATCATTAACCAAGATTTAATGGTCTAAATCTGTCAGTATGAAACTGCTAGGAAGTATTGACTGTGGCCTCCATTCACATTGATATAATTCTAGCATGGCTGGTGCACAGAGCTGACTGCTATGGGATGTTCTGTCAGTTCCTGCACAGCTGCAGCAGTTTTTTTGTATGGGTGGTGGAGATCAGACACTGTTTTAGCACTGACCAGTCACAGTTGACTCTTGTTAATGTTATTAGCAGGAGGATAGCACTGCAGAAGGTGGTGAAGTCAGTGCAGCTCATTACCGGCTGTGAGTTACCAAACATCCAACGATCTACTCAGCTAGATGTCTTAAGAAGTCCAGGTCCATTCTCAAGGACCCCAGTCTTCCCAGTCACAAACTGGTTTCTCTCCTACTGTCTGGTAAATAGTACCAAAGCATTCGGTCAAAGTCCAGCAGATTACGGAACAGGTTCTACAATAAGACTGCTAAACAGGCAACCTGCAGGTCCTTTAGCAGATCACCCATAATGGCTACATGGACATACAGTTTTCACTGTATTCTGTTGATAAATAAACTTTGATCTCACAGATTTTCTACTGGACTCGAATGTTGGCTGTAGCATTGTTTTTTTAGCATTGTAATCCTAGCACTGTGTGGCCTTACATTGCCTTGCTAGAACTATCAAATTGGCATCCAGGGTTGGATAAACTGTCGACTCAATGTATTGCTGAGCAGTGGTGTTGCCCAGAATCTGCATCAAAGCTGAATGTGTGCTGAAGGAGATTCCTCCGCATGTCATCACATTTCCACAACCCCGGTAGTTGGTTTTAACCACACAAATCAGAACAGCATTTACCTCGATCTTTCCACAAAACCTCCATCAGGTCTGTCGAGGGCAAGCCTGTATTCATTGGTGACAAACACCACTTCGTCTGCTGTCACCTCAAGTATGTTTTGCCCCACAGTAGATGGCAGTCTTCTCTGTTGCCTCTGAATGGTCTCCAAGCATGGGAATCATTGTCATGCATGCAGCTGGCTGCAGAGACTTTCTGCTGATATGTGGGTTATTTCTTCCTGGAATTGCTATAATCACTGCAGTCTAAAAATGATCACACAGATAGATCGGATGAATCTGATGGTCCTGGGTCAGTGTGGCATTCCTGGCTTGTCCCAAGCCTGGTGAGTCTTGAAGCAGAACATCTCAATTTCCAGGCAACCTTCTCACAAACAGACTGCCTTCAATCATACCAATAGCAGCAGGCATGATTGAAGGCGATCTTCATTACTCATGCAGGGTATGGTGGTATCTTTCACTGTTCTTGCTTTAATTAATATCATGTCTTTTGGAATGGTTATTTATACAGGTTCTTAATCAACTCCTTTTAGCATTGTAATTCAGCTCAAATACAAAACACTGAGGACCTGGTGTTTTTATTAAATAAAGTTGAGCTCATTATTTTGTTATCGCATAGAATTAAATTGATCAAACAACAAATCTACCTGCTATTTAAAATGTAAATAATATTATATACATGCCCCATGACCTGTTAGTGTAAAAAAAAAATGGATATTGATTTATTATGCATCTTAAAAAAAAAAAACTATTATACTAATGCATAATTATTTGCACCAGCATGGTGTTCTTCCATATGATTTAAAAAAACATTCAGAAAATGGTCTTAGCGTAAAACATCTCAACATTTCTTTCACCCTTTATTTAAATCCATAATTTCTTACTGTAATTTAAGGACATTTCTTGCCTTTTCATGTTTAACACCTTTCTGCATTGCAACTTCTCTAAAAGATTCAGTCAGGGATAACACTTTGAAAAAGGAACCTATTACAAAACTTTTGCTTAGGGACAAAACATGTCCTTAAGACCTCTCAAACTCTCATTTCTCTCTGAGGCATAACTGTAGAATTGAGGAACATGGTTTCCAAAGAACAAGGCAAGATGCTCCAGCTGGGTCAAAGGTTATCAGTGCCTGGCTATCTAGAGCTGCTGTGCTGCTTTCTTCCATCTCTGCTCCTGCTTTTCTGCAGTGGTAGCGCCATCTACAGGCTGGTGTTGGAAACATCTTGAGAAAAGAAGCTCGTACTGCCCACCCAAAAGCACCTTGTCGTGCTTTCTCATAATGTTTGTCCCATTCCAGGAAAAACATGCAAGCACTCATCCAGACCTTCCCGGGCCATATCATTACACCGTGTCACCCTACCGCCCCACTCGTTTGCTTATCATCGAAGAAAATCGGAAAGCTTACTCACCTTGACCCCTCCCTCCTCCCAGTGCTACGTAGCTTATTGATCTGAGATCCTTATTAAGCTATTTCTTTACGTATTAGAGATCACCACAATCCACAACTCAGTGCGACAGCGAGCATTCCCCTGTACCTCGGGTTTGATTTATATTCATTTGTCTCCTAGAACAGGTCTGGATGTTGACTGAAGAAATTGTGTAGGCAGGCTGTCGTTTACAGCTAGTCTTGTTTCTACTTCTACTGCTGGTGAAACTAATCATAATAGTAGGGGTAATTATCAGCAGAAAGTATAAAAAATAAGGCTCTGCTTTGTTAAGCTTCAAATAGTGTCACTTTGTTCACTTTAATTTTGTAGCAGCACAAAAAAAACATTTTCTTCCACTCTGTGCCTCAACCGTCAGCAACCAATTATGGCAACATGCGCGCTATATGTTTGCTCAAAACACGCTACGCTGAGTTGGCTACATTCGTATTTTTACTAGAAGTTGGATCAAAGATCGGTTCCCTCATCAGGTGCAGGTAATGGAGAATCAGTGCACTGGACACTTTCTGCCAGACTGTATTACAGGGTAGTATTCTACAGTTTATTGGCCCTCCCGCAGTCCTAGGAAAAATGAATGCCTAGTGTGGGAAGTGCTAAAACTTCCTCTGTTTCACTGTCCTTTTCTATATTTCTTCTCTTACTGAAATATTCACCCCTCCAACACCTAACTAATCCATTCCAGTCCCAACAGCAGCTCCCAGGTGACCAGCTGCCCCCCCTCACCCCTCTACCACCACCTCCCCATACCTCGCTGACAAAAGGCCTGTCTGTCCCCCGCCTAAATGATTTAAGTTCTAATCAAACATCATTTAGGCTCCATCTCGGAACACTCTCCTGGGGGCCCCTCCCCCGTGGCCCGTTGCCCCAGCAACCACTGTCTCATTTCAGAAGTGTCAGTTCGCATTATTGTCTTCACGCTTCCCTGTGATAACCCGGGCTTGTGCTACACCCCCAGAGAAACTAGCTGTATCAAACCAAGCTCCCTCCCCCAGCCCCGCTCAGCCACACCATCCCTTCGCGCGCGCACACACACACCTCGCCTAACCCCCCCTCCTACCCAGCTCTCCCCAGCTCTCCTCACACATGCACACTCCCCCTTAGGCTCTCCCTGTAGAGAAATTTGCTGTCATTTCATTTCGACTGATAGGGAAAATCACACACAGATGGTCGGAGATGCGAGCTTCACATAGTCACTTGGCGTTTTTTTTTTTGCCATCTCTTTAAAATTCTCCAGCTCTTTCTGCTAAGTAAGGGGTGTGATGCCCGGAGGTAGAGTAGGGTAGGAGCTGGAGCTGAGGGACTGGGACTGACGCAGGGCAGCAGAGGAAACGGGGAGGGAGGGAGACGCTGTGATGGTGGGAGGCTGCACTGGGAGGGAGGGAGAGGCAGCCGGCTGTACTGGGAACGGTGCAGGGATCTGAGATGGGCAGATGTGGAGAGAAGGGGAAAGAACCAGTACTCGGATAACGATGAAGAACTGGGAGACGGAGAAGCAGTGTGGAGCTGTGCTCAGAGGCTGGGAGTGAGGGAGGCACAGGGAGGCACTGGGATAGACACAGGGACATAGGGATAGAAGGACACAGGGATAGGAGCTGCAAATACAGTACTTAGACAAGGTCCAATGGGGGAGTTTTAGATGAGGTCTTCAGAAAGAAGGAAGCAGAGAAGACTTAAGGTTAGGCTCCTGTAATGAGTAGAGCCCCAGGGCTTGGAGAAACTCGAGGCTCAGCCTGCCTATCAGCTTAGGGACATGGGGAGAGCAGGGCAGTGGGGACCAGTAATTAGAGCTAAGAGCCCCTGAGAGTGTTAAGGAGTTAATCCTCCAGGTTGGAGTACAAGGGAACCCAATACAGGGGTTAGCGCCTTGGGACGGGAGAGACGACTTGCGTTTCGGCCAGCAGAAACAGTCCGGAAAGTTCCTGCCGGGGAAGGTGGGAAGACGTCCTCTCAGCAGCCGGCGGAGGGAGCAGAGGGCCAGTCCTGAGAGAGAGAGAGGGGCGGCGGGGGGGGGGGACACCAGCCAGTAAAATAAAGTGAACAACCGAGAAGCAGCAGCCGCTCCAGTTTCTCACATCGAAGAACGTGTGTTCGGCAGATGTGTGAAAGAGAAGCACTGCTGCCACATTTACATTAAAGTGGAATTTACCTCCTCATCAATTATGGTGAGGCTTTTTCTCATCCCAGTAACAGTGCATTTCATTTGTGGCGAGTCACACGGGGGGCTTATTATAAAATCTGAAAGCCTGCAAGGTGCTCTCTTGAGCAGGTTTTTCTTGCTAGAAAAAGTATTCTGCTTTAACAGGACAGGATGCAGTCATGCATCCCTCTTCCCCATCATTCCTATTCCTCATCACCTTTATCTTAGTGGACATGCTCTTCTCTGAAGTCAACAAAAAGATGGAATTTCCGTGATGGACAAGCCATAAACGGGCACTTCAATCTAACCTGCCCAAGTAATAAAAGACTTCACGCTGGGGGCTGTTTCTTAGAGAGCTAGGCAAAACTCAAGCATGTTAAACATTTTCTCTGCCTGACCAAATGTAAAAAAGCATTCACAACTGCTTTTGGATTAGCTTATAAAGTTTAAGAAAATGGAAAAGGAATTCAAATCCATTGTTCATTGACTTCTTAAAACCCATAACTAATTTGGAAGGTGCAGGTATTAGAAAATGATTACTGGTAGTTTGGTACAAATGTCTCTTTTCTGTACATCTTAGCTGCAAAAAATATTTATTTAAAGGAGAATGCTGTTGATAAAGCATGGCATGAGCACCATTTCCAACAGAAGACCTGTCATTACAAATTGTCCCCAGGACCTTGTTCAAACCAGCCCAGACATCTTATTTCTGAACTCTTAATAACTGATTGATAGACCGATTTTTTTAAAAAATGGAATTGCACACATAAAAATGTGCTAGGACCCCGGTGCTGGCGTTTCATTCTGTTTCAGAATTTAAAAGATTTCCAAGAATGTGCTCTGCAGTGTGCCACAACAGTGTATGTAAATACTTTGACTCTTTGTGTATGTCAAATCAACTCAGGTTTTCTACCAGAGAAATGACTGCTGAATGTGGCTTCAAACACCAAGTGCTGAGGAAAACTGAAACTATGATCAATTATTTTATTCGATGACTTTCCGTTTGTAGTGTTATATCTATAGTCTTCAGTCATGAGAGAGATTGCGTGAGTTTTGAGCAGTGTTTGAACTGAAGTGTCGATGCTTAGTCCATCTGGTTCTTTTCTGAGGTCACCAATGCTACAGAAAGGCCACAGTGATAGTGAAATCACCTATTCCCTGTGTGATTCGAGATCTCCAGGACTTTTTCAAAGAAGCTAGACTTTTTTTCAGAAGATGGTAGCTATATACTAAAGTATCTATATAGCAAATATACAGTAGTGGCTTTATCCATGCTAATAGAATAATAGAATGAATTGTGACATACTGAAACTGGATTTCAGTAATTAAATCCTCAAATCTCAAGATACTACAAAAAATCAAACATTTAGAAATAATTATTTTGACAATAAGTGTTAACCTTTTGCACAGTTAAAATTGCCAGTTCATGGCCATACAGAAACGTGTGATTCCCATTCCCAGTACTGTTTTGATTAAGCTAGTGCATTGCTGGATTAGTCTGTATGTTTCTATAAAAGAAAGACAGGAGTGCATCACTCATGAAACATACCAGTATGTGAAACATACGCCAGTGCTTAGTGGAATGGCAGTTTGTCAACTGAGATAACAGGAATAGAAATGGTACCAGACTTAATCGATGAAATATGAAACTTTTTTTTAGGGTTTCAGAACTACAAAACACACCGTTTTTAATGAATTCAATTGTATTACAATTATTGTATAAAGACCATTAAAACCTGTTCTGATATTTAAGGACACACACAGATATGGATTATTTTCCCAATTTTTTCTGTACGAATAAGGTGAAGAGATATTTGTCGGATACTATGTTATGAATCAATTTTTAATTGCAAGCAAATATTATTAATGCATCATGACAGTAACCTATAGTGCTAGGCTTCTGCTTCAGTGGTGGTAATCTTTTATATACTGTAGCTATTCTAAAGAGTAATCTTCTGAAGTATTTCTTTTCTTTAGCGTTGTTTGTCTGTACGTAGAGAAGAGCATGATTGTGGTATGAACAGAACCTGAGGTTAGATTTGGGTTTTTATTTTTGTACTTGGTTTAAGCAACAAACTGTTGAACTGGTTATTCTTGCAATGGGAACTCAAGGTACAGAAATCACTGTGAACAGTTCTGTTAATAGGAAAGCAACAGATGTATCTTAATTAAAACTATTTATCTAATAAACATGTCTTTGACCTTTTATTGCTATCAACATATTCCTTTGGTGAAAGTATGCCTTTAACTGTTATTTATTGTTATGTTTAAACCTTTTAACTATTGATCAATTTCCCAACTCTCCATGAGATTAATACTGAATCCTGTCAGTGTTGTCTTTTTTTACTGGGGCAGGAAGGCTGTCTCAAACTAAAGTCTTTTGACACCGTACCATACCTGTTCAGAGAAATACACATCATAACCGACATTAAATTACATGAAAATGAAGTTGATTCAGAAAGCTTTACTGGAAAAGAAAGGTTGTGTCCCCTCCAAGATATAGTGTCTCCTTACTATCTTGTATTTACCTACAGTATACCTTTTGCAGTGGTTGGGAGATCGTGAACTGGTCATTCCTTGCTGGTGTATAATCCCAGAGGATGGTGGTCATTTTTAAATAATTGTCATTTTAGGTGCATGTCTGCTGTAACCAGCACCTACATGACAGAGTCAGAATGGGACACTTGGTGATACACAAGCACCTCAAGCATTTTAAGTGAACATAAATATTTAAGAGCATTAGAAAAACTGCAAATGAAAAGGGTCATTCCACCCATCTATCTCATGGGGTTACGAACGGTTAATAGTTTTAAGGCTCTCAACCAGCTGAAAGACGCCAGGGTAGCAGCTTGGACAACATCAATGGGTAGTTTGTTTCAGAATCACTGTGTAAATATCTCCTTCATTACACAGTTTTAAATTCACGTTGCTGTGGTTTCCACTTGTGTCTTCTTAATTTTGGTGAAACAAGTTAAAGAATTGATTCAGTTCCATTGAGTTAACTTTGAAGATTTTGAATACTTGAAACAGGTTCTCTCTTCATCTTCTTTGTGAGTAAAGCTGTTCAGATCATTTTGCCTGTCAGGGAAGGACATTCCTTTAACTTCAGAAATGCATCTTGGCACTTTTGTCTTGACTGGATTCAGATCAGCAATATATTTTTTGAGATGTGATGTTCACATTTGTATGCAATATTGTGAATGAGTGAACATGAACACATTGTACAATGTTAACATCCCTTTATTTAAATTCTGTGCTTTTACTATATATCCTAAGGTTAGATCCTTCCTTTGCTTTTTATTGCTTCCACATGTCACTTGTCACTTCCACTTGTCAGGAAGATGCAAATATGTCAACATAAACACCTAAATCAGAAGTTTCTTCAATCTGATTCCCCATCTTATATTTATAGTTATTTTTATAACTGTGTGTAACACTTTGCACTTATTTACTTTAATGTCATCTGGCAAGTATTTGCCCAGTCTTTTTTTTTCTCTTTTTTCAACTTGAACTGCTTCTACAATGTTTGATAACTTCAATTTTGGTATCATCTAAAAACTTGAACTTAAACTAGTTTACAAACAATACCACAATCCAGATCATCAATATTAATAAGGAAGACCTCTGCTCTCATGCCCTTCACTGACAGGCGAAATGATCTGAACAGTTTTACTCCCACAGAAGATGATTAATTAGCCTCCTGCTCATTAGTTCTCTTCTGTGTTCACATTCCCTGCGACCACCAGATGACTTCATGCCCTCATTCCTTGTGCCTGTTGCTTGCTGTGGAAGACTCTGGCTCCCTGTGACCCTGAAATCAGTGCAGCACTCTGAAAATAGATGAATGTCTCGTGCTGGTTTGTGCACTTGTAGCTCTAGTGGAATCTGTTGCTGGTAGAACAGTCAAGTACCCTGCATTCCTGGTGGTCACTTTACATTTGTGACACTCCCATAGCTGCAGGTTGTCAATATGGCACCTGACCTCTTCCATCTTTCCTGTCTCTCTGAAATGCTGCGTTTCCACTAATGTAATTTACTCCTGTTGTGTCATATTTTGGTGATAACAATTCCATGATAATTCAGTAGCTTCTGTCTTTTGGATTTTGTTCCTAAAACTCCTGGCACTCAGGTATAACTAATTAATACCCAGCCCTTTCATGTTTTTCCCACAGGTTCCCTTTTCAACTCTACTCCCTATAAACCTCCCCTTGTTGAGTTATCCTTCCTTCTAGTTTAAATGCTGTCGGAGTAATTCCTGCCCCTATCCAGCCGGTATCCATTGTGTTCAGAGTTCATTCATCATGTCGGTACAGACATTTCCAGTTTCCAGTGACCGAGGAAGCTGAAGCCTTCTTGAGTTTACCATGTTCTCAGCCACATGTGGAGTTATTGGATTAACATTTGCTGTTCGCAGTGCTGTTGACACAGTGTCCCTGCTTCATATCACACCTGCAGTGTTTCCAAGTACAGTATACAGTCCCCAAAGCCACATTTATTTAACAAAACAATCTGTACTAAACCTTAAGAGCCAGTGAAGTTAGTAAGGTAAGATTTATGCAAGGACATGAGAGGGACATGAGAGATTTCATGACCACAATTCAGCTTGCTGTAATGCCCAGAAGAATAAAATAAAGGAAACCCAGGGTTTACACCATAGAATAAACATCAACAGATTTTACCTTGGAGTCTCTATGTGGTTTAACCTGTGGATGTGGTGATATTGATTACCAGAGCGTTCCATACTAAGCTAATACTAAGGGATTTTCTTGGACAAAACCTGGATTAAGAAAAGGAGACAGAGAGAGACATATGTGTAATAGTATATAATCACTAAATTCATCACCTTCTGTTTTTCACCAGTTTGCATGTGGATCTCACTTGTATTTAAATCCTCTGTGATCTTTGTGATGCCAAGGAATGCAGTTCTTAAAACCAAGGAACCGTTTTCTTAACATAAATACTGCTCCATTGGGCCCATGAGAAAGGCTCTGAACCCCAGCTGCTCCAGGGGCGCCGTATAAATGGCTGACCCTGCGCTCTGACCCCAAGCTTCTCTCCCTGTCTGTGTGTCTCATGGAGAGCAAGCTGGGGTATGTGAAAAGACAAATTTCTTATGCAACAAATTGTATATGGCTAATAAAGTGATCTTATCTTATAAATGTTGATAAAAGTTTTCTTTGGGTACTTAAAAACCAGTATCAGGTGTTTTTGTCTCGTCAGTTGCAAACAATAGTTTGATTTAGTTTTCTATTTTGTTGTCTAAAACGTGTTCATCACTAATTATATTCATCAGATCCCCAGAAATCCATGAAATGTAAGGTTTTTCAAGAGCCCCTCTTTCCATCGAGAACATCTGGGCTGTGAAGAGCAGAGCTCTGGTGCCACCCTGAGGACAGACAGATTGCTTCACCTCTTGCCCCCCATTGTCAGCCAGTGCTACAGAAACCAGTTACCAGCAGGGGTCACTGTGGCTCATCAGGCCAAGGGTCATCTGGAGACAGTTAGCAATATGGCCCAGCTTCGATTCAGACTGGAGCTGTAACCAACTGGGTATCCTCTCGGGAGTCCATCACCCCTGGTTCAGTGTACAAGCAGAGAAGACCGAAGGGGACTATTTGTTTATATACCCTGTGTATAGGTTTGTTCATATACCCTTGTTTCTTTCAAGAAACGACTGGATGAGATCCCTGGATCAACTAAGCTAACTGTCAAACTGGCTGGACAGGGACAAATGGCCTCCGCTTTTTGTAACCTTTCTTCTACTCTTATGTCCTGTGCCTTACTGTGCAAGCACTTCAACATTAGTGATCATGACGTCATGAATAATTGAGTGCTTTCCAAACAAATGTCTTTTATATCTTGATTAGGTGGTCATGCATGTTTTCGTAATCATGTCTGCATTATGAGTGCGAGGTATCAGCAGCAATGACGAGCGCGCCAAGCTGGTGGCCGGATCACATGGTAGCAGAAGACAGTCAGTCAGCACTCTGAAGGTCACAGGACACAGGATGTGTTCCTGCGGACCTGCGCACTCTCAATTTTGTTTGCCAGCTGATTTTCTATACCTGTGGAATCACTGCCTGATGAATAGAATCGCTAATCCGCACGTTTTGGTGCACCTGATTCTACATACCCTCTTAACCACACTGGCAGAACTAAGGGTTCACTTACTTTTTCATACAAAGGTATTGAATGATGGCTGATTTTAAAAAAATAAAATGATGACAAAGTAGACTAGGTGAAGGTCAATTATGTCTAAAAAACGTTGGACCATAAAATCGTAAAGCATCTCTGTCCCAATTAAAATGCTGAGTCCCCCACAAAATCTTTCTTGAGCCACGTCTTTCTTGTTTTGACTGGCAGTAGCCACTGGAGAACTTTAAAAGGCATCCTAGACTTAAGACGGGTCGTGATACAGTGGCCGTGGCGTCGTGGTTGAGCTCTAAGTGGAGTGTTGCCCCCGTGGTTGGCATACCGAGCCCCTGAAAACAATTTCAGTGTGCCCACGTCCACCCCCACCCCCCAGCTCTCTCCAGCGATCAATCGCACTGTCCCCCCAGCCGGCTTCTGATACATTTAGCTGAAATTAATGAACAGCAGCAAAACTCCCCCTGCACTCAATATAAACCTGCCGCAGCCCAGAAGGTTAATATTTGAAGGAAGGGGCCATAAATATGGAAAATGGGACTTTTAATTAAATAAGCAGCCTTTAAAAGGGCTCCCGGGCCCGGCTGCTTTTGTTTAAAGATGATTGATTGAGTGCTATCTCTCGGCGCGAGGCCATTTGTTTTCCTCTCCCTCTGCCTCGTCCCGCGTCTCCTCCTGCTCCGAGGAGCCCGCAGCGCTGCCGCGTGCCGGGGAGGGCCTCGGCACAGCCGGCTCCCGTGCGCCTGCATCCCGCATCCCCGCCGTCCTCCGGAGCCCTTACCGATCCCGTGTCCGTGTGCCTTGGAACCACGCGTCCAGCCTGTTCAACGAGGTCATGCTCTTCCTTCACACGCGTGGCGCTGCTGCAAAACACACAGCCGGATCACCAGGGGCTGGATACATTCGTCTGTAGTGTAGTGGTTTATAGAGTGGTCTTAAAAAAGATCCAACCATTTCTTAATACTTGTTTGGAAAGATGGACCACAGGTTAAAGTGTCAGTTTATTTGTTTATACTCCACTGATTTGAACTGTTTATTATTCTGAAGCTGTTCAAATATAATAAATATTATGCAGCACATAGGCGTGCATTTTCTGCGCTCAATGTTCAAGTTCAAGACATTATCCATCACTGCTTTAAAATATAATTTTATTTAAGGGCTTGACATGCTTAACACTGCCAGTCGGTCTCTCATGTAAACATAAGTGCTTGGGAAAATATTTCAAGGCAAGCCATGTGCTATTTCCTTATAGTGCAGAGTTTTCTCAGAAATCCTCTTAAAGAGATATACTGCCACCCACAGGATCAGCATTCCTGTCTAAATCAGCGCTGCTCTTCCTGTGATCAGAGGATTCAGCAGTGGAATCGCACTGCACACAGTCTATTCTTAGAAGGGAAACAACATTCATCAATGGAAAAATAAATAATGAACAGTTTCCATTGTCTTCTGCATCTTTTGTCTGTGGTCACATTGCTGTGAATGACTTGACTTTCTATCACCAGTACAGAACACACGATGCCTCCAGCAGATGCTTGAAAATAATCATTAAAAAAAAAGAAATACAGACTTTGGCTGTGTGCATCAGAAATAGAAATTGGGTGTTTTGATTTGAATGGAAAACCAAAATGAGTGTTGCCTTTGAGCTTTACAAATAACCCCGAAGGGTAAGCTTTTTCACAGGCCTCAGAAGTCTCACTCCACACAATAAGGGTCACACACTCTGCCTTCAGTTCCTGAGTTCCAGAAGGCATTACTCACATGAGAGATCTAGCAGCAAAGATCACTCACTTATCAGCCCGACTGCAGCTCGTCTTTCACATGGAAATCTCCACAGCTTTTACACTGAGTATGCAGCACTCGCATGCTCCAGTTCATTATGCAATATAGGACACTGGAGTATTTGCTTTTTAAAGCAGTGTAGATTTTAAAATAAAGGAGTTTGTAAAATTAAAGAGGTTCCTTATGGATCATAAAACTGGGTTATCGGCATCCCTGCAGGACTGGTAATGAATGATAAACACTCCACTAATGCATGAGACTTGACCATGGGATTACTACTGGGCGAGGCTACTGGCCAAATCTGACTAGGTTGGGGCAAACAATGTCCTTGCAAAATGCCGTTTTATAGGAGCATTTAGCTTCCCAGTTCTGGATTATCTGGATCCAAGACTTGATCTCATCTGGTGCTCTAGGAGAAGCAATTCAATTTGAGGGGCATGCAGTTTGGACCACAGCCCACATCATTGTTGTATGCAACCCACTTGATCTACACCACAGTCTCCAGACAGAATTCAGAGAAACCCATCTCTGCCTTCTGAGTCCCACCGACATCTGTAATCAACACAGCTTATGATAAGATATTTCTGTTTTGCATACAGTGAATGCACTGACATTTAAGAGAGTCCATGTTACAGCCTGACAGTGGTCTTTTATCAGCAAATAGGATGTATAATACTGTAGTGCAACAAAGCCTTGGCTGTACGTGAAGTATCTTTGTAAACTCAGCATCAGAGATAAGGTTCACAAACAGAACAGCAGCATTTCTCACTTATACTGTGTGGAGCAACACGTTCTAGAAACAGATGAATCTCTGGGGGCCCTAATAGCAGCTTTATTTGGCTCAAATTTCACATTATTTTTAGACTTTAAAATTTAAAACATGAGAAAACTGAGCATTCTTCTGTTCCTGTGGTAATTAACAAAACAAAAACATCAGCATTTTTTTCTTTGTTTGCAACACACACACAACCTGATGCATTTCTGATTAATTCTGGAACGAATATTTAAAAAAAACAATGTTCGATATATGACATTGCAGCAGATATACTTCTCTGGACATTCACTGTGATCATATATTGGCTGCTTTACTGTGAAGAATGCCAATTAAAGTCAAGGCAGAATCCACAGCAGGGCCTTTTACTGTTCAGCTCCTTTATTATGCGGGAGCTGTGTCTGAAATACTGTGTGTGACAGCCTACCCCACCCTCCAGCCCCCAGTCCTCGCTGACAGGTGAGAATAGAGCCTCTGTAGTCTCCCCCCTCCCCCCACCACAGACTGCACTTCTCGCCAACGGGCAGACAGGCTCAGCTCATTTCTAGCTATGAAGTGAAAATGACTGGTGCTCCAGTGAATGGCAGTCTTCATCAAAGCTCTTGCTGCAATCCCTAGCCATTCCCTTCCAAAACCCAGAGAAGGGATCTGCTCTGACGGCTTCAAATGACCTTTTCCATACCATCCGTTTCCTTGCTGCTTCTTCCAATTCAGGGTCGCTGGGGAGCCCGCGCCTACCCCCGCGAGCTACAGGCGCAAGGCCATCACAGACTCAAACATGCACACTCCCGCCAGGGCCAGTTTTCCCAGAAGCCATTTAACCCTCCAGAATGTCTCTGGACTGTGGGAGGAAACCAGAGCACCCAGAAACTCCCCACAGACAGCACCCCAGCGATCGGACCCAGGGTAGTGCTAATCGCTGTGCCACCCTGCCACCCGTTCATCCCATTACTGTTGCTACTCGGATGTTCTCCTCTCGCCTCTCAGGCTCTCTGCCAAGCTGCCTTGAATTTCTAATCGCAGCTCATGACAGCACTGCGGCTCATCACACACATCCTTTCTCTCCTGGATCTACTCTGAGGGCTGGAGACCCGGCCCGTTTCACTGGTCCTGTTGCACTGTACAGGCCAGATCAAGACAGCTGTTGTGTTTGATCCATGGTGTCATCAAGCTGTGGGGTCCCAGAATCACAAGAACATATTCCTCTCCCAGCTTAAGACAGCAGCCCAGGGGCAATTGTGGGCGTGGTTTTCTTGCTGGCTAAAATACGACAAAGCTTTACTTTTTTCAAAAACACTTTAGATCCAAGATATTTTCTGCATCATCGGCACTCCAGTTGACTATGATCAACATGCATCCTCTCCCTGTGTGGCACTCAAGTGACGGCAGTACTGACTGACACGTCTTGATTACACTCCTTTAAGGGGTACTGATAGCAGAATAAAAGGTGGCTTATCATTAGTCATCCCCTGCTTTGATTCAGTAGTTTTATCCTCTTTTAGTTGTCTACCAGAGCTTGCAAGTAGACTTCAGCAAGGTCCTGAGCCCTGGTGCTCAGCTCATAAAGCTCATAAAGTCCCTTTAACCAGCTCTTCCCAAAGGCTCAATGAATGAAGAAGTACACATAGTTACAGGTGAGCATGGACAGCAATCAGTAAGATTAAGTGTGATAGTGGAGCCTGTCCTCCACCAGAAGAGTTAGGATATTAGCCAAGCAAAACTCGGAGATCTCCTGTAGATGCATAAAAACCAAGCTCAGGATTACAGTCGGGTACAGACAGAATTTACCCACTGTCCCAAAGACGCACATTGAGCAAAGTGCCTATTCCAGAACAGTGAATGGAGCTGAGAAAGGACCAATCCAGACAGGGGGCCAATTTCTCATGTCTGCCTGGACAATTGGGGTGACAATTGTTTTAACAGCAGTGAATTCGCTAGGTAATTAATTCAAGGTGTTGAATAATTATATTCTTGGAAGTCTCGCAGCTGCTACGGTTTGTATGTAATTTGATGGCACTTATGTTACTTTTATGTGGTAAACAACAGTTGTCAGTTTAAAGGAGGGCTCCCACTCACTGAATTTTAGAGTGCAGTGGAGCCTCTTGAACACTACAATTATCTTAATAACTGGTACATTTTACACATTAACTTAAGAGAACCTGCTAAGAAACTTCTGAATTTTATTAATTTATATGATACAGACCCTTCTGATTTGGTTTCAGTGTGATATAACACTGCAGAGATAACATTGCAGAGATATAAATTTCTGCAATGTTCTTCAATGTTTTCTTACATTCCATCCAACTGATCATTTTGTTTCACTTTTAACTTTGGTTTCACTGAAAAACTGATAGCTTTTCAAACTTTTCTGCCAGTCCCTTTCTCATGTTTTTAAAATGTGTGCATTTATTTAAATGTATTTAACAGTGCAGATTCAGCAAACAGATAAGGTGGTACAATGACTACTGAAGGACAGAGGTACTTATTATTCTGTACATATTTACAATTCAGACTCTGATACAACTGTAATGTAAACTGTGCTGTTTTGGGGAAATTTACTGTAATTTGTTTTCTTGACCTACTATATACAGGTATATTTCAGCTCAAGCTGAGGGTAACACTTTTAAATGGTACACTTAGGTGCTGATGTGTTTAAAATCTTCCCAACAGTTAAATAAAAAATAAATGTAATCTATTGTACAATGAAATAAAGATAGTCCAGAGATGATAGATAAAAGAGTAGCACTCTATGAGTGGAAAAATACAAAAAACAGTCCAAGAAACAAAATGATTTGGAAACACTCGAGTTCAGTATAATGCTAGAAATTATATCCAGTAGTACTACCAAATAATTTACTTTTATCCAACTAAACAACGTCTTAAGGCTTTAAGACTGAAGGGGATGTAGTGAACATTGGGTGCTGCAGTATTTATTTCCTTTCATTCTTGAATGTATCCCTTCTTTCATCTCATTTACACTGTGACAGTGAATATGTTAAAAATTAATCTACACAACTGAGTTTCACAGTTTTAAAGCACAATAGGCTACATTTTTCAACTACTTACTGTCCTGCTGAGACTACACCTGTTCTTTCTTTGTAGGAAAATAATGTAACAAAGTTGTAAATGCATATATGTTTCAGGATGATAATTTAACCCTCACAGGTTGAATTTAAATGTTGAAATGTTTCCTTTTGGTTTTGTAACGCTCAGAACTTTTCTTATTTCAACAGTACTGTGATAAAATTAGCTTGGAAGAAAATACTTTATCAATAAGGCTCTGCATTTAATAGAAGGACTTACCAGTTTGACCCTTGGACAGGACTCAAACCTGTTCATTTTTGTAAGACTAGAAATTATTTTGCTTCTGTTGAGTTCCTTCCAAATGCACAGCAAAATTGCAGTTCAGATAAAAGTTAGTTAAGCACTTGAGCAACTAGACTGATGAAGGTCAAAGCCAGTACCACAGATCCTGTAGGCCAGTGACTGTTCGTTAATCTAGTCTAAACCATTAACTGACAGTGGCTTTGATTACGGGTGGCCCTGTGGTGCAGTGGCTGGCCTGGGGCCCTGGGCTCAATTCCAGACCTGGGTGCCGTCTGTGTGGAGCTTCATGCTCTGGGTGCTCTGGTTTCCCCCCGCTGTCCAAAGTCATGCTGGACGGTCAGTTGGCTTCTGGAAGAATGGGCCCTGGTGTGAGTGTGTGTGTCTGTATCTGTGATATGGTGCATCATGCCCTGTGCCCATTGCTAGTGAAGACAGGCTTCGGCTCCTCCTACCCTGCATTAGGTAGAACTGTTAGAATGTGGATGGCTGGATGGACTGTGGCTACTCAAAGGGCAGCACAGGGTTCCGACCTCCACCAGAGTAACTTGCTGGACACCTGTGACCTGTAACTTGCTGGACATTAGTGAGCAGTGCTGCATTAAAGCCAAATAATTCTGCTCAGAATAACTGTGTACGCCATTGGGGAGATACCGTACATTACAAAGGACGTGTGTATGTAGTCTGCATTTCTGCTGTGCTGGTGCATCTGTAATAGCACTGACCATGCCAATTAATGACTGCTGATTCCACAATTTACAAAAAAATGCCTAATTGTGAACACATTACTTGGTACAAAAAATTGTCAGCCAAGTGAATAAGAGAAGAAAGTAGCCACACGTCTGAAGTGCTGCTGTTGGAAAGGACACATGTTTACTTGATTGCCGACATAGGCTACTCAGCTGTGAGAATTTCACGAAAGAGGTGCGACTGACACACCATTGCTTTCGCACCGAAACAAGCTGCCTTCTGCACGGTGCTCAGCCTCATTACTGCCGACACGCCACAAGACAATAGGGAAAACAAGAGGCGCAATAAACCGTGCTTTTGACTGGCTCGAAGTCTGAGCTGGAAACGCACACGTTCAGCTGTAAGGAGACTGTGTGAAAAAACAGAAGCACCCAGGCGAAGTGAGAGACGCAGAAAAGAGAGAGATGAAGAAAGCACAGCGAATTACAGAGAGGAGGACTGAAAGGCAGCACAGTGTGCAGATCTCTTCGAGAGCTGAAAGGATTGTCCTTTGTTAAGCACACTCATCTATTGCTATACTGCAGAATGTGCTAGACTACATGGTTTTGCATTATAACACAATTCTGTCCCAGATGCCTCTTTGAAGTAAAAGATATGAAACTGCTGCAGTACTTAGGCTGATCCTTGATTCCTTTTGTTTTTGTGATGGCGACATAATACATTTCTACGAAGTCTCATGTAGTTTGACCAGATCACTTGGATCCATCTGTTCAAAGTGATCTGTTTTTGTACACCATACAGAAGCAGTGGGAGTAATCAAATAGAGATTTGCAGATTTCAGTGCAGTGAAACCTACACATGAAGAGGCACAGAGACATTACAGATGGGTGGACACGCAGAGAAGGGTATATTCAGGTATATTAGGAGGTTGTGCAAAGCTAAAAGCAGAACGTGGATACATGCAGACTGAGCAGCAGAGGTAGGAGAGACGGGCAGAGCAGAGCTGGTCGAAAGAGTTAAAAGGAAAGAAGGTGGAAAAAAGCAAAATAAAGCGGAGAAGGAAAATGGACAGCAGAAGCAAAGGAGCCGAGAGAGCAGAGAGTGATGGCTGGAGCAGGCAGCTCCGGCTTCTTTTCGGGCGCATTAAAAATTCAGCAGCAGGGAGCAGGCCAGGGATTTGCAGTAATTAGATGACAAAACGGCGTCGGGCGCAGGGCGCTGCAGAGACGAGAGAGGGGTCACACACGCTGCCTTCGCGGCTGGGTAATTTGTAAGTGTCAATCACAGCACTGCCAAGAGAGTGCCTGCGAGAGAGAGAGAGAGAGAGAGGTCTGGTGGTGGAGGGGTGAGGGGGAACAGAGATGGAGAGAGAGAGGGCAAGTCAGAGAGGAGAGGGAGTGAGACAGTGGCAGAACAAATCTGGGGGGAGAAGGAGGAAGAAAGGAGGTGGCAGAGAAGGGAGAGAGGTAGAAAGCGAATGAGGAGCAGAATAAGCAAGAGTCCGTAGGAATATCTGACAACAGCAGCATTTTTCACATTTTCATTGGCTTTGGGGGGATGCAGCCACCTACAACACTACTGGCAGGAAAGCTCTCTCAGGAATCACGGAGGAACACGATCTGGATAAGACAGCATCATCCATGGGGACATGACTGTATCCCTCAGCATCCCAGTGCAGAACTGTAAAATACCAGATTTCCTAGTTATTTTCAACACAATTTCAGAGATCCTGTAAGCATTCTTGACCGGCAATGCCAATCTGGATTGCTTATTGGAAAAGTAGCCATTTCACATCAGCAAAGCAGGAAAACACTGGACAAAGCACTGACATCACTGGATTAAGATAAAACACCCCAACTGCCAATTCCATAACTGTTACCAATCAGGAAGTGTTTATAATTAGTCCCAATGTACAGGAAAAATATAAATGTATGGAGCACAATGACTTTATTGTTTTAAACTGCAGATTATTTCAGTATCTGTAAAATGCAAATTCCAAAAATAGTAGGAAAAGATGGGCAGCAGCAGTGTCTGTCCAAGATGGAATGCAGGACTTCACTTCAAATAAAGGACTTTAGCAATATGTCAGTGGAAGGAACCTCCATTCTAACTCTGAGTTACAGGTAGCCAGTGAAGATTTAATGATCATTACAAATTAAAACCTGGAAAAATTGGTTAGAAAGGTATACAAGCCCATGATTAATAGCAATTGTAAACTGGCTCTGGTGTAATGAACTGCCTAACAAATCATACCATGCTTCTGATGATTTCAGAATAAAATCAGCTGTTCCTGTAGGTCTGCTCCGCCGAGCAGTGTAAAGACTCAGCTTGGTCAACAGGGAGCTATCAAAATGACCTCCAGGATAAAGTTGTGACACAGCACAGAGCAGGAGAAATGCCTAAAATGTCCCTTGAAACAGTCATGGCCATCATTAAGAAGCTGAAGGCATCTGGAACTGCCAAGACCAGCTCAGGTCATCCCTCCAAAGTAAATGGCCTAGCAAGGAGCCCGATCAGAGAGGCCAGCAATGTCGTGTCAAAGACTGGTCAGTGTGGACATATCACAACAAAATCCCAGGCTCTTCATAAGTCAGGGCTGTATGGGCGATAAGGAAGCCACTACTTGAAAAACCCACATCGTCTCTTTTGAGGTATGCAGAACAACAATGAGGAGATTCTGAAGCCATGTGGGAAAAAAACTTTGCAGTCTGATGATTCCAGGATAGAACTTTCTGGCCTAAATGCAAAACGTTGCGTTTGGTAAAAACCCAGTACAGCACATCACCGACAGATTACCATTCCTACTCTGAAATATGTTGGGTACAACATTCTGTTTCAGGGGTGGATTGTAGCAGAGACGGGGCACAGGTCCGGAATTTAAGAGAAAATCAATTAAACAAAATACAGATGGATAATTGAAGAAAACCTGTTGCCCTCTGCAAGGAAGTTGAAATGGGGAAGGAAGTCCACCCTTTCACATGACAACGACCCTGAGCATACATTCAAAGCAACAGAGGAGTTGGTAGAAAAAAAGGTCAGAGACCTGATTCCAATCCAATTGAAAATCTGTGGAAAGACTTGAAGATTGCAGTCCATCAACAGTCCCCTTGCGATTTGATTGAGTTTGAGCAGCTGTGCAAGGAGGAATAGATAAGTCTAGGTGAGTTACACTGGTACAGACCTATCGAAACTGAATTATGGCTGTATCTCAAGCAACAGCAGCTTCCACCAAATACTACTACTTTTCATACTGTTTGAGCAGTTAGTCACAGGGTGGCTGTATATTGAAATGTCTAAATAACAGTAAAAGAGATTCTGATTTAATGTGTCTTGATTTCAGGCTGTTAGGCCACAAAATTGAGGACTTTGGGGCATTATACGGAAAGTCTACACACCCTTTCTGTTACAGGAATCACTGAGCGTGGAGACAAAGAAACACCTACAGTAGTTATTTCAAACTGGGTGTGTCATACCTGCTCTCGCCCAAAGAACGCAGAGAGCATCACTCAGGCTGTTGCCACGTTAACCAAATCAGGAAGAAAATCAATTTTCCAATCACTGCACACCTCCCCAAAATAGCTGGGCTCACACCAGCCAGCCATACACAAACACGGGCAGCTCGGCGGTAAACAAGCTCTGGGGTGTTTGTAAACAGCGAGACAAGGCTCTGCTCTGGTCTCCGTTATACACACGTGTGACACCCTGACACGTCACCCCACCCCCTCTCGCGCCGCACGGAGCTGCTGCGTGTCACACACGTCACCCGAGCACCTCGGATCCACAGATCGGGTGGAGAGTGCCAGGCAGGGGGCTCCTCTTCTTGACGTAACGTCTCCCCGGCCGCTCTCTTCCTGCTTGTGTGTCGTTTTGTACAGCAGCCTTCAGAGCCACAGGGCCACCCGCACATGTCCGACTGCGACACAACTAGGAAAGCAAGAACATGCAGCAGAGGTTTTAAAAGAAACTGCAAAGGAGACAGTACCAGTAGGAATCGGTGGTCAATAAATCCAGATAAGAAGTCATTGATATATAAGCACATTTCAGTTAAGGATTCTTATTAAACCGTGCCAGTATGTTTGTCTGCGAGTGTAAACTTTTCACGGCAATTCATCCTCCCTGAAGCAAGAGGGTAAAGACGGCATCCTGAGTGACTGCCCAGCAGTAGACACAGAATTCATAAATAGTTGCCATTAGAATGGTGCAGGCCTTTGCTGTGGAGCAAGGGTTAATTATGTTTCTACCATGATCAGAATTATTGAACCTTATTCATCTGTATGAAGGAGAGTAATATATGATTAATTTCTTTTTACCAAATCTGATAATACTCATATTTTCATTTTCCATTGATTTGAAATGTGTTGCTGTTGCAGCATTCGGTGATCTTGTTCTCCTTGATTGATTGTGCCAGCAAATGCTCAACTGAGAAAATGATTCCAGCACAAAAATACAAAGTGTTTTTCAGGCATCTCAGCTGGTAAAATCCTCTGCTCAGAGCTTAGGTTGCGCCATCTAAATCAGAGGTCACCAGTTCAAAAGCCAGCCTGTATCACTTGCCCAAAGATTTGGATTAATCCAATTAATGTGTGAGCAGTTTTTAGCTCTGCTATCTGAGCTGTTGGCTGTGTTGAAAGATGAGGACCAAGCATTGCAGTTGAGCTTAGATAGCGATGTCACTGCAGTTGGGTACATGAGTAGCAGCACAGAGTCTTCATCCGTATCTTGGTCACTCAGGGAGACCACTAGTATGGCCGGCTGGTTCCCTTCCTCTGGAATTATTGGATCCCGGTTTGTATGGTTTAAGTTGTAGGGAGCAGGCGATGGCAGACAGCCGAAGAGTCACTGCTCTTATTCCGAACTGGTCCTTCTGTCACAGAGCAGCCTTGGGCAAACGGCCAGTGGTGTCAAGGTGTGGGCGAAAGGGAAGTGCTGCTGTTGTTCTTTTGTTCTTTTTTCCATGTTGGACTTTTGAGCACTTACAGATTTAAAAAAAAACTCCACTAAGTGCCCACATTACCTTCCTGACTTTCTTCCAAAATGGCATGAGAACAATAGAGCAAAAGTAGGGGAAAAAAAAAAGTTTTGATACAACGGGCCTGTCAGTAAATATATATTTTTTTAATTAAAGATTTCAGGGCTGAACAACAGCTGCTGTTCCTGCTGTTTCGAGCAAGTCAAAAGATGAAGTAATAGACTTCTGTTCTTCAATGGCCACAAAGTTATGGCAATGCTCTGTTCCTTTCAAAGCTTTATTTTTCTTAAATAAAATAACTCCAGCACAATCACAGCTGTAATACCCACATATCCTTCACATTTGTGATACGTGTTCAGCATTACAATGGACCACAGCCCCTCAGTTCATTTTCCATTGGTAAAGAATGGCAGTGGGTTCATTCACCATCTTACAAAGTCACAGTCTGTTCTCAAGGCCAGTATTGTACACACTTGGCCACTTTCTCCCTTTGTTAGGACACATTCCCCACTTCTCACACACAGAAGAATACAGGTATTTTTTTAAACACAAATATTGATGAATACACGAGACGATTCACATTTTTATGAATATCAGCATGCTCTAAAAAGAAAAAACTTTCAAGGTCTGATTCAGCCTTTCAAAAGAATATTTTTGCAAATCTGAGCAGTCGGAACGCGGACACACGCACACACATCCTCCTGCATTGTCTTGGCCGTCTTTGTCTTCGTGCAATTTAATTCATTTCTTGGTAAATTGAAAAAAAAACGAAAGGGCACTGCATTAGTGATGAATATAGCAGGCAGATTTCAAAGATCTAGTTCGCACAATACCTTCCCAACCCCCAGCTAAGAAATGTAAACCTTACCTTGTGGCAATAATGCATTCACCATGAAAGACCAAGTGTACAGTATATGCTGTAGGTTTGCAGAGCATATAGCAGCCTACTAGATCACATGGAAAATGTTCTAGGGGTCACTGGGATTTCCCTTTATTGATTAGGCTGCTATTTGATTACCAGGAGACAATTAAGAAATCTTTGTTGCTTTTAAAATAGCGTCATTTACTCAGGGCGTTCCACAGGGTTCCATACAGAGACATCTTTTTTTTTACTACTACTAAGGCAGTTTCTGCACTTTCCAGGTGTCTCCTGGTATTAAGTTAGAGAAACAACTAACTGTTAGCTAAACTGTGCATGACTGAAGTCATAGTCAGATTCACAACGTAACTTTTGCAAAGCTGCTACATTGCTAAAATCAGACACCTGGTGCCATATAGTACAGTACACACAATACTGCCTCTAAACACTCAGAAGATCAATTACTATATATACCCTGCATGTATTCGATACATTTCCTGTAGCTGGTATCTTTACAGCAGTATGTACTCAAAATGACAATATATACTCAGCATCTATATCTACAGTATAGTCTCTAAACTTATAATAACTTTACAGTAATGTGAATACAAAGAGGAGAAGACAGAACAGCATACCGGTTTGTAATATAGAAATCAATCTATTCTTCTACCGTTCTGCAATGCCATCTTACAATAATTTACAATAAAAAATACAGTACCTTTAGGGCTCATTCAATCTGTAAATCTGTTTAAAAAAGGCAAAAAACAGTTTTTGCAGCTATATAATTAGTTTTATTTTATTACTAGAAAAAAAAAAGCTGAATTTACAAATGCAACTTTCTGGAGTAGAACCCTAGAAGGGAGGAGCGAGCCGGTTTGCGGAAGAGCCACACATGCCAGCTCTGTTGCTGTGGGTCCTGAATCTGCAAGCTCCTGGCTCTTAGCATGGCAGTGTTGAACCTGCCCTGTAGTGCCCGCAGCCTGCAGGCCTGTGGTCTGTGGCAGGGGCCGTGTTGCAGGCTGCAGGGCAGCTCGCCAGCCGCTCTGTCCGAAGGGGGCTACCTCGCTGGCACAGCCCAAGGGGACCTGCTGAACACAAGCAAAGGGAGTCAAGGAGGCGACAGAGTGGAGTGACTTTCCCCATTGCATCCGGCCCCGAGCTCCATGCCAGAGCACACAGGCATGTGAGCAACCTCTTCCTCACCCCCACTGGATTCTACAAGTCGCCCCTCTATTTTTGTAATTAGGAATCTGCAATTGTTTTTTATTATACACCTTCCCGATTCAGAATTGGCAATGTTTTCTTTCTCAGAACAATCCCTGTGCTGCAGAACCCTTCACTATGTGATAAACTAGGGGAGCCGAGGTGCCCGACCGGAAGAGCAGCGTTTTCCTCACCGACATCACCCAGCCCCTCTCAGGAGTCGCTATTCACCCCACTGAGCAGCCCAATACGCCGAGAGCTGGCCCCCTCCCGGCTAATCCCTCGTGTCTCTCGCTGCCTGCGACCCGAGCACGTGCGGGAAGCCTGGGTCCTCAAGCCCAGCAAACGTCACCAGAGTCTCTTTCCAAGTGTGACTGACAGTTGCCAACTCATTTCTCTCAGGTCTTAATGTACAGATGTACTGTTATCTGTCATCACGGATATTCGCGAAATAAACAAAACAAAACTCTTCCTCTCATATTATAGCTCCTAAGAAATATAACAGGCCAAATAAAGGCAAATAACAACATTATAAGTTCGATACAGATGTACGGAATTGTTACCGAAACCCTGCTTTCAGGGGAGAATTGATAAGGAAGGTGAGTAGAGTAATAAGTAGTAACTCATTCATAATTAATAAGGCTGGGAATTGCAAACATGAAAAAACGACAGGCATCTTAGATGCATAATGTAGTTCAAAGCACAGCAACAGCATTAAAGTCTCAATTCTTAACGCTGCTCAACATTTCTGGATATGTTCAATATTAGAATGATTGCACCTCAGCAGTGGCAAAATATTCTTGTGTATATATTTTGCTTGAGGGTTCCTGAGGGAAAACTTCTTTCTAGTTTTATCGAAAATGATGAATTGTATTTACTTAAACAACAGATACCCTCTGCCAAAGCATACGGCATGCACGCAATCGCGCTTTTAAAATTTTACAACGGCTGTCTCCGTTAGACTGTGCTGAAACTGGGGATCCTGAGTGGAAAGGTTTCTTGAAAAGGCCGAAAAAGATTGGTTTTACGGGATCAGCAGGAATTTCATTCTCCTTTGTTCCTGCCGCCTCTTCCTGGCAGAGAAGGGTAAATGAGAAGGCAAGGGCAGGGAGCCAGAGTGGGACATTCCCGCTTTCCTATTATTTACACCTCTGCTCCCGCTTCCAGGACAGCAGGCACCTGAAGAGCGGCAGCAGGTGAGGAGGCAGGCGGCCGCTGATCGTACCGAGAGCGCCCATTCCCGGCTCCCACGGCGGCCAGCTCCATATGTCAGGAACGCCACACTTGGGAACTTGGGAACAAGGGGACATCTGGGGCCGGCGGTGTATTAAGTGGCGTTTTAGTAGCTCAGCAAGGGGGAGAACAAGGCTGCGAAATCGCTCTAATGAATTCCAGCCTTGGCACGTCTCCGTTTTAATTGCCTCTTCCACGAAGGTGCGCGTGCAGGGCGTCCTCTTTTCAGGAGGGAAAGACAATGCCCGGTGCATGGAGCCAGGCGCGAGAGCGGCGCACACTGGCTCTCCACAGGCCTCCGCACGCCTCGCACCACTAGTGCAACGCACAACTGCCCCGAGTCAGAGCTGCAATGGGGCTGCGGCATTCGCCACATTCAGTCATTTGGAAAAATCTCTTCCAAACAGAGGCAAAGCATAATCTAAAGACATGAAAAGAGAAGACAAATTCCTTGAGAGAACACAAGGATCCAACCAAGTACTGCGTGTAATCCACTGAAAGGCTGTTGTGCATTCATGTGAGGAACTATGGTTTAAAGGGGTTTATAATTAAAAGCAATTAAGGTTGCCCACACAAATCTCTTGATTTTTGTTTAAGCAGACAAAACCGATCAAAGATTTGTTTGTTTTTTTCACATTGGCCAATTATTTATTTCTAAGCTTCAAGTATGCTTTTAATAAACCTGTATTCTGAAGACCTCTTCATGCGTCAGGGAAATACAATCATATGAGCATTGAGCGGCCAGTCTTTAAAACTAATCTTAATTAACAGCTCATCAAACAATGTGAGTGTGATGATTTTTTTTAGGAAACACAAACTGTAATACAATGAAGCTGAAACAGATGAAGTTCAGTGAAACTTTTTTTTTTAAAAAAAGCTTCCTTTAATTTTAGTGTTTGGAAATTTCCTAACGGCCTTGTCACTGTAATTATGCATTGAAGCAATAAGCATACAATCATTTGAACTATAATTATGCACCCTGATCCATTAAATTAAGTGTAAGTGACGCTGTAATCGATGCATAGTGAAATTAATTAACAGAACTTTGAGAGAAGTGTTATTGACAAGTCGGCGTATTCTTTTGACTGCAGCCTCACACGGTTGTGAACAGAAGCTTCTGTTCAGCTCCAAGCCTGCCCTTTTTGCACCGTGCTTTTCCTATCTTTAAGCTATACCAGCTGAAGTTATACTGAATCTTTTTCCTGGTCTGGAAATCGAGTTCTTTCCAGCCTCCACGGCTGTAGGAGCATCGGAGACTGCCACAGCGCAGGTACAGGTAAGCACGGGGCAAGGTCCTACACTGGACGAGCAAGCTGAACCTTTATCTAGGCACAGCGCTGGAAGAACAGTTCGTTCCAAAACCCTTCTGAATCTACTCTAGATTTTCTGTCAATATATTAAACTCTAGTTCCTAAATGTACATGGGGGAAAAAAGCTAAGTAATATATGCTGTTGCTTGAATTTCCTCCTCAAGATGATTAAATAATGGTGATTTTTATTGGTAATAAAAGCTAATCTGCATGAAAGTCATTTTTAATTATTATATGAATATATCTTGTATTTTTCACTATGTGACATCTCCAACTTTAATACACAGACACGGGAAAGACTTTCTGCAAATTCAGCTTGATTAGAAGAATAGTGAAGAATCATTACTTTCAAACTGCCTCCCTGGGTCCTGGAGGGCAGGAGCCAGTTTTTCTGGGGGGAGGAGGAGGGTGAAACATTGGGAGGACACCCGTTCATCCTCAGTCCTCCTCCCTGACAGAGACGTAACAGCTGAATCCCGGACGTTTATGCAGTTGGGCAAGAGGATGGAAACATGCTGTGAAGGGCTGTGTACACCTGAGAAGACCCACCTATGACTAGACCCCTCTAGTCCTCCTCCTCTCCAGCTTCTATCTGCTCCATGATATCTTCCATCACTTCTGACTGCTTCTTCCTTTTGGGGGCATCTGAAAACACAAGGAAGAGAAACACAGGGCTGGTGAGAACACAGCACTCCACTAAACCAAGAGGAAACAACTGTCCCAGAGCCCGACCCCCTTCAATGTTAACTGTTGTGAAAGCATGATGGACTCGCATACTTCATTAATCATTTATACATAAACAGTTCTAAGAATTGAGCCCTAGGATTATGGGGTTTAAATTTGCAACGCATGTAATTGTAAAAAGGGAGTTACTTGTGTGTGTTTTGTACAACACGAGTGGGTAGCCATCACTATCTGAGAATGGAAGTGCCTTCTGTCTTAATCATCTTTCCCGTTCGCTTGCACTTGTGTCCACTGTGGTGCTTCAGTGTTGATCTTGATAAGCTCATTGCCCTCTGCGTTGGAAAAGCAACATTGTCTGCTTGACACGTGGCGACCACAGAGTACTCTTAATGAGGTCTCAGATACATGACATCATTTTAACAACCTCCATTCCCTTCTACAGTTTTAACTATGCATTCAAGAAATTGTTTTTTATAATTTCACCACATTGTCCACAATATCACCTAAATCTTTTTCAATGTCTGTTTCTTAATGCTTAGTGCTTCCAATGTTGTATGTATAATTCATATTTCTCTCTACATGTAATACATTGTTGAATGTTATCTAAGACATTTAGTAATGCATTTGCTGCTTCTAAAGTGTTTTCCATCCTGCCTATTTTTTGTCTGCAAATTTGATTGATGATACTAGTATCTAGATCATTTATGTGAAGGATTTAGATTTTAGTATCATCAGCAAGCTTGTCACATGTTTTTTGAGACTTGTTTAATTATATGCGCTTTTACCAACACTTCTGCTTGAACATGATTAATTTCAAAGAGCTTTGAGACAGCTTTGCCTGCAAAGAAAAACCATTAAACAAAATAAAAATACACTGATCAATTAGCATTTTGTAACCTCAGAAACTGCTTTTATTTCAAGCCAAAGTGATCACATTTTCACAAATATGACCCAAAACGTCCAATGTCTTAGTAGCCACGCCTCACGGATCAGATCCTTCAAGAGCGTGTCCCTTCCGGATGCCACTGCTCCAGCCACTTTATTTCTTTCCATGAAATTTGCAGGAAAAAGTCTCCAGCTGCCAATGTCATTTAAAGGCTGTTGATAGCAATTCACAGGGTTTACGATTTCATTATATTTTTGGGCCAAACAACACATTTCAAGTGTCTGCTCTAAATAACCTTCAAGAAATACTTGTCACTTGAGCCCCTGAAAAGAGGGAAGTACATTAACCACTGTCACTGTAATCTGCATCACCCACGCCAACCAAGTGACTGACAGACAGCATTTCAAAAAAGAGGAAACTACTGCACACACAAGGACTCCCAATTTCCTGAAAGCAAACAGGCTTTGGCGATTTTCATCAAGCAATTATGAAATCCTCATTATCTTAATAAAGTTTAAAATTGAAGATGTTAAATGAAGTAATTTACAGTGATTTGGGGTAATTACATGATTTTCACATAATTAAGAGAGAGAGAGATTTCATGCGCTTTCCTGTATATGAACACACCCAGTGTTTAATACTCATCCACTCAGAGGGACAGATGTTGTGGGGGCAGATGGAAAAGAAAAAACAAGTTTCTTGTGCACTTCGGCTGAAGTTTGTGGATCTGGAATAGTTTGCTAGCAGTTCTGCTGAGCTTCTACCCTGATCTGATTGAGGATAATAATCCCAGTAACACATCTCACTTTGCCAGCAGGATATCTATTAGTATGAGACCTCATTCGGACTGCCATACTGCCTGTCAAGGTATCCTATTGGATTTAAGAGCTATATATCAGCTGAGTCACATGGATGAGAAGACAAATGGGATCACGTGTGCGCACACACAGCTGCAGTTTTTTATTCTGCAACTGATTTTCTTTGCATTCCTCTTAATTCAGGAATCACTCGATGTTCATTAACACAGCTCAGCACGATGGCATCCTCTGATAGCAGAGGGCCAGGCCACCTGCTTCTTTCTGCAACCACAAGCCCCACGTCATGACCCGCTGACCCCAGCCTACACTCCACGAGCTCAAGAGCACCAGGACGTCACCCTGCTCACAGCGGGACTGCAGACCTGCCTGCGCACACAGGGTCCGCCTGCGAGAGCCACAGTCACAGAGCTGGCTACTGACATCGCCGGGGCTTCATATCACTTTAATTAGGTTTTCAGAGTGTGAAAATGGTGTGGAATGCACAAGATTTGCCAGCCTGTTGTTTGGAGGATTAGAAGTTGCATATCTTTCAACTCGTTTACGAGAAAATTACACTACTTGTTATACGTTGTATATATAACCTCCCTCCCCTCACTATCCACCATCTGCCTCTAGTGAAAGTAAATTAATCTGTGGCTTTACTCTTAGTACTCCTGCTCTTTAATCTTTAGTAATAACTCCACAGGTACATTTCTTTTAAATTGGAAATGCACATGAACTCTTTGTATAATAATATAATGTTTCTTTATTAGCCCTATACAATTTCTTGCATTAGGAATTCATCTTTTCGCATACCCCAGCTTTTCTCCAGGGAGACACAGCCACACAGACAGGGAGAGAAGCTGGGGGTCAGAGCGCAGGGTCGGCCATTGTACGGCACCCCTGGAGCAGTTAGGGTTAAGGGCCTTGCTCAGGGGCCCAACGGAGTAGGATTCCTCTGCCAGCCGCGGGATTTGAACCGGCAACCTTCCAGTCACAGGCGCAGATCCTGAGCCACAGAGCCCCAGAGCCACCGCTCCGCCCGTGTACACAGTTGTTCACATCTGTGCAAATCTCTGGACACAGACCAGATCGGACCTACAATCGTCAGTGGAGGCCTTAAACTGTCTAGCGTCAGAAACACGTCTGACAAACGGAGACAACCTGAACATTGTGAAGGCGGCTAGGAAGAGACAGAATAGGCACACAGCACACAATAAGACAAACCAAAAAGAAATAAACAGAAGAAGACTTTTATATAGCCACATCCATAGGTGCACCAAAAACGTTCCTCCACTATTTTAAAGATTTTTTTCATACAGGTGACAGACCTTAACGCACAGACTGACATACCAGAACAAAGCCCCAATGACAGACACAAGCCAACTGAAATCTGTTTAAGAGACAGAAAGAAGGGGGCTGAAGCATAAAGAAAACAAAACTGATGTTTTTTTTGAAGTACAGGAAATCAATAAGCAATAATTAGGTTTGATTTTTTCCCCTTTTCAATGCAGACCGAGCCAGCCCCCCTCCCCAGCCCCTGAGAGTTAGCGCCCCAGTCTCATTTGCTTGGTGGTAATGAATAGGCGCAGAGACAGCACAATAGGGCAGGGAAATTGGATTTGCAGAGAGGTAATAGGCAAGCGTCTCGAAATAGAGCGACAGGCAGCTAAGCATGAACCCTGAATCACTGTCATCATTAAGAGCAACAATAGCAGGGAGGAGAGGGAGAGAGTGCGAGAATGGCAAACAGACAGATAAACAGAAGGGAATGAAGATGGAGGGAAAAAAAACATTTGCTGCCATTTGCCATAAGGAAGGACCATTTGAAGATGGGTGGCTTTTTTTCACTCAAGCACTGGTAATTTCAGTAGTCGGCTCTTGATCTTGTCATGCTGTCACTCCAGATAGCTTGTCTCCTTTAGGATCAGTTTTGGAGAATGGCGTGGGACCACATGTGATGTTAGAGAATAAATAAGCCTGAATGGTCCCGGTGGGGTTCTTGCATTTGGACTCTTCCTTGTGTTTTTCATAGACTGGCAAGTTTTTTTTTCTATCTGCTGCTTCCTACAATCACATTGGACAGACGTGCGATGAGTTCATCTCTTTCTACTGCTCTGTAAGTTAGAACTCTCTCTCACGCGCACAGACTAAAGATCCTTGCTATCTCACTAAATGCCATAAACTGTAAATGGATTTAAAAGAAAATCAGCTTATTAAAGGCTAAATGTAAGTATTTGCCTAAACCCTCCTCCCCCCAAATGTAGAACTAACACTAACATTCTAATGCTCTTGGCTAAAAAAACAAATCTTATAAAAGCATCAAAACACCCAAGAGAAGATTTAGCAAGAAAAGATTCATCCACTTTTAAACATAACTACTCTACTATATAGACACTTGTGCTATAAACTCCTGTGGACCTACAGTACATGACAATAAGGCATTGCTGGCCACTGTACAACAAGGCAGTGAGGGCTCAGTCCAGAAGAAGCACCAGGAGCCTTCAGACGCTGTAGGCAGGGAGGCATCTTTCTCAAATCACCTTTAAATTCATCCAGACTGTCAAACTAGGCTGAAGTAAATGGATCCAAAGGGATTTCAAAACCAAAAATGCCAGTATTGGAACAAGCCACATAGCAAATAACTATAAACCGCGTTTCTATAAGCTGAGAGAAGGGTTTGAGTTCATTTATATGAGAATATAGCAAGGTTGCTAGGTCTAATATGAAGCACATCTTCCAAAAGACACACGGCAATATAACTTATTTTGGTTCTCCCCATTGAGTGACAGTATTGGCTCCCAAAGATTCTTCAAGGCTTCAGAGTCAGCTGTGATTCAGCCTTTCTTCACTGGTGCGTGGTGTGTGGGCGGGTGTGGCTTTCACAAAGGACTTGGTGGATGTAACTGGTATTACTGATCTGGCCGACTCTTATCCAAAGTGACTTACATTTGCATCCATTTATACAACTGGGTAATGTGCTGAAGGACCCTGCTCAAGGACAGAACATCAATGTCTGACCTTGGATTTGGACCCACAACCTCCCAGTTACCATCCAAAACCTTGGTCACTACACTCCACACTTCTACCCAGTGTAGAAGCAATCTACTTTTAAATTCCTTTACTTTTAAAAAATCCACATGACAATTGAGGATAATTTGTATGAGACTGATGATCACAATGAATGTCTGTCAAAGCCATCATTTGATCTGAGTGTGAACAGGGGAAATTATTATAATAATTCCATACACTTAAGCTCTTTACAAGACTGTGGATTGTTCTCACTCCCCAAACACAATACCAGATCCTTCTGTGATTCTCCAAGCACCCACAGCACCGCAGTGATGAGCTGCAGTACCACTGTGCAGCCTGAAGTTGTCAAATCTAAGTAACCAAGCAAGTCAGTCATTAGACAGGACACCCATAGAGGTGCTGCTGGGGAGAATGCAGGTAGACCAGTAGTGTAAGAGAACAGCTAGCCAAACAGCAGTCCAAACAGGATGACAAATGGTTAAGTATCATTGGTCACTTCCAACTGAAAATAAATAAAGGCGACAAGCACCATGACAGATGCCCGCCTCCAAAGTTTATCTTGTGTTGTCAGTAAAATGCAAGCCAGTTCCGATCACTGCAAGCTGGGCCAAAGGCAATTGATTGCCCAGTCCTGCAGAACTGCTGAACTGGGAAAGCACAGATCAGGAAGGATTGATTGAGGACCTAACGCCGAACAGCCTAATGATCTCTCTAAACAAACATGTACAGTGTTGATCGATCACTGTCTGCACAGACACACTCTTCCCCCACAACCACCTTACCACTGCCCCAGGGAGCCCCGAGAAAGACACTTTACTGCCCTGGGCAGAACTGACTGGGAGGGCAACAGCGTCTGAGACCACTCGCTTACAGTTGGCTGAGGGACACTCAACACAATGCTCAAATGTTTTCCATGGCAAATGTATACAGACAGTCTGAATGGAAAGATCTTATGCTGATGCCTAAAATCAGGCCATTAGGCAAACAGGATGAATTCAAACAAATGAGATTCAGTAGCTGGATGTTCAGGCAGCTTGTTCACCTTTCTTCACATTGGTATCAAACGCACACACAGTGCAACTGATTTGTCGTGAGCCTTGATGGCTGGTCTTCAGGATGGCGATGTTGCCACACAAGGGCACGCACTGAGCTGCTCGAGCCAAGAGGAGGAGGGGAGGAAGAGGAGGGGCAGGCCTTACCGTGGAAGTGCTCGGCCGTCTTCCTGCGCAGGGTCTCCAGGGTCTCCTCGGAGTCCGCCCACTCCAGCACCAGCCGGCGCCCGTACAGGTGGGTGCTGTGACACAGGGCGCTGAAGGCTTTCTGTGAGCAGGGAGACACGACCGCAAAGAGAATTACAGCACTCACAAGGCAGAGCCTCTCTCAGGCAGGGGCAAGAGGGAGCAGAGCTAGGGTAGGGAACAGACCCAGCTCCCACTTCGCCAGGCAGCGCTGCCAATTAGGAGCGGCAGTCAGACGCGGAGGCTGGCGGAGGTGCCATGCTATCAGAGAAAACAGTAATTATGTCTCTAAACTGCTGCCTGTTTATTTAACCTGGCGCCGTGTTACGCTAATGTGGAGGAGAAGGGAAGGGGGTGTGACAGGGGTGCGAATGTGGCGATCACAAACAGCTGTCACCGTCCCGCAGTACGGTTTTTGCCGATACAAAACAAAAAAAATCCAAATCTCTCTAAAACAAAAGCTGCGCGTGACGCCTCAGCTCCTGAACTGCCAGGGCGGCCGCAGGGTCTCTGAGAGTCAGATGACGTGTGGAGCTGTGTGTGACAGGACTGAGTGAAGCTGCAGCCTGGTCTGGGGAGGGAGACCAGCCTGTTCTCCACAGCAAGGACACCGCTCCGGCGCTCCTGAGCCACTCGGCAGGCAAACGCACAAAACAAGGAAAACACTGAACCGGAAGCTGGGGTTTACCATTAGCTGGCTGTGACTGGAATTCTCTGAAGGAAATTCAGTCTTCTCTTCAGCCAACTGTCCCAGTATTGGTGGAGTTCAGTTAACAGTTAACTGTCATCAGAAAAAGCTCCACTTTACTGGGCGATGCAGGGAAACGATAAAAAAGGCACGCACTGACAAAGTTTACACTATGGACTTTTCTAAACAGCAATGATGTATGAGCCTAAGGTCAAATGCAAACAATGTGTAAGTGCTTTTAAAACTGAGAATAGGAGACACTTCTTTTCACAAAAAGGGCATCTAGAACAGGCAACCAAGCCTTGGTGTCTGATTTCTTTCAATTAACAACATCTGATAAATTAGCTATGAGCACCCAAACAGGGGAGATGGGTCCATGGCCCCCTTTCACTGTTTGATGACTTTTCTCTATAGACTGTTGAATAAAAAGTTTAAAAATCCATGTATAGGTCCTTCAAGGCATCTCTCAGTAGCTAAGCCCTGAATTGAAGATTACTAGGCAGAACACACTGAGATATACTCATACAACTAAAACTAAAATATTTATTTCACAAACCTCAAACCTACACTGTTTTTCCACAGACCAAAAAAATAATGCATTTCAATATCGATGATCAAATATTAGGAGCTACAGGCCGATATTTGATCTAAACACAGGTCACTCAGCTTTTCAGAACACTGAACAGTTACCGTGTGTTCCTTTCAGAAAACATACTAACCCACCAGGTCTTCACAGGAATAGAAAAGACCAAACTAAGAGTTAAAAACATACGCATTTAAGCAACATGAGCAGATGTGAAAATAAAGAAATTCAGGACAACTGAAAGCTCACTTCATCAACACTGTATGGAGTGAGCTGGAAGAAGAAAAAAAAGAGGAGAAATATGGAGTGTTAGAGGCGGACAATGCTGTATCCTGGCAAGTGTGATCCTTTAATGGGAACGCTTGACGAGAGCTCTTCTGCGAGCTACGCCTGGCAAAATGAAAGGGGCGCAGGAAGTGTCACTTCACTTTGTCATAATCAGCCCGCTCTGGCTGAGAAGGACGGAGAGAGACAGCTGAGACCCGGGCAGCGGGAGAAAGAGATTCAGGCTCCCAATAAAGACGGAACAGCCCCGTCTTGACTGGACACTACTCCACAGCTGAGAACGGCACACACTTCCTTAATTGCACTAGACATAATGCTGAGATGCCATTAAAAGACTCAGCAATGTAATAACGGACTGGGATATTACAGAGCAGACCGGTGCATATTCTGTAAAGAAAACGGGGGGGCGTGTGCTTGGTCCTCGATAGCCAATTTCTTCTGGTTTTTGCTCCAGCTGAGCTCTGGATGACTTAATTGGACCAATTATTTGCTTAATTAGCACAAGTCAGCATGTTTTCTAGGGTTTACACATGGACTATTTAAAGCTTCCTGGAAAGGGTGTAGACCACGGCTGTCAAGGAGCAGGTACTCAGACCCATGAATGAAACAAAGTACTTTGCATCACCTGCATTGTTCTATTATTTTAGGCTTAGTTCTCAGTCTCTTTTTATGTTAACACTTTTTTACCACGGCAGCTACCTTTTCCAGCTGGGACAGCTTAAATATTAAGAACATAAGAGGCCATTTGGCCTGTCATGCCTATTTGGTTGCTAGTAGCTAATTGATCCCAGAATCGTATCCCTCCGTTACTAGAAAGCCATGGGGTCTGCGTTGCTAAGACGGCTGGGTAGCTGCTTCAGACCTCGGCAATCCTTTGTGTAAAAAATCCCCTGGACTCTCTGACTCCGTCAGTGCCCGGAAGGACCTTGAAAGCTTGATTTCTCACAGTCTTCTCTGCTCAAGGCTAAGAAGATTCAGTTCTCTTCACCAGTCAGTGCAGGACGTTTCTTTGGCCCTCAGGAGAGTATCAGGCTGGTCTGCTAACCTCTATCACATCATATTGGCTGTCTGAATTTGTATGCAATTAAGGAAATCAGATGGAATTTGTGATATTTTTAAAAATTAAAAAAAAACTCGTTTAGCTGTAGCCTTGCCCTCAGGAAATTATCACTGACCTCAGTTTACGTCGAACTTTTTTTTACGTTCCTATAAGTCATCGCCAATTTAAAAAAGTGGAAGCAATGCTTCACTTTTTCACTTTAGAATATAATTGGTTTTATGAAGAAATTGAGAGTTGATGCCCTCTAGGTCCAAGGTTGCCCACCTTTGACCTAATAAATGCAGCCTTGACTGAGCTTGATCCTGAAGGCTCCCTGCCTTGACATAAAAGATTCCTGGGTCATTCCATATTAAATCAATCGCTTGCTGACCTTAATGAAGATTTCCATTAATGTTTGCCCCTGGGAAAAACAGTTAGACCGATCTCTGGACTGAGACAGACAACATTTCAGGTGACGGAGGTGCTCAAAATGTAGCCAATTTGGACCTCCTACCATAAGACGTCCTTATCCTCATCACAGATAAACAAGGAAAAGATTTGGATATTTTAAAGGACGTTATTGCGTTGCCAAAGTATTGTATAATTGCTGCCAGAAAAAAATATTTGTGACCTCTGACCCTTTCAAAATGCATCTGTCATGCTAGCCGAATGCTGGCCGAGCGCGTGCGTCTGCGCGTCTGTCAGGGTGCCACCTGGCTGGCGAGTCTGCAAGCCCCACTCCCTCCGGGCCACTCCCCCTCCACTGCTGAGGCCCTTCGTCCAGCAAGTGGGTCCTCTACACTGCTGGACCGCGCCGCCAGTCCCGCTCCAAGAGCGCCCCAGTACAGCAACAGCCATGTTCCTAGTTAAACATACTGTCGTCTTTGACATCTTCGGGAATTTCTATTATGCACGCCACTGTTTTAGGCACGGCACACCCTTGAATACAGGCGTTTTAGGCGGGACTGAACCCTCAGACATTGAGTTTTGATTTTTACTCATTAGCACATATGACAAGATTAACATCAGGTAGACTGAATTAACAAAGACAAAACCAGCTCAAACTGTGTGGATACACAGAAGTCATGTAAATATCCTGTGGGGATGAAATGATGCTAACAGTGAAAAAGTATAATTAGCAAGCTATAGGTCTGGAAATTGGTCAGCATGGCGTGGGGGTTGTGTCAACTGTACAGCGGCAACACGGCGCCAATCAAATGAACAAATGGAGCAAACGGTTAAAAACTCGGCATGCCTTTCTGTCTGATGAGGTGCATTCTGAAGTATTTTACTGCTACCGAAATGTGACCCGATACTTCCTTGAAAGAAAAGACGAACTGAAGGAAGCGTGAAAAGCTCTGCTGATTATTAACTAAAAGCAAAGAGCAACACCTTCAGGTGGGACAGGATCAGGTTAACAGGTCCAGGACATGCTGCATTTTCTATCAGCAGCTCCACTAACAGTGTGGTACATGAGGTTTTGATGCTCATATTGCAAACAGCACCAGACAGTAAAGCTGAGGGTACAAATGTTTATGTTTCAATAAAGAAAATGAAAAAAAGTTCAAAGTTAATAAGCATATCCCATCACGATAATTTGGACCCTTAAAAACGGTAAACATAAGGGAACTGTCAGCAAGCTGAAGCTGACAGCTCACTTTTAAACTGCATTTCATTAAGAGTCGTCAATTTACTTTCAGGCTGTTGCCGTGAAAGTCAGCAAATCAGGACTGAAGCACGAGGAGCAGCGAGAGGCCGACAAGTCCTCACCTTGGCGTCCTGCTTGGTGAGGAAGTCGACGAAGCCGAACCCTCTGTGCGCACCTGTCCCGCTCACTTTTTTGGGCAGACGCAAGGTCTTCAGCTCCCCAAACGTGCTGTGGTAGAGAGGAAAAAAGCACTGTTTTACCACAGGGAGACAACTTTATCAGTAGAAATTCAATTTTATTGAGAGTTTTGGAAAGCACTGTATAACCATGCAATCTTCTTCCCATGTCCAGCAATGTTCCAAAGTTAATCAAAAGATGTGAAATGGGATATGAAACTTTTTTAGATTAATCTCCTTCTGTACAAGAGCAAGAAAAACACACAGGAATATACAGCATTCAGGGGGTATTACTCACAGCCTTATCTTAGACCTTATGTGCATGACAGAAATGGGTAAAAACCGCCTGGGGTAATTTCATTTTTTCTTTAATTTAAACAGGTGAAAAGAAAAACATGACAAAATCATGACTGTCCTGTTTGTATAATGAGCTCACAAAGATAAACCTACTAAGAGCACACCACATGCCAATGGTGCCGTCAATGAAGGACTGGGAATACTGGGAAGTGGAGGAAGCTCAGGATGAGCGCTGTGTGTTCAGGAGTCAGGAGAGGTAGGGAATTATTTTAATGAATGATGATGCTGGATGGTCAAGTTTTACTGAAGCACCACAGAACTCTGTATTAAAAAGCAGCAATCCAGAGAGACATTCCAACTGGCTGAGCTATCTTTTTGCGTTACCTCAATATCAATCTGTACAGCCCCTGGCTGACACGTTTCAGGTCTTGTGAATATCTGAAGACCGTTTTTTAATTGGCCCCTATTAAATTATGTAACTACAAGCTTTGTTAAAAAAGGTTTTCCGTTTTCCAACAGCTGAAGATTTTTGAATTTATGTAATAAACTTCAAAGAAAACTTAAGAACCTGAAACTTCTGAAGAGTTTAAACAATTACAGGGGTTTAATTAAAGCAGTTATTGGTTAAATTAAGAGTTTTAATTAAGTAATTTAGAACTAGGTTTGAAGAAAAGTCAGACCAGGCACTCCTGGGGGCTGACTCGGGGGGAAAAAGGCCCAATAAATGAGCGACTGACAGGCCTGTTCAGCCTAACAGCCCTCCTTCAGATCTACAAAAATCTGAGAAGAGACCCTGATTGTATGAAAAGACTCCCCCTCTTCCCATCAACAATATTCTGAATGTTATTTTCAGAAATGAGCTCGGAGGGATTGATCACATTTCCTTGGGCGTGAATGGCTACATCGCAAACCCACTGCACATTCTGATCCGTGATCTTTTCACACTCATTTAGCTACTCTCTTAATGTGTTTTAATAGACCTCGGTACTAACACAGCCTCCTTTCTTAAGGAACAGAACTGGCAGTCCGCCAGAACGCTGCGAAGGGGGAGACGCAGACTGAAGAAAATTCTAATGCAAGCAGAAGAGAAAACACGATTCAATAGATTTTTCCCTTGCATCTCTCCCTTTTGTTTCTCCCTTTTGTTTCTTAGGCAATAAATGCCTAACAGTGGCTGCCAAGTTTCCTGCATGAGCAAAGCTGCGAAGAACAAGCAGGAGTGTTACAGGGTCAAGGTACAGCAGGTGAGGCTGAGCCAGTCCCTCGGCGTGCCTTACCTTCACTCAGTGTTCTCTCCACTCCCCCACGCGGATCATAGCGTTTCAGAGCTCTCACAGAGAAAGCTTCCCTTTGCAAGCGCGGACACCGAGAAAACCCAGCACCCCAAACACCAAACCTCAAGACTGGGAAGGGAAGCCAAACTACATCCCTTCCCAACAGAAAGAGGAGACATTTCTACAGGCCAGAGCATAACATCACTGTCGACGATCAAGGGACATTTCAGAACACTACTACAAGCACTTTACTCCAATGAAAGTCGACAGGCTAGTCTCCATCCCCTGATTCTCAGTCTTACTTTTAATTTCTACTGTTTTTAACAGGTTTACTCAGCTTCTTCCACTTCAAATAAACTTCCAAACTAATGCTCCGAACAAATCATTTCAATCACTTCAAATCTACCGTAGATTGTTCCGTGCTAAACCAACAATTTTATCAGAGGTTACATAGAGCCTAATTAGTATATCTTGGGTATACAAAGGACTTCCCCCGATATAGGTCTGTGAAACCATATATTATACATACTGGTCAGTGAAAGTATCTAAACTGCAGTTTTTAAATCAAATTACCATAGCAGAGCATTTAAGTATATTGTTTTCCATACCCAAATACCAAATTTAAAGACCTATACAGAGGAACCTGTAAGAGGAAGGTTAGATTCAAGCTCCGTAATATCATTAAAATGAATCAGAGTATCCCAAAACCCCCAGCTGTGCACGAACAGAGCCCCGAGAAGCCTGATCCTGTTTAGTGAGTTATAACATGAAAAAACTGCTCCCTTACATAAGCACTGCGAGAATGCCACTAGACCAAGTGTCACATTTATCGCAACTAACCGTGAACCTAACTGTCTGGTTCCTCTGACTGAAGGATTAGGCGGGTGGACTGAAACACAGGTGTAAGAACAGGAAAGGGGAAATAAAATGAGGACGTGAAATCTCTTCGGATCACTTCCCCTTTTCAATGCACACCTGCATTTACCCCTACTTGCCTCGCCAATCCTGTTAACGGGCTTTAGCAGCAGAAAGAATTCCTTTCAGCTCAAGCCTGGGCAGGAGCGTTCTGAGGCCGGTGTGGGGAGGGCGAAAGGTGGAGGAGGCCACACAATCACGGGTACAGCGGATTGCAATCGCAAGCCTGAGCTGGCGACACAACAAAGAAACAGCGATTGCTTACCAGCTCTTGGCTCATATAGCCTGGCAGGAGAGGCCAAGGAGTCATTTTGAGCGTAAGACTTGGCAAAAAAACCATGAAGTCGAATAATGTCAATAGCCAATGGGCTTCACCTCCCTGTTTAACACCTAGTGAGATGAAAGCAGTGCTGGGATTGTTAGAAATCAGGTCAGGTTAGCATTAAGGCGTTCTCAATTTCACGGCGAGCGTTGTGCTGAGCTAATCCAGGGGATGGGGGGTGGCTGGCCCAGCGAGAGAGAGCCCTGTAGAGGCAGCAGTGGTCAGATCAGCCAGCAGGGTGGCTGTCCGAGTCACCACTGCAGCAGAATTCACATCTCCGGCTTCGCTACAGCCTCACCCCTGGAAGGCAAGGATGACCCGTTTCATCCTCTCCCAATTTCACATAAACCACAACTTCCAGCACCAAATTAGAATTTGATCAATAGTACTATCAATCAGACGGGCAAAGGAAAATCTAAATAAATGAAAATTAGGCAACAAGTGATTTGTTGCCTAACATCTTAAAAGGCAAACCTCTTAAAAAGCACAAATGAACACATGTATTGGGGTTGCATTCATAATATTATGCCAACAATTAGTAAAATTTATAAATTAAATACTATGGTACATAATGGTACATTTATATTTATAGTAATACTTATATAGCACAATTTTCACTCAATGGTAACTATATATTATTCTTAATTATCAGTGATGTTATTGAAGTGGTTATTGAAGTGGGCTAATACGTGAATGCAAAAATTGATTTTAAGTTGATGGTGCATCTCAAGATAACATGAATGTTTTTAATTAAAATATATTAAGAATCCAGAAAGTAATAAATTACAATAAAAGTATCTTCTTTTCAGCAGAAATTCTATATTGTATTTCTTCAGTTTTGGATTAATACTTCTATTTTTCCCTGAAAAAGCAGAACAGTGTTTCTGCAGAGAAAGAATGCAGGTTTAAAGGTATTTTAAAACATTGACATCACTTTCACAAGCAAACATGAATCGGCGCCAATTGTCCACGTGAACTCTGTGCCACATGGTCACCTACAGTACATGTACATCACTTGAGCCGTTGAAAGCTTCAGGTACTACACTGTAATGCACTGACTGGGTACTGTAACCTTGTGCTTCATGAAGAAACATCTCCTACAAAACACTCCTCTCTTCAAGTGCTCTGCAATCTCTACAATGTCTTACAAAAGAATCTCTCATTTGCAGAGTGATAAAAAATAAGAGATGCTGTAGCTCTGTCTCACCTATGAAACACAGGCCATCCCAAAGTGATCTGACTTGCTACTTGAGCAGCACAGAAGAGAAACAAAGGCCAGCACTTCTGAGCATCAAGTTAGTAAAAAAAAACCTTCAGCCCTCAGAGCAGGAGACCAGCGGCAGTGCAATTCAGCTCTGCCACAATTACCTGAAGCAGCACGATGTCGAAAGGCAACCCCTCCCCAGGGCCAACGGGACGCATTCGCATGCATGAGAAACGAGGCCTACTCTAGACCTGAAGAGGACAGGGGCAGAGCCACACCACAGCTGCCCAGACCGCCAGGACCGGCTGTGCGAAACGGCAGGGTCTCCCTCATGAGACATCCAGGTTACAGGAAGAAGGCATCACCTTCTACAGCAGGTTCGGTGCCAAGTGATTGTGGTGAAACAGAGGCACAATATTATAAGCTGGCTAGGGTACAAAAAGAGCAAAACTGAACCACAAATGTATCTGATTTCAAAGCAAAAGAATGATGGCAAGAATGCAGGAGCCATCATGTTTTTCTGTTTTTTTCCCCAAAGCTAAACAGAGGCTATCAGAGCCATTTATTACACACGGTAGAGACGATGGATCAAAAACTGTAATGAGGTGACATAAAATACAAACAAAAAACCTCGTGGTTTTTTTAGAGTTTCCTAGAGTTGGGTGTACAGCTTGTTGAGTGCTTGTTTCTCTTTAAAGAAGCACAAAAAAATAAACTCCATACATTATGCGAGTCTCCTGCTACACTTCATAACCCAACTGCACTGTTTTAACCAGCTTCAGCAAATAGGAGCAACCAAAACTGGTGTATTCTACATAATACAACTAATCATCCACAAGTAGAGGTGTATATATTATTCTCTCTCAATTTATCTTTTACTCTCTCACTCTCCTGTGCCTTGTATTTTTCTTTCAAAATTCATAATTCATAAGCGCAGCAACGTTCACATCTAATGCACATTTGGCGCTATCGGGAGCCCCAGTAAAAGACGGCTAAAAGCACATGCAGAAAGAAAACGGGTTCCGTCTGCAGTAACTGGCCTCCACTGGCCAAACAGCCTGGCACAGATCAGGTTCATCAGGACGTCTGCCAGACAAGTGTCTCTGCAGTGGCTGGGAGTGAAGTGCAGAGCAAAGCAAGGAGCCAATTAGCACTGGACTGACAAAACAGCTGCCCCCACCCCTCCACTCCTTTCACTCCGTCAGTCACTCCAGCCTTCTTTGAAACCCAAACCCTGCCGGTGGACGGCGTGCAAATTAAAAGAATCCGATTACAAAAAAAAGCGGATAAAAAAATGACACAACAAAAAGGAAAAAAAACAGCCGCTACTTTCCCCCTTCTGTGCGAAAAGAGAACCACGCCGCGGTGTCACCTCCACTGAGCTTCCTCCCCTCTGCCTCGTTCGGAACAGCGCCACACAATTAATACAGCCGACAAGAGGTCTGCTCCAGCCAGAGCCTGCTGGTGCTCAGACGTTTAAACCAGGCAGCCAGGCCCCTGCTCCTCTTGGTCTTACTCCATCTTTCAGCCCAGACCTCTAGCAACATGAGTAACATCTCATTAAAACAAAAAAAGATGACCACACAATACATAGCTAAACCTCCCAGGATCTCAGTTCCATACTTACAGTACATACATTTTCAGTCTATGACAGACACACTCAACTAGGACATTTAATAATTTCGTTTCTGGTGTGGCTATTGAGAGAACTCATTATCTTGAAATAAAGTCTAGTTCAGTTTTTAAGTGAAGCGCTTCAATAGCATCATAGCATCACTCAGCACAAACTGAACGTCATGGGTGGGGGGCTCCTCAGTGGCTTTAACTAATACAGGTGCTTGATCACAGGTCAGGCATCTTCTGCCAGGATCAGGACACCTGTAGCGGCTTGCAATTTCCAAGCGCTACCTCAGCTTCGTCTGCAGCACACCCTCGATCTCTGTGGGACTGTCCGAGAGAGCAAGTTCAGTGTTGAGAGTAAACAAACACTATCCTGATCAATCTGCAGATTTGAATCACACTAAGGATATACACCAAGTCTTTCAGAAACCTAAGAAAAATAATGTGTTTCAAGTTAGACAAATACCGCAGTTTTATTTCATGGAGTTATGCTTTCTTTCAGAAAGAAACTAGGAGCTTTTCTCCTGTCTGGACAAACAGCCTTTCCTGTCTCTTCCTCTCTCTCCTCTGTGGGTGTTCAGGACCGAGCGGGACTGAGATCTCTCACAGACCTCCAATTTCTTCAAATTACTCCCATTTTCTTGCAATTTGTAGTCTTTAAGCATCCAATTATAAAAGAGACGTTGCTTTAATTAAAGGTAATTGTCTGAGAGCTATATGCATGGAATCAGTTTCCTCCAAATGGATGCTTCACATGGTTCTCGTCTGTACTGTACAATTCTGGATTCTTTACTTTTCCTGTGATCTCATTACTACTGTTTTTAATCATCTTTTATTGCTTTTCTGTAACATGAATTGTTTGGCAAGTTTAATCATGTCTTATGAAAAAAAATCGCTTTTCTAATCAAAACCTTATCTCTGTGCATGTCCTTATTTTCTGCTCCTGTAAAATCGGTTCTGTGCTGTAAAGGCAGGTGTACATTCTTTTGTTTTTCACATTATCTAAATTGCAAAAAAAACATTTAGTTTTTCAGTGCAGTCTCTGTTGGCATTGACGCTATTTCTTCCCTATGTCAATGTAAAACAGACATTTAGCCTGTTGTAATGTCTCAGTTAATGTCCTCAAGATTTGAATTTCCAATTACATTTATTACACAATTGAACTGACCCAACACTACATTGCAGTTTACCAAGAGCAATTCGCTATACATGTTTCTTCCTTCGTCTTTTCTGGTATAATTACCAATTCAGTGATAAACTCAATCCACAATCCGCAATCCGCTTTCCACAGGCGAACAACCAGGAACGGAACACAGGGAAGCTAAGCAACATCTCAAAACTTAAAAAAATACAAACACATGAATATAATGAATATACTTAACTTCCTATAGATCTCATTCCCTCAGGTGACTAAAAACTTTGAGACCAATTAGAAGACCAAGTTAGGACTAACGTATTCAACGACTCAAAATAGAGATTAAACAAGGAATCCCTAAAGAACAGAATTTACTATACCACGAAAATGCTTATTTACAGATATATTTTTCTAAAAACCTGAGTTAGTTTCGTTTTATAACTTTCTTAATCATTGATTTCTGTCCTCAATATCATTTGAATATCAAATAATACCAAATTTTATTTTGAAGACTAATTCCATTTTATATTTTTAAAAAACAGGCATTATGGGGATAAACAAAGAATTGCAGATCATAAAGAATTAACTTAAGATGACAAAAACCTCAGTAAAGTAGCATTTAACTCCCCACAGGTGTTGCAGCCTCTGAGTCTTATCGCTTTAAAAAATTCTATTTGAGGAATACTGACTGAAGGAGATAAATTGAGCATCTTTAGACAGGCTTTAAATGGGGACAGCGAATTCTGCTGTGAATTACCCAGCAGCCTTCAGAATGGGGGTCCGGTGAGCACTGCATTCTGATGTCAAAATCTCACACAGGCAGGAGAGAAAGAGCGCAGGAGAGCCAGAGAGGGAGAGAGACAGCGCTGGCTTGTGTGAAGTGACAAGGCAGTTAATATAAGGCTTGAAGATAAGGCCGTACAGACAAACATTGACAAAAATCAGCCATTTCACAAGCAAACCCTGAGCCGTCACTCACCCTGAGAGACAGTCCAACAATCAACACCCGCATTCAGATAAGAGGGCCATTGGGCACGAGCGAGACCACAGCTAATTTACAAGCCGTTTCTTCCACAGATTCGCATTTCAGAGAGAGGGAGGAGGGGGAGGCAGAGGAGGAAGAAGAGAGGAAAATCGAGAGAGAGAGAAATAAGGAGGATGTGGAAAAGGAAAGATTATGAAAAGCAGCACAAAAAAGAAAACAAAAAGTAAGCACTTGACTTTCACACAAATCTCATGCACCACATTTCAAAGTGCCAGCAGCCATCGCCTCAGATGACATTAAACTCCTAGTATAGCTGGTACCTCTTTTTAGGATTTCTTAGGAGCAAATATTTCAAATTCACTTGATGGTTTTGTTTCGATAGATTAAAAAATATCCTACAAATTCTTACTCCCCCTGCCCTTCTCAGCCAGTAACTGAGAATTTTGAGGATGCGCTGATTTGATTGCAGGGGGGGCTATTGATGATGGAGACAGTTCACAGGGACAGAGAGGATGTCCATACCACCCTGCTCAATCACTGCCACAGCCTTTTGACTAATTTAAAAACTGCGTTTGGTGGCCAGAATAAATGGGTTGTGTCACCATAAAGTGTCACAATAACCAACAGAAGCCAGCATGCAAATGAGCATCCAGGTCTGATGACAGAACTCAAATTTCTATGGCAAAAAGGAGAAGGAAGCTGAAATTATCAAGTCAAGCTCTTTTTATTATTTATATAAGAGACCACCTGTCATAATCGACCATTTTAAACACAATCTGAAAAATGCTAGTGAAACAGACACTGATGGTAAGATTCTCTAATTATTTTCTCACTGATGGTGTGAGTAAGACATTACAGCTCTCTTGACATCTTGTGTACGCCATGTCCAAGTCAACAGCCCATTCGACCCAAGTTTGGGGAAAAAATCCCAAGTACTAGGCAGCCTATGACATTACAGCAGTGCCCAATCCTGATTATTTCACTTGCAAAAGCAGGGGTGATTTTCAGAAACACAAAGTGTGGCTGTGCTGAAAAATGTAATTGGTGTACTGCTGAAGCATAAACTCAAATTTATTTTTCTGTGGGGGAAGAAAAGCTATGGGTTTTTTCTCCAAACATTCGATATTTTAATTAGAACTTAGGAACATAAAAACATTGCCAAAAGAGAAGAAGGTAAAATCGTTTAGTAGCTTGTTCCAGACTCGCATAGTCCTTGATGTAAAAGGGTATCAGAATAGAAAATGTTAAATATATTGTTCCATCTATTTGCTAGCTGCTTTCCAAATCTGGGTCGCAGGGAATCAGAGCCTAGCCCGGCTAACCGTGGGCACAAGGCAGGACACACCGTGGACAGGACACCAGTCCATCAAGGGACGCGCGCGCACGCACACACACACGCCAATTTTCCCAGAAGCCAACTAACCCACCAGCATGTCTTCGGCTGTAGGAGAAAATCCACTCAAAGAGACGGAGAACACACAAACACCGTGCTGTCACCCAGATCGAAATCGAACCCAGGGCCCCAACACGGCGAGGCAAGAAAGCTAACCACTGTGCCACTAGCAGCACTAAATATATATATATATTCTTTTTTCAATTACCCCCCAAAAAACCAAGAATACGACAGATGTGTGGCTGCCTTATATCAAAAAGCCTTTCAGTGTCTCATTAGAACTACATCCAGAGGGGAACAAGGTGAAGATCTATCATCTAAATTAAAGGTCATCATGAGGACTTTCTCTGCACCTGACATGGACAGTACAGTATACACTAAGCAATAACGTGTGCTTTTGGAAATCATTATACTGGACACATTACGAAAGGTAATCAAAGGCAATATTCTATTCTTAAATTAATGGCAACATTATAAAACTGATCAATATGGAGGCAAATGTAACTAAATTCTATAATGGACAGGCTGTGGAGTCAAACTATCACAGAAAACAAAGGACAAGTAAACTCTAATGACAAATCTAGCAATTATCTTGTAACACAATACATTTCCAACAGTCCAGGCTGTTGGAATGCATAGTAGACTTTAAAAATGTGTGGAACTGAAAATGATTCTAATTTTGTACAATTTAAAAGGTCAGTAAAATAGGTTATTGTTAATTAAAAGTATATGCAAAAAAATGGCAAGTCTTTTCTTGTAATCTGCATTATTTTTTTGGTCATGTCTCTGAATCAGTTTCACCTTATTTGTAATTTCAACACCAGTGAAAAAGGTGCCGATTGCCCATCTCCCAACCCATTTACCTTGAATTTAATTCCTGTAGTTCCTTAGTTTAACTTACAAGGTCTTTTTGCTTCATTAAGTTTAGGTATTTTTATTAATAGTTGAACAAATGATGTTATCACAAATTGTCTTACTAACAAAATAGAGCAAAGCAAGTATGGAAATTAATCACAAGCAGTGTTTAGAACTTTCACGATTTGCACAAAATATAGAATAGTTAGGCTTTACTTACGATGCAGGATTGTCATTATAGTTATACAACATGGTTTAAACAGAGATGCAAACTCAGGCCAAGAAGTGCCAGTCCTAAATATTACAAAGCATATTTGCAGGCTGTGGTATAAGGCTCCCCTCCAGCTTAATGCAGATGAGTCACGTTGATGAGCAGTGACCTGAGCTAGCATCATTGCTGTCCTTTCTTAAGATGACCTGTTTTTCTAGGCTTCAACAGAATGCAAGATTTTGCTATGACACCTTATTGAAAGACTTCAGCAGGAGCAGCACACATGAATGACATCACCCAGCCAGCCTCCCACCCATACAACCAAGCCTACAAAGCACAGTGGACTCAATCCAATACTATTAGCTTGTGTGACAGACCTTACTGTATATCATTTTACAACGGAAGATGATTTTTGGCTGGAGTGGCAGAAAGAGCAATTCCACCTGTGTATATATATTAAACGGCATAAACATCAGCTCCGATCAATGTTTATTGATCAGAGAAGTTATTACTATGAGGGGCAATGTGCTTCTTTTCTCATCTTCTCTGTGAGATTACCATGGGAATGTACAGACAATACCAAGTAACTACAGGATGGTGTGGTAAGGTTTTAAAAGAAGGGTAATTTGACTCCTGAGTATTTTGACAATGTGGTACGCAACCCCTTAAACAACAATACATTCAAACATGTCGCCCCCTTGTGCAAGCTGCTAACAGAGCAGAGAGTTACAAGAAAACCCCTCTTTCATTTAGCAAGCCTGTCCGTATTAATAACTTGGAAGTTGCATTCTAAAAATGCAATAACCAACTACTACTAAATGTCCAATTCACCATGTAGGAAAGTACAATTCATATACTCCTGTAAGGGCCCAGGACCACTTTATGTAAAAGAGGAAAAGTGGTACCGTTTTGCCAGTAAGTGAGAAAAGTGTCTAGCATGTGCTCCACACCTACACAATGTCAACAGGTAGGAGCAGATCAGCTTCCTTTGAGATCACAGCCTTTACAGTTTAAAAGCAATGCAACTATGTAACTGCTGATGACTAGAGGAGTTGATACAGTAATTTGATATGAAAAAAGTCATCAATAAGCTGTGATGGTCCATCACTCCACTAGAATATATGCACATACTGCAGCGCAGAGCTCCTCCAGAGACTTCAAGCAAGCAATGCCATGAATTTACACATTGCCCACTGCCTCCTGAAGCAGGAACGAGATCAATGCAGTGCCACAGAGCCAGGGCTGTCTCAGCTTTGGGCAAACACTTAAGATGCCCCCACCTGCTTCTAAAATTATATTCCTGTCGGTCTGTTGCGAATACAATACTGGTTCAATCTTATGTGTTGAGCTTAGCTCTGAAAGCTTATAAAAGTCTAGCCCCTCTAGCCTGACTGTAAAACTCTCAATAGGAGAATCCATATATGTGGGGCAAAATGTGTTAAAATGGCATGTTAGAACATGTCTTAATGTGATTGCATGTCAGAAGACAAGAATCATAAAACAATGCAGTTAGTAGAAGGCACTTTTGTTTTGTTGGTTTTAATCTTTTAATTTGCCACTAAATATTTTGAAGTATAATAACACATGACTAGATCTGAAGCCCAGGTGATGTCCATCTATTAAGTTCTGAAAAATTATTTCATGATGTAGCTTCAGAATCTGGTGATGTTTTAGCTGAAGCAAGGAAATAAACATAACTACACTCACTGCACAGGCTGCAGGTAAATTTCAGAACGGTTTTTAACTTTCTTGCTACAGCTCCTCGCAGTTCCTCCTTGCTTCTTTAATCAGACAAATCATGTGACTTTGTCATAGTCTTTCTTTAGACATACCTACTCTTGCAACTTCTTGTCATAGCGAAAAATCTCAGCTGTTTTCTAATGAAGCAAAGCAAAGATCCTGCCTTACATATTTTATGTAAGAGTGAAGAATTGAAAAATGTCTTCATTGAAAATAAAAAAGAGAATTACAAATCAGACAAAGCATCATGGTTGTTTTACTCAATATCACACAAAAGGTTTGCCTGCGTATATTTGCTGCTTTTGGAGAAGTGTGACCACCACCTCATTAAAATTTATTTTACTTTGGGATTGTTTTATGGTCTGAACCTGAAAACTAGCAGAGAAAATGGGACCCAAGATCTCTTGTTCATACATTTCTACGGATTGCACACTTTCACATTTTGTGCTATAACATTTCTAAACATGCACTGCAGTCATGATGGGTATAGTGCACTACGCATACATGAGCAAACATGTACATCCCTCTATAAACTGGTTTATTACAGATGACTAACAGATCACATCCAATACTGCCTCTCATCTTTCATGGGAAGCAAAGAAAGTACTGAAATTCATTTTTATGCTCCTATTTCAGTGGGCATTAAAATAAAAATGCTATCCCACACAGGCACACACACCAACAGCAAGACACTCTGAAATGCAAAAGGAGAACATACTCACAGCAAAACCTGTGAAGTTAAACACACAATAAAAGTCACCACGTGAAACTGAAAAGGCCTGTGCATTCATGCAGAGCATAAAAGTCAGGTTTGCATTTTTCATTTTTCCAACTACTTGCTTCCACTGAAACCCAGAGTAATAAAGGATGCTGAATTAAACAGGTTTGGAGCTGAGCAATCAACATCACTCGAAAGATACGAGCTCAGATCACAAATAGAGTAAAAAAAGAATCAGTGACTCAATACATGCATTAAGTTAAAAAGCAACTAACCTTGAGTCGCAATTAATGGAGTTTTGCCATTTTTGATTAAGAAACTGATTGAATCAGCTTAAAATAAAGTAAAGGGAAAACCATGTGATCAAAACTAAAAAAAGGAAAAAATATAGATAAGATATGTATGATATATAAGATATATGTATACTTAAGAGTTTGTTAAATTCTTTTTGTTAGATACTTTTCATGCATACATGCTTAGGAAGTCTTAAAACCATAGAAATGTTTGGACAAGCGCACAGCTAGTAAATGCATCAAGGAAAACCCAATAAATACACAGCAGATCACGTACACTCAGAGAGCCACAAATGCATTTACACTGTAGAGCACAAGCATACCTAGCGAGGCAAACACACACCCAATTCCTCACACTCGCACACACAGGCAGGAAGACAGGGAATCCAGCAGTGCAGGCAGTGTGTATAAATACAGAGTGGCTGCTGCTTAATCTCCACTTCCCAACGGCAAGGCGCACAGCCGCTCCAATCTGGTATTGCAGTCACGCTCTGGGCTGCTGAACCACAGCTTCGCCGTTCTGTCCTCTAACACACACACAGACACAGACACACAGATGGGCCAGCCACTGTGGGAATGGAGCCACACTGCCCCCTGCTGACTGACACAGGCAACACTGAAAGATACAACATGCATGCCTACTTTTGTATAGGGTGCGTGCTTACTCTAAAAGCCTCAAAAAGCAACCCTGTCATTATTTTACAATGTTTCCCCCAATACTATTTGTATTAACAGTAGTTCTCGGGAAACCAATTGACTAACATTACAAATGCTGATCCTCATCCCTTCAGCAGAAAAGTATGTAACAAAATGCTTTCCCTGTACTAAAAAAAAAGCAGAATAGTAAATGTGCACTTGCACAACATAATGTCCCCGACATCAATGCTTAAATAATAAGGGAACCCAAAATTATTGTGCTCATATTTGGAATCTGAAGTATTCTGAATACTGCACGACTTGTGTTCAAAGGTACTCACTAACATACTACAACCAGATGGTAATAATGAAAATGTATGCCAGGATGTGCCTCCAGGCCTCTAGGCTTTTGAAACAGAGGCATTTTAACAATATCACTTAACTGTGAAAATGTGCGGTTCAACGCAGTAGGCTCTATTTCTTTTGTGTTTCCAAGAATGTATATTCTACTTGAACATAATAAAGGAATAGTATATATTTCTCCAATCGTGAAATACGCCCTATTCCACAGCACTGTCGATGGCAGAGAGAAAACTCTGCGTTTTCTTTTTTTAAGCAATGTTACTCATAGATCTCCAAGGTAAGCCGGTTCGAACGAGTAAGCTGCCTCACAACAATTACTGGCTTTGTTTTAATGAAGTTACACCGAGGACTGGACTGCTCAGCCCTGTCAGGTGCCACGGTAAGGTAATCTGGGTAGATTCCCTGATGTGCCTTTTGCACATCTAATAACGCTGTTGGCACAGTGCAGCACAGCCACTGCCCTTCATGTCAGACCCGGCTGCTCAGGAAATGCCTTCCTGCCAACGACTAGGAGCTGCGCACAGCAGTGAGGGGAAGCAGCAGCAGCCTAGACTCCGACATTCGGACATGGTCCGTGAAACTGATGAGGAAAAACATTTGACGAGGGGGAATCCGAGAGGCTCATCCAGTCAGGGCACTCGCTCGGAGCACAGACTGAGCTCTATTGTTCAGATGCTGCCATATCGAGGTTACGACAGTGGTGGGACCCCCTCCTGGGGGGTCTACGATCCACCGAGTCCGAAGAACTGGCAGGGCTGTTGTGCGGAGCTTCGCAAGTTTGCCACATGACTGAGTCGTGACGTGCTCGGGCACCTGTGAGCGTGCACTGGCTTCCGAGAGAGACGCGTTCCTCCTAAAATTGCACATAAACATACCTTCCTCAGAGGTAATGTGCAGCTCTCCGTGTGAGCAAGGTGAGCAGAAAAGATGAGGGATGGATCAAGTGTTGCACTCACTAGCCCTCATTTCTGCTTTCCACATTTAAGCAATGCAGCAATGAACTGAGGTGAGGTGATATATTTCAGTTAATTCCATCTAAATAAAAAAAATATATTTGTATGATGCACATTGATCAGGAAAGCAATTCAATCGTTAGCTCTTTAAATTGACTGTGTAATCTGGACTGAATTAACACTCAAGGTACAGCCGTGTTTCAAGGTTTAGCAGCGCTCTGAGAGCCTGTACACAGCTGAAACCCTAGCTTTCACAGAGCCCGCTGTGCCCATGAGTTGGCACAGAGGCGAGGAAAGGGTTAAGGAGCCCCGCTCTGTCACATCGCTCTCACTGCGCCAAGGCCCATTAACCCCGCTATATCACAGCAATGCAGCCCCATCAATTACAGCATCAGGAACATCGATAGAGCGCCCAGGACTGAGCCCGGCTCACATAAACATGACAAACCACCACATAAAACCGCCGGGCCCGCTCCCTGCTTCACTGGGCCGCGGTGGCAGCGCTCGCTCGCAGTCCTGCCTCGCAGAAGGGCCGATAAACAAACACCTCCCCCCGCACAGCCACACACACACCCTCTCGCTCTCCGAGGTCAAGAGGAGGCCATGCAATCCATCAAGCCCATCTGGTTTTGAACCAGCCTCAAAAAACCTCAAACCCATTTCTTACAAGAGCCTAACGAACACGCTCACAAAGTTTCCAGTGAAGGGAAGTATCTTACCACTATAGTGTAAATCACGTCGATGAGGTAAGATTCTACCCTACTAATTTAACAAACTACATTTCACAAAAAAATTGCATTTTAAAATAAGTCAAGTTAATATTCTTACGTTGTCCCTAAGCAGTAACAGCTGGCTCCTGCCCTTTCTAATATTCTGAAATTAACTTCCATTTTAAAGAATTCTCAGTTAGCAAGACATCACCAACCCTTCTCCTGAAACGGCTGTGCCTTTACTGTGGTTACACGAGTAAAAGGTTCCTAATCGCATACACAAGGAACTGCATTAAGGCCTCTTCATTACGCTGCATTTCCAGAATTCCCTCCCGTGTTCTTACACACAGCACATGTGGCGTGTCCAGTGACGAGGACATGATGTCAACAGTAGGCTCTTCTTCCCTCTGCCCACGGTAAGAAACCTGACTGCGATTCATGCATGACAAAAGGAGCAGCTAAATAAGTATTTCTATTTTCAGAGCTGGTACATAAGTAAAGACCTTATCTTACTCTTCCAGTCGTGCCAAAAGTTCTCTAACTCCTGGGACAAGCCAGGCACAGACTAGTACCAGTTCTGACAGCAAATAAACTTAGCTGCAGCCTTGACATACCATAGACAGGCTGCAGTACACTCAGCATGTTCCAATCAGAGACCAGAGTACTGTAGACAAATAAGGCTTAAACAGGTGAGAGAATGAACGGATTGGAATCTTGCTTTAATTTTTATTGCCATTTTTTAAATCAAATTTCCAGTTGATAGCTGATGAACACCCCAATGTGACTGCAACATTCAAAATGGCTTGTGGCAGGCCAGCGTGAATTAGGATATCAGTTTCAGCTGACCTGCCACTAGAGATCACTAGGTGTAACTATTGTGTGTGTTCACACATGTATTATTGCTTAATTAGATACCGAGTCTCATTCTCACATGGGTTTAACCTTAGACTAAGCTTTGCATTTAAAAGGGACTAACGGTGATACCTGGTGTTGGGTTGTTGAGAGTAGGTGACGAGAGTAAATACATTTTCCAAGCACAGCACTTTGCTTCCCATTGTGAGTTTTCCATGTGCTGAGGCATCACCTGCTGGGATGTAGGCCTGTCACAACACCTTTCTTCAGAAATGTGCACTACCACAGCCACCCAAAACTGCATTCACACTGTCCCACAGAGCCCGCAGCAGTGATACAGCCACTTGGACAAGTGATGCAGCTCTCATAGGCAACACTGGAAGATACTGGCAAGTCCTATCACGTCACAGCAAGAGCCCTTTTACACACAGTTCTATTATAACTGTAGGTTAATACTTGAACATATGAAGTAAACAGTGCAATCCCCTTCATTAAAATAAAAGTACTTGTACATATCGTGAAATACTATATAACTTGTGATTTTTTTCCACACAGATGCACAAAATAAGCAGATGAACAACGGGCCAGACAGATATTTAGCAGCTACAAGTAACACAAATTGCAATTTCTGAATTCACACCTTTGGCAGCTTGTAAAACAAGAAGAGAGAGTGAGTTTATATAAAAAAAATACCAATACACTCTGAATATTTCCAAAAAGAAGAAAAACAAAATTCAACAACTGCTCTATATTACTCAATCAAGTCTCGCAAGAAATGTATCTTTTTATTTACAATGGAGCTCAATTTTTGCAATGCCTTTACTGGCCCTAGAACTTCCAAACTGGCAATTATGAAATCTTCTCAAAAAACCTACCCGGTTTATAGATTATTCTGATTATCTACTGTTCTGCAATGATCTGAGAAGAACTGGAACGCAGCCTCTTGAGGTCTTTTGGCCACAAGTGTCGGTCAGAGAGGAGTTACAAGTACAGAACATATGACAGTCTGCTCCACTCCCTGCTTGAGCTCTGCTCTGTGCTCAACAGCTTCACACGCAGACCTACAATTAATCTAAATCAGTGCTCTAACACACGAAGACAATGTGCTTCTCCCTCCCAAGTCTAGTGAGAAGATGTCTTCAGCTGGAAAGCTCTGTCTTCCCCACACTCTCTGAGCACAGCTCCCTCCACAGCCCACTGAGCTGCAGGCAGGCAACTGGCCTGGAGCCCCCGCTGAGGCCAACAGAGCAACTGTACACCTGGACCGTTCAGTGACGAGTCCATCGAGTGCTCTAAAGGGTGTATTGAGCAACTAAACAGAACATTAAAATATACCGATTTTATTGAATCAATTAATATACGGTTGAGTGAAAAACAAGTCTGCTCCTCTGTCAGCAAGCTCCCCTTGTATCACAAAAATAGGGAAACTAATTTCATAAAAACTCTTGAAACTGATGCACATTGAGAGTAGAGGGGAAATTAATAGCTGTGCAAGACCATGTGTGCTGTCGGCCTGAATGTTTTTGCAGAAAACTGAAGCCAAATATATGGGGTTTCCGCTGTAACTCAGTCTGCTGTGATAATTTACAATACTTCAGGAAGAAAACTGACAGTCCTGCACATTCTTCACGACATCCACACAAATCGTTTAAATGCCGAACTCGGTTAGGAAAGGCAAAACGGGGTCAAAGCAGACTTTGCAGGTTTCGTATTGAAAGCAACAGTTTACCTGCACCGAGTCTATGGAAACCACACTACCGGACCCCACCCTCACAAAACCCTCATGTGGACTGATGGGAGAGACTGGAACGTCAGGAGGTGGCGACCGGCGGAGGTATAGAGTACCTGAAAAGCTCACGCAGCTCCTTGCCGGTGGCCTGGAAGGGAATGTTGCGGACCAAGATCTTGGAGGTGGTCTGTTTCTTTGCCATCTGCTTCTTCCGAGAACTCACCACGACGGGCCTCAGGACACAGAAGACAGCCCTTATCCAACCAGCCCCACAATCTGCACTGCTTTGTATCATGTACTTCAAACAAAAAACACTTGGGAGAAAAGGTTCTCCCCAAACGCTCCATTCACATATCGGCCTACACGCTGTCATTCCATGGTCACAGGGCCACTTCCATGCCATGTGGGTGACAAGATCGGACACTTAGTGCTCTTACTGTAGTTAGTATTTCCTGGTCCTTAAGCCAGGCAAGCAAAGACCCCGCACAGGTCAGCATATAACACTGCTGTTTTAACACGTGTACTGAAAGAACAATTCAATGATTGGGCAAATATTCCTGGAATTTATTGTACATAACTACATTCTTCATATATTTCTAAACCCCAGGCAACGTCATTAAAGGAAGTCTCTTCAAGATCTCTGAACATTTGGCTCATTCAGATTTGCTCATACTTACTTGGTTGCTCGCTCTGAGATCTTCACCTCTAGTTGATGGTCATCTACAGTGCAGTGCTGAGGGGGAGACAGAGGCTCATTACTTACTTTCCACAATCTCTAGGCTGAACTTTTTACTACACTTCAGGTATGCAGCTTTCCAGCTGTGAACTAACTTAGGAACTGTGAATTAAAACTCATGCACTTCCAGATAGAGGGTCCACATTTTATATAAGTCAGCCTGTTCTCACTCAGGCAGCTGCTGTTGCACAGCAAGACAAACCCATTTCATCAGTGACACCCCTGGCCAACTGAGAATAAGAAAACGGGTGGCAAAGCCAGGATTCAAACCTGCAGCCAGCAGGCTCTGAGCCAAAACATCTTTCCCTTCCCAGACGACTGTGACTGCAGCTGCCTGCGCAGGCCCATGATCCTGAGCGCTTTGATGGCTACCTGCTCTAGAAACCGTTTGCAGTAACTGAGGGAGAGGAAACAAGGTGGAATGGGTCTCTTACCTGCAACTGTCTCAGGGCCTTCTGTGCCGACGTGGGGGACTTGAACTCCACAAACCCGTAGCCCATAGACAGCAGGGCACCTGGGAGAAGGAGGAGAGATAAGGAATCTGAAAATTCCCAACAGGATCATGAAAGGTATGAACACCCGTTACACTCCTTTCAAAGAGCTGACAGCAGGTGAACGTAATTCTTTTACAGTTTGCAGCTCTTATTGAAACGTCTTACACTTTCTGTGTCTTGCTACTGTTTAATTTAAACCAAAGTACAAGTAAAACAGCGGCTGAAGGGATTAACAGGAGGGTAAGGCAGAATGAAATGGTCACACAGTTATTCTGTAGACCATTTCTGTTTCCTCACACTTCCCACAGAAGGGCTGCTGTAAAAACTTCTTCTGATCTACCACCACCTTGTGGAGAGAAGTGAGAGAGACTGAGGAGAAAGGTCGAGTATTTTTTCTGCTTTTGTCCTCTTCACTCAAAGCCAATACTTTTAATAAATATCCGTAGTATCTAGAATTATACAAAGGAACACACTGGAATATGAAGTACAATTCACCCTGGAGAACTGAATTCTAAAAGCCAATCCTCTTCACTTGCAACCATACTTAAGACACATAATCTAATATAGAGAATAACTCTGCTGGGCCCTTTGTGTTTGTAGTTTGCAGCAGTGTTTAAGCCAAACCTGCTCTGTCCTTCTTCTTGGAGATCGTGCAGCTCTTCACTGCTCCACACTTGGAGAAAACCTGCAGAGTCAACACAGAAGCACGCAGTTCAGAGTTCCTTCCTTAGGCCTTACACAATGTAGTGTGGAACTGTTAATGTAAAACTTAAAGATGATTGTAAACGTAAAATGTAAAGATAAACCTCTTAAAAGGTTCAGCTGCTCTTTGGCACTTGAAACTCAAGGAATACTAACAAAGAATATTAAAAGCCACAGTTCAGCTTGAGGTTTTTTATGCATGTAGTCAGAGGATTCAGGAACTAGCCAGCTACATTGCCGATACCATTTCCTTTAAGGCAGTTAGAAAGGATCCCCAATCCCTAACTACTAAATCAGCAAGACAGCCGAATGGCCATCTTCTCTTCAGTAACCTTTATTATGCTCTGCTTCCTAATGAAAAGTGTTTTTTTTAATCACCTGGTTCACTTGAATTTATTTTCCATTGTCAGACAGACTCATATTCCTGGCAAGTGTCATGGCAACTCAGAACCTACAGCCGATGCACAGAGCACAGGGTGGGACTGCACCACAGACAGGATGGCAGTCCATCACAGGGTGTGCACACACACACAGGGCCAATTTAGAGACACCAATCAACATAGCCAGCGTGTTCAAGGGAGGAGGGAGGAAAACAGACCACCCAGGAGAAGTGCAGTAATGCACACAGGGGCACAAGCAGACTCCATACAAGAGGAGCCCATCCCAGAGCTGAACCCAGGCTCCTAGAGCTGTTGACCACACAGATGTGAGTTTAAACTGCAGTGCTCAGTCAGCCATGCAGAGGAACTGCAGGGGAAAACGGGTGAAAGCTGATGCAAGGAGCGAATGTTTGGGGTGGGGGGGGCTGAATACCCTGTACTTCCACAACAGTCCTCAAAGTGGCTGGATCTCACAGCACCTTAGAAACAGCTCTGAGATACTGTTTCTTTCTATAAACTAATGATGCCCGACTTTCCCTGCTAGATGGCAAACTAGTGGTTTTAATGCTGCCAACATACACTTTTCAGCGTCTCCTCTGTGGTGCTAAAGCTGAGGTTCTTGATGAAGAGGGTGCAGCCGGGAATGGACTCCTCCTCTTCCTCACTACTCTGAGCCTCAGCAGCTGTTTTCGACTCCGACTCTGGTACTGGAGAAAAAGAGGGGGGTAGGGGTTAAAACAAGAGGGCAACAACAGAATCTCCCCTAAAGGTCGCCTTCATGCTGAAGTGATTCATTTAATGAGAAGCTGGAATTGCAAATGCAACATATAGAACTGAATGTGTCTCGTCATGCTGCAACCCTGAATCTGATTAGGGTGGCTGTAATTTGAATCAGTAACACATTTACTCAACATTTAAATTTCAGGAAACATTCTCCCAATGTAAATAAGTAACATGCAACACTATACTTTTATCCATGAACTCTTACTAATTCTGCTTGTGAAGAACGTCGATTTGTGGGATGCGATTCTCTCAGAGAGATCACCACACACTTTAATGAATACAGCACCCAGGAACTACACGGACCAGGACCTGACCCGCGCTCACACAGGTGTGCAGACAGCCATGCGACAGGTGGAGCAGTGGGTGCACAGCAGCACTGTGGGAAAGGGTGTTCATCTGTACACGGCACAGCTCTGTAACAGCAGACGGAGGGAGTTACCTTGCTCACTGTCTGTCGGTGGCTGCTCTTGCTTTGCAGGCGCAGGCTGTGTGAAGACACCCATCGGAGCCCACTCCAGATAGAGGGGCACGTGCTGGAACTGCGGGGGGACAGGCAGGGTTCTGACAGCAGGAACCGACACGCTCCAGTGAAAACTTGTTAAGCAGTGCAGTCTCAGGGTCTTGATTTTTTTCACTTCTCAGACAGCAGAACGAGTTGTCATAGAGCTTGTAACGTTGTAATGTAATGTCTTGCAGTGAAAAAATTTACATACAAGTCTGTAAGACTTTACACTGGGGACTGTGTGTAGCCCCTCTGTCCACTATTACACTGCTGATGTCTTTTTGTAACATTTACAGCTGCCTTCTGGCCCTCCATGCCAAACACAGGCAAAATATTCTGTATCTGTGACTCACAAATACAACCCCACAAGGCCATAGCCCATACACAGCAGGGCACCTGGGAGAAGGAGAAAAGACAAGGAATCTGAAAATTCCCAACAGGATCATGAAAGCTATGAACACCCGTTACACTCCTTTTAAAGAGCTGACAGCAGGTGAACGTAATTCTTTTACAGTTTGCAGCTCTTATTGAAACGTCTTACACTTTCTGTGTCTTGCTACTGTTTAATTTAAACCAAAGTACAAGTAAAACAGCGGCTGAAGGGATTAACAGGAGCGTAAGGCAGAATGAAATGGTCACGCAGTTATTCTGTAGACCATTTCTGTTTCCTCACACTTCCCACGGAAGGACTGCTGTAAAAACTTCTTCTGATCTACCACCACCTTGTGGAGAGAAGGGAGAGAGACTGAGGAGAAAGGTCGAATGTTTCACACACTGGGGTCGGACTTCACTGCACCCTTGTGTGCCAGCGTGTGCTCCCAGGCGGGCAGGCGCCCTCACCTTAGTGTACGCCAGCCTGCTGAAGGCCCGCTTGGCCTCGGCGGGCTCCAGGAACTCCACGATGGCGGTGAGGCCCGAGGGGGGCAGCAGGACCCGGCCCAGAGAGCCGAGGGGAGAGAAGACAGCCTCCAGCTCCGCCACCTGCACCCCCGCGGGCAGGTTCTTCACCAGCAGCACGGTGGTGTTTCGCGGCCCTGCAGCCTGCAGGGGGCAGTCAGTCCATGGTAACCAATGGTTACTTTCAAACACCTCAAGGTCGAAACGCTCCCTCCATCCACTTTCTAACTGCTTGATCCCGGTCAGGGTCGCAGGAGAGTGGGAGACCATCACGGCAAGCAACAGGCGCAAGGCAGGGTACACCCTGGACAGGACACCAGTCCATCACAGGGCAGACACGCACAGACACACACCCTGGACAGGACACCAGTCCATCACAGGGCAGACACACACACTCACACCAGGGCCAGTCTTCCTAGAAGCCAATTAACCCACCACTATGTCTTTGGAACGTAGGAGGAAACTGGAGCAGCTGGAGGAAACCCACGCAATCACAGGGAGAACATGCAGACTCCACACAGAACTGAACTCAGGAGTCCCAGCACAGCAAGGCAGCAATGTAGACCACTGCACCCTTGAAACACACTCACTAAATGTCATCAGCAAAAAATCAGCATCAGCATGAGAAATTCTATCCGTGTAATTTTGAATGCTTTATCATACTGTCAAGATGTGTGAACTACAACAAGAAAAACTCAATCCATAAGCACTTGAAAATATCAGTAGCTCAGCCTGTAATTTGGGCAAAAACTTATTTTGTTTAGTCATACTGATGACAGAACAACTCACGAATGTAGTTATGTATTTGTGTGGGATTGCCAAGCTTTCTTTAATAACTTAAGATTTAAGGTCAAAATATTGGGAGTTAGAGTGATGTCTCGTATAATAGAGACATGCATCTGTCATTTTAATATATACGGTACATAGACTTCAGTAGAAGTAACATTCTAACCTATTATAGCCTTACCTAAAAAATAAAGCCTGTTATTTTTAGATCCAGTATTGTAAATATGATGTCATAGAAATTAAAGATGACCCCCATTACACTCCTAGACCTTACAGCACAATTACAAGCTTTCTTCAGCTGTCCTGAAAGCAACAGTGCTCTCTCTAGGATCTGGACAAGTCAAAAACCTACTCAATAATAAACATTTTCTCCTTTCCCAACAGTCTGTCTACAGGTATATCTATGATCTGCGTACGCACCTGGCTGAAGGAGTCCAGACTGACTCCATTATCCAGCAGGAACTGCCGAGTCTCCTGGACGATCTGAGTCTCCCCCAAGGCCATCCGCACTGCCACACTGCCCCGAGACTCCTGAGGAGGACAGAAAGAGCAAGGGAGAGGCATTCGTTTTCTCACATTTGCAGTTCGGAGACACGTGTTGCCAAAATGTGTCCTTAACCTTGAAGGCAGAACACCAGGTTTCAGAAGCTCAAACAATGAGAGTCAACAGCTTTTGTCAGCTGCAGAATTTTGTAAACATTGCACTAAAAGCACAGCATACCTAAAAACTATGTGGATAAAACTATAAAGCAAAAATGAAACATGTTTAACATTACTCCAGTCTAGCCTTACAAGCAATCATAAGAGACAGGAGCTTGGTGTTGACAATGACATTCAATCCTTAAATCAGTCACTTTGTTTACATATTTTTTCTGCTCTATAAATGTCTCTTATATTTAATGTGAGAAAAGGATTAGTTGATTTTCATTAATTTCATCTCTTTGTTGATAATTCCATACACATACTAACAAATACACAAAAACTGACATATCAAGAATATTTTACATGACACTCTCATCAGTTCTTATTAGCCAAGGCATGAGAAACTTGGCCCAGGTGCGCGAATCTCACATCGTCAAGAACTCGGCTTTTTGTGGTGTTGTACTTCTCAGCGATGGCATCGGCTACGGCACTGGTTCCCAGAAACAAGGTATTCCAGTTGTGGGAGCTGCAGAGACCCAGACAAAACAGACATTGGAGCTTTCCAAGGTATGTACCTGCAGGACCTCATGGGGGAAAAGGGCTACAAAATAGGGCACCACTGAGATAATGGCCCCCTATGCATGAACTGATGATTAAATGCTAAGAAAAATAATATGATCTACCCTCTAATTTACAAATTAAAATTCTGCATTTAATGAACTGATGAATCGCAAGGCAGGTGTCATGAGGATTGCTCTTTTGAAAAAATCTTCCCGGTTTTGGTAAACAGTAAGTTGTAGTAACAAAGGGGCCACAGTACGCTGCACATGAAGGACAGCGCAGAAATCATATGGGTTTAGGAAGCTAGCATGCACAGCTAGCATGTGTACTCAGTGATCAGCTGTTTCCTGCTGGGGCTCAGACCTGCCACTGCTTGCTTTGTCCTTAGCATCCTTCTGCTTCTTGTATGAGGATCCTTGTGCATCACTGTCCTGGTCAGTCTTCTGTTTCTTCATTGTGGACGGAAGGATGTGCAGCATGCGGCCCTACAGAACGCAAAAGAGATAAATAAGTTACATCTGAAGCCACAGCTCCTGGAGAATGGCTTTCCTGGCACAGGTTATGGTAAGACATGCCATGCCTTCACCGGTTGGGTCAATGAAAATTCTGAAAGTCAGGCTGAGGGTTGCTGTACTGAGACGGACAAGGAGAAAAGTGAATTCCAAAAGGACAAATTCCAGGACAGAGGCTGCTAACCTGGAAGACGTGGCCATCGAGCTCGGCCAGGGCTTTGACAGCATGCTCTGGGATCATGTACGTGACGAAGGCGAAGCCCTTGGGCTTCTTGGTCAGGCTGTCGATGGGGAAGTGAGTCTCAGCCAGCGGCCCTGGAGATGCAATGAGAAGCAATGTGAACGTGATTGTAAGACAATTTGCAACCTCCAAGAGTAGAGGACATTCTCGAAACTTTCCCCACAACACCAAAGGGCATCAGCCTTCTCCGCTGGCTGCAGTGCAACAGTACCAACCCAGGTGTCCGTTTGCTCCACTGGGACTCAGCACTGTTGTGTAGTGTCTCATGAAATTTCACTTTTAAACCTGCCCCTTTCAAAACCACACAGATCTGTTCGCTTTGCTGTGCAATACGACATTATACTAACAATATGACAAGAATGGCTACATGCATTTTCTTACATCAGTTACAGGCAAATTCCACCTTAAGCCACTCAGGCACAAATACACAGAGAAAATAAGAATAGTCCATGACAGACAGAGGAATAGTCCATGACAGAGGAAGCCTGTTGGAGTGACAGAAGAGTAGAAATACCCCAGTGAAGCAGATGCAATGAGGGGCTGTGCTCTGTGACCTACCATACTTGCTGAACAGCTCAGACAGATCCTGTTCCGAGCAGGTGTAGGACAGATTCCTGACAAACAGCCTGCCCGACTCTGAGACTTCCTCCTCCTCCTCATCCTCCTTCAGCTCGCGGTGCCAGGAGCGCTCCTCCCTGCCCCGTCCCTCGGCGCGCCCCTGTAGGGCGTGGTCGACACGGAACACCTCGATGTAGCGCCCGCCTGAAACAACAGAGCCATCCAGCGCCAGGGCGGAAGGATAAGAGATGTACCCTGCGTGGTCTCCATTCTGCCACGTTAACTGCGCGAATCCAGGCCAAACACATCTATATAACCAGGAGCCATGTTTATATATTTCATGCTCTTATGAGGTTTGTGACCACGGTCACAAAACGTTTGAAACAACGGGCTCACAACTGAAGGTTTATAAAAAATATAGTTGGAACTAAAAAAATCTTGTCGCCATTTCTCTGGCATTTTAAATCTGACACTTCTGCGCTGGGTTATCATGACACGGTGAAATCGTGTCAAGGACAACCACAGTGCATCCCATGGCACCAATTCAAAAGCCAGTACTGTATAAGGTATTAAAAGAACTGCCTGCTCTTGAACTGTTCACAGCGGAGCGGAGCAGTTCATACATTCTTCACACGAAGGTTATTCCTGAATGTGAAAACATCAAAGGACTGCATGATTAACGCAAATATTGAATGGTGTTTTAGTTTGCCCTCTGACCTCGCAAAAAAGGACAAACACAGGGCACGTTCCGGTTAATTAAGTATGGACGCATGGAATTGCCTCCATACAATGGCACCGTGCCTCAATTACAGGAGTAAAAAGGAGCAGGGGCAGAGAGGTCATCTGACAGGCCCATTCAGAATGGCAAAACAGCAAAGCAAGATGCTCTCTGCAGCTCAAGATGACATTCTGCACAACAGCCCTCTCCTGCTGCCCGCCTCTACCAGCCAAGGGCAGAGAGAAACCAATTAAAATTCCTCACCTTTCAGCCACAAAGCCGCTCTGCCGCTACACTGGGAAAATTACTTTCAACACCTCGAACAAGACGCCCCTCTCTCCTCTCCGGACCCCTGTGAAAGGAGCTCCGTGCAACACGGTCGCTCGAGGGGGAACCGAGACAAAAGAACGAGCCAAACGCCCCCCCTCCTCCCCCACCTGCCTCTCAGGCTGCTCGTGTCTCTGCGAGTGTGGCCCCCGGCGCGAGGCGTCTCTGCGAGTGTGGCCCCCGGCGCGAGGCGTCTCTGCGAGTGTGGCCCCCGGCGCGAGGCACCTACCCATATAGTCCTTATTCCTGCGCAGAGCCTTCTCCACTTCCTCCTCAGACTGGAAATCCACAAACACGTAGCCTTGGAGAGACACCAAGAGGAGAAGGCCTTTCTCACTCACTTCACAGAGCTTTAATAGGACTCATCCCGGTAGCTACTGAGTGTTCACAAAAATTCACGAGAAATCCCATTTCCTCTCGCAGACAAGGAAGGTAGCAGTGCTTTATGAACTGCTTGTTACTGAAGTATCTCCGGTTCTTTATACAAAGTCGACAAAATCCATCCGCAGATTTCTTCAGATCGAGCACCGAAACAAGAACTAGCGTGCACAAGGGGAAACGAAGTGCATTTAAATCTGACAGCGGGAGGAACTTCTTTACACAAAGGAATGTGGGAGTTACCCAGCCATCTGGCTGTGAAGATACACTGTCAAGAGACATGTCAACTAATTATTAACTACAAATTGGGCTAGATGGCACAAATTTCCCCCCCTGTTGTTCATAAGCTTTCTTCTGTTCTTACGTATAAGAACCTGCCAACCTACAGAAAGTGCAGGACAAGCCGGGAGAAACACTGACCGTTACAGGTGCTTGCTTTTTGCTCCACTATGGCTTTTCTGTTGATGCATTGCTTAAAAAATAGAATTGTAGAATCTTTTTTTCAAAAGCATGTTATAGAGCTAAATGTCAGAGCACGAGCAGAGGAGCCCACCTGTCTTGTTGCCATGTGCGTTCCTGACAATGCGAATGGCCACAGGTTTCAGAGGCACCAGGAACTCGCGCACTTGTTGCTGATGGGAGAAAAAAGAGGATTCCGCCTCAGTCCACATCTTCATATTCACACCCTACAAGCTGATCACCTGCTCCATCTCAGCCACAGCCCTATCTAGGCTGATCTATTTCCTTGTATTGCGTCACATCACCTATTACTAACTTCACCTAACGGTTTGAAATAGAACTACAATTTCAACATGACCCATCTGAAAGGAGAGTTGAGCAAACTCAAAACAAATGACAGAAATGTGACAGTGCCAACTAATTCTTTACAGTTTGATTTTGCTCAATAACTCAGTCTGGACGAGCGATTGATCTAGAGAGAGCAGGGCCAGCCTGTGCTACAGTCTCCAGGCAGCAGTGAAGAAAAAAACAGAACTGCAGTCATTAAGAAGCACTGGAAACTAATATCCCCAGCCCTCTCACCTCTGTGACGTTGAATGGAGCTCCTCGCAGCTTCACAGTGAACTCTGTAGTCGGCTCAGTCTGCTGGGGGAAAACGCCAATGAGTGGAGTAGCGTTTACTGGAATAATTCATTTACTCTCTGCAGTTCACAGCCATCTTACTCTGGACATGCTGAATTAGGCACATGGAGATCTTGCGATTGGCTGGCCAGTTTTCCATTAAACACTGCTGTGGTTTAACTAGGCCATGCAAGACATAAAGCAGCCAGAGAATATCCAAGAACAACAGTACATCTACCCAGAGGTTAGAAATGTACGTATAAAATTGAAACCATGCGAGGGGGAGACTGACCTCCTGTGTTCTGGGTGCCTTGGCAAGTTTCGCTTTGCTCTTGTGCGCCGTGTCTTTGTCTCCACTCTCGTACGCGCTGTCCAAGGGCTGAGCTGGCACAGGTTCCTTCTCCGTCACAAGCTCTTCGTCATCGTCCTCCTCCTCCTCACTCTCCCCCTGCTGCCTCACTACCTTAGAGCGGAGATAGTCCATGTCGGACAGGCCCGTCTTCAGTGCCTCCTTCCCAGGGCCTGCCGGGGAAAACAGCCTTTAAAACTGGCACCGGACACTTTGTTTTAGTTTCCTAATGATATGGAGCGCAAAAGGACTCTCGGGGTGTCCAGTCTAAGATGAAAACAATGACAATGGAGCCAATTTGTTTTTTACAGAACCCGTACATAATTAGATGAGTCCCCTTCAAGTATGGTTCCCAAGTCAAGGTTACACCCTGACCACTGCAGCTATCGGCTACAATCAGGAACGTCCGTGGTCATATTCACCATCTTGGCACCGGTTACAACTTTATTTTCCCAAAAGCTCAAGTGCATAAGAGACGGAACATTTGGAGTCTGGCGAAAGCCACACTAGGCTGTTCCCGGGGTTCTGGGGTGCCTCCAGAATGTAAAACGCTGCATAGAAAAGCCCATTAATGGTGCACAACAGCACACTGACAACTAAACACCTTCAGTAGTGTCGTAGCCAGCCAAATCATTTCTCTTCAAAGTCAGACTTTAAATGCCCCATATATAGGTTATGAAAACATGACAGAATTCCATACGTTTTGTGAAGACGCAAGATGACAACCCTAACTTTATTCAGACTATCTGAATAAAGTTCTGTGTGAGGCAACATACTTAGGTGCTCTGTTTTCTCGCCCTGGTCTTTGTCTTCTTCTTCCTCCTCCTCATCCTGCTCTGGCTCCTCAGACTCGGACTCGGAGTCAAAGTTGAGATAGTCATCGGAGGCCGCCTTCTTCTTCCTGTCCTTGCGGTGCGGTTTTGCAGCTGCGGGGTCAGCCGCTGTGTCGTTGGCCCAGGTGGGGGCCTGAGCTCGGTTCTGATGGACAGCCAGAAACTCCTGGAAACCTTCATCTCCCTCGAGCTGTTAGGGGCCAGTTTGCACAAAATACAATTAGCCCCCCCAGGCAACAAATACACGAAACAGATGGGAAAAAAAGCTGAGTGATTAGATTTGGGGCTTAAAACCCTTACTTTAAATGACCACCTGTGATTTAACATGGGTCGATAATCAGTAAAATGAAATGAAGAAAGATCACTGAACTAATGTCCAGCAACCCACCCTATCAAGAGGAAAACAGTGACATTTCATTGCTCTCTGACAAAAGAAAACTGACTTGGATTGTTACAAATACTTAAAAATCTAATATAGGGAGAGGATGAGCTCACTATAACAGATGGAAGATTAAATCTTTAAGTGTTGAATATCTGATCCTCTCCCAAATAATCAACAAATGGAAGAATTATATAAATAATTCCCTATTATATCAATAATTCTTTATTAAAAGCAGAACTTTCCTTCACTTCTTTCTAGCAATACCGAAGATCTTGGTATAACACCGCAATTGTTTTAGGGAATGCCTCAACAAAATCAGAACAGATGAAAACATATGGCTGCAGGAACTCGGTTTATCAATAAAATCAAAACAAAAATAACCCCACATTCCTCACAAATTTAATAAACTTTCAAATATTAAAGAAAGTTAATTAAATATTGAAAGCTCTGGTTTTTAAGAATATTGGAATGGTATTGACTACAGGCTACTCCGTGACAGACAGCTCAGACGAACCTTTCCAAGGGTCGGAGGCATCCCCTTCTGCCCCTTCTGCTCCTTCTGCTCCTTCTGCTCCTTCTGCCCCTTCTGCCCCTTCTGCTCCTTCTGCTCCTTCTGCTCCTTCTGCCCCTTCTGCCCCTTCTGCCCCTTCTGCTCCTTCTGCACCTGCTTCTCCTGAACGAAGATCATCACAAAGTAAACTCTTGGCCTTGCTGTTCGGGCAAGACTGAAAAAGAGCAAACCTCACAGCAAACTTCATTCAAGCTTCACAGCTCAAGGCTGGCGACAGACACACACGCCTACTCCCAACAGTACCGCCCCACCTCAGTTTTCATACGGTACACAGCATGCACACTGCTCATCTCTCTCCAGTCATACTGCGCGGTGACTTGCGCGTGGCAGGATCTCTGCTATTGTGATTTTGATTGATGACTGTTATTGGTTATTGACCCAGGCTGAGGGCCACAGGCCGCAGGGCTCTACCTTCTTCAGCCCCTGATCCGCAGCTGCCTTCTTCTCCCCGAGCTGCTCGCTGTTCCGGGCTGCACTGCCGCGGGAGTGTTTGCTCCAGGCTCTGGCCTTGGTCGGGTCTCCGAAAGACTTGCACTGTTCCACCTGCGGGACGCAAACAGAACCGTCATCGCAGACATCTTCCTTCCTCCTGGACTCCACCCGCCTGCAACCCATTCGTCTTTCATCTGTACGTTAAAACTGAACTGGGATCACCTTACTCAGAGGATGACACAAACTCCTTATTTCTCAGAGGACGTATCTTCTCATTTCTTTTCAGGGTTGGGCCATTAAATAAGGCTCATTTAATTTCTGAACATGGTGTGTGCTTCAATGAATAAATGTGAGAGGACATTTCTGACTGACTAGTATCATAGAAATTGTGATTTTGCAATGGCATTTTCCACTGTCATTTTTTATTTGCAGTATTTTCTTTGCATTGAAGCACTTCTGGCTCCAGTAACAAGTGAGTATGTTACAGTGTAATTTAGCAGTGTGTCTGATCTTGTTAAACAGAAGCCATTGTGCGATTTATCTCACCACTTGTGACCAGCAGTTGTACATTCAGAGACACGTACAGGCGTGCATGGCATTTGCAAGAAAACGTTTGTGAACCCTTTGGAATTACCTGGATTTTTGCATTAATTATTCATAAAAATGTGGTCTGATCTTCACCTAAGTTACAACAATAGACAAACACAATCTGCTTAAACTAATAACACACAAACAATTGTACTTCTTCTGGTCAGTACTGAACACATCGTTTAAACATCCACAGTCCAGGCTGGAAAAAGTATGTGAACCTCTAGGCTAATGACTTCTCCAAATGCTAACTGGAGTCAGGTGCTCCAATCAATGAGATGAGATTGGAGGGGTGGGCTGGAGGTGCCCTGCCCTATAAAAAAGGCAGACAAAGGTTGGTTACTGACAGAGTCTGCTCTTCTCAAGAAGGAGCTGTTCATGTGTACCATGCCCTGATCTAAAGACATGTCAGAGGACCTTAGAAGAAAGCTGGAAAAGGCTACAAAAATATTTCTAAAGGCCTGGCTGTTCATCAATCCACAGTAAGACAAATTGTCTACAAATGGAGGAAATTCAGTACTGTTGCTACTCTCCCTAGGAGTGGGAATCCTGCAAAGATCAGGGCAAAAGCGCAGCATGCAATGCTGAAGGAGGCGAAAAAGAACCCTAGGGTAATGGCAAAGGACCTGCAGAAATCTCCTGAACTTGCCAAAGTTTCTGTTCATGTGTCCACCATCAGAAAAACACTGAACAAGAAGGGTGTTAATGGAAGGACACCACGGAGGAAACCACTGCTCTCCAAAAAAAACACTGCACGTCTCAAGTTTGCAAAAGGCCACCTGGATATTCCACAACGCTTCTGGGACAATGTTCTGTGGACGGATGAGAAAAGTTTAACTCTTTGGCACAACACTATGTTTGGAGGAAAAAAAGCATGCACACCAAAACCTCATCCCAACTGTGAAGCATGGTTGAGGGAGCATCGTGGTTTGGGGCTGCTTTGCTGCCTCAGGTCCTGGACAGCTTGCGATCACAGAGGGAACAATGAATTCAAAATTGTATCAAGAAATTTTACAGGAGAATGTCAGGGTAGCAGTCTGTCACCTGAAGCAGAACAGAAGAAAATTTGTGTTCTGGAATGGCCAAGTCCAGACCTCAACCCAATTGCGATGATGTGGTGTGACCTGAAGAGAGCTGTTCACGCAAGGAATCTCAGAAATATCAATGAACTGAAACAGTTTTGTAAGGAGGAATGTCCTAAAATTCCTCCTCACCGTTGTGCATGTCTCATCTGAAGCTACAGGAAACGTTTGGTGGAGGTTATTACTGCTAAAGGAGGTTCTACCAGTTACTAAATACAGGGGTTCAAATACTTTTTCCAGCCTGGACTGTGAATGTTTGAACGGTGTTCAATATTGACAAGAAGTACAATTGTTTGTGAGTTATTAGTTTAAGCAGATTTGTGTTTGTCTATTATTGTGACTTAGTTGAAGACTGGACAACATTCTTATTGAGTAATTAATGCAGAAATCCAGGTAATTCCAAAGGGTTCACAAACTTTTTCTTGCAACTGTATGTGACACACTCTCACCGTGATTCTCGAGGTGTCCACGAAGCTCTTGTGGAAGTGTTTCAGTGCCCTTTCTGCATCCTCCTCCGATTTGAACCCCACAAAGCCGAACTTCCGGAACTTCCCCTCCTTGGTGAACTTCAGGCCGCAGTCCGTCAGAGTTCCAAAGGCAGCAAACATGGTGCGGAAGTGCTCCTCCTTCATCTGTCCGGAACAGACACAGCTGAGACCCCCAGACAGCAATCCTGCGCTCCGACGTGCACAACCCCCTGATCTTCATCAAGGCCATTAGGATTACAAGGAACAATACTCAACTGACTTCAATTCCATACTCTTCAAAGGAAACGTCACATTTTACTGCTCCCTGACAATTTGAGATCCTACAGTCTTATTCCCAGCTGACTGGGACTGTGATTCCTACAGTGGCAGTAAAAGGGATATGTTCTGGTAGAGCTGCCTGGGGCTGGGTGGGATTTAGAGAACCACAACTGTTTAAAACCTGCAGTGTGTCAAATGCCAAAAAGCACTGCAGGATGGAGGGATGTCTCTCTCCTGACGGGCACTGGCATTGTTGCTGAAGTGCTGAGCTACAGTATTAAGCAAGTGATGATTCCACCCTAGACAGGTACATGATAAAAGAAATAGAAACTGAACTGCAGTTCCACATTTCTGAAAGAAAATATTCCATCATCTTATGTACTTCATCAAATTGAGAAGGTCTTGTGAAAGTGAAAAGATACATCTTCAAGGAAGATATTCAAAAGTGACTTGTATGATATGTTGGCAATTATGGTCTAAAGTCACCTTATTCGGTATTTCCGATTGATTAACCCCCTGAATTCCTGAGGCAGCAGCCTTTTTCAAACACTCTCTCAGAGGAACTGGCATTTTCATAATCTAAAACATAACTAGAATCGAATTTCTAAATTACGAAAGGACACGGGAATATGACAGCTTACCTCCACAGAGGTGGATGATGTTAGTAAAGATAATGAAGAGTCTTGGTTAAGATGGGTTTATATTACTATAACCACGACTCGAGCTGTTGCCGAATGAAAAACACAGCCGTCTCCCGTATTCGCCATGTTTAAGTCTACAAGCTGTAGCCGTAGTCATCAATTTTGGTTTACATATTTCCCATAACTTGTTCAATGCAAAAACGTACATGAGCTTCCAATTAAAACGGCAAAACCATGCCATCAAAGAAAGCTGGTGAGGTCTCGAAAACACGCACGGGGCGTCACAGCAGCTGAATCCACTCAGAATACGTTTACCTACAGTAGACAGCTCTTCGATAACCGACAAAACATATACCAACATTCAATATATTATAGGAGCTCACGCTCTTTGTACATAAATTGAATTTCTCCACATCAGTCCAGTCCTCCCTCCTAGATACCTAAATGTCTTTTACACTTCGACCTGTTACCTATAACATCTGTTTTGATCACCCAACACTCACCCCATTCGGGAGGTTCTTGATGATAAGCCTGGACATGTTTACTGGTGTTTACAGTGTGACAACCCAGTGAAACGACAAATTCGCCACACACAAACAAACAAGCGTGCCGCTCTCACAACGCTGCCATCTTGCCCACAAGGCAACATAGATCACGTGGTGTTTGACCTTTAACCTCACAGTGCTTCTGCTTCCGCTCTTTACCGATACCGCCATCTGCTGGTTAAGAAGACTTAAGACAAGCAGTTAACACCTGCGAGGAAAACTCAAACACGACAGAAACAAACATCATCAGCCCAGAATTCAGTGCCTCTAGAGATAATATTTTTTTAACATTATCTGAGAGTGAAGTGGCAGAGATGAAGGATTTCCTGTCTATTGCCCTTCCGCCTGGGGACACAGAGGCAGCCGACAGACGGACAGTGTGAATTCTCACACGTTCTTAAGTCTTGTGAGAAATTACAATATGTCCAGGGTTGTGCTGCTCAAGGGCTGGTCAACACTAGAGATTGTGAACATATTTCTCCTGTGTTAAAAAGCTTGCACTGGCAACAGAGGAGCTGCACAATGAAGGAATACACACAGACAAGACACAAACCACAGTTTATTCTTCTATACAGGAGACTTGGATCTCTCAAAAACAGTTCCTGAAGATACAGCAAACACTCCTCCAGGAAGAAGCTCAATAAGAATTCCAAAAATAAAGAATACAACACAAATATAAAAAACATCCACGCTGTGCAAAACCGAATTGCAAACAAGCTGTCCCCTTTTCTCAGCTGAAATGTGTTCACACCTTGTCATGGGATAAAAATAATTCTGGAGTGCCCAGTTCAAACATTACGCTATGCCCTTCCCCATGTTCAAGTACATAAGATTCTAAGATTCCTGCACATAGCGGTTTACATTTTTGGTCCTAATTTTATATTTAGAAGCTCAGGAGAAGTCTCACTCTAACTGTAGAGGGAAGAACATCGATTCTCATCTTTCTGTCAAGGGGTTTCTGTCATGTGGCGTCCCAGCGTGGCGACAGCGCCAGTGCTCTTGAATTTACTGCAGATCACCAGTTGAGGTGCTCCTTGGGCATCATGTTATTACACTCTGCAGCTGCACGGTAGATTTCTCTTTCACAACCTCAATACCACTGGCTAGTGCAGAGAGGAAGACTGTCTTCATCAGCAAGTCAGATCCGACTTCAACGCTTCGTTTAGGGAAGAAATAAGATGTCAACACTGTGCAAAATGACCAGCGGCTCAGGCCTCGTGTGCGGATGGGTTGGGTCTCTCCTCCTTTAGCTCTCGATAGGTAAGATCAACAGTTCTCTTGTTCACGATCTCCGATGGAAGCAGGTCTAGCAGCCCAGGGCGGTTTGTGCGAAGGGGCCGGCTGCAGTGAGCGAGACCTCACGTTCGGAAGAGCCGAGCTGAAGAAGGAGAGGCGTGGACTCCAGCGCGCAGAGGAGCGCGCTCAGCTGGAGGTCAGCTGCGACGAGGAGCTGCTGCTGCCAGAGCTCTTTCCTGATTTCTGCCCCCGGGAGGCGCTGGGCTGGCGGGGCACGCGCTGGCTGGAGCCATCCCGACCGCCCCTCTCTCCGTGGGCCTGTCCCGCTCCCCCGGAGCCTGCCTTCGCTCGCACTGGGACACGCGACATGAAACAAGAGAGCAAGGGTGAGATTCGAGCCCTAACCATCACTACACCGACACCCCCTGAAGCCAGCACGTACGTCTCAACACTACCGTTCCAAATCCCTTCTTTTGTGCCTCCCTCCGAAAACAACTTCGGAATGTCGGATTGGGATTTAGGACTCACCAGTGGCTTAAGGGGTTTCTGTCATCTGGCTGTTTCTTTTTTTCTGAAAAGCCAGAGCCAAGCGCAGCACCAGCAAGGAAGCCGACTCCTCATGCAGGGCCAAGCCAAACAACACGAAAAGCCACACTGGAGTCCCAGCTGGGAAACTGGCCAAATTAAAATGAGCAGCCTTCGCCGAGGAGACAGAATACCAAGCAACCAAAGAGAGCACGCACAGACAGGAAAAAGAAACAATTCCACATTGCTGAAGGGTGCTCATTTTAAAAAGGCAGTGTCGCGTACTGCTGTGTTAAAAGCTATACTTGTTTTTAAAAGGTCTGATAGGTATGTCAGGAGAAAAAGGTGTTTTGTTGCCTTTTAAAAATACATGCAATGTACTACTTACCTAGCTTTTAAAATACTACCATAAGACCCTACCTAACTGCAGAGGGTGGGAGGTTCTCATAAGCACAGCAGTTTGGGATCCTGTGCCAGTAAGACTTTGATCCTGCTGTTTCCAGGAAGTAGGGCTCCACCTACTCTGACAACTTTCTTGGATCAGATTAGGCCCATGGAAGCCTAAAACCATGATTACTGCTCGTTCAACAGATTTCCATTTCCTGTTAATGAATCTGTAACTGGGATTTTGATAGGAAAGGGATAATCTGCTGTCAAGCATTTTGTCAGCGGTGAGTACAGATTACATGTGGACACCTGCATTACTAGCAGTCTTTCACCACTGAAAAGGATATTCATTATTGTGTTATAGCTGTCCAAAAGTATCACATCTTTTTTACAACCATCACCTCAGCACATGTTGAGTAAAAGGTGCATGTGAATATAGTGCAAATGTTTGCTACCCTTTGCCAATCAACATCACTTGGGCCTGGAACTCAGGAAGCAGCAGCATAGTGCCTAGTGCCCAGCACTCATTGCCTTTGTTTTTACATAAACCTGCTTGTGCAGACAAGGGTGCACAGACAGCAGAAAGAGGGAAACGGAAAGGAAAATTTGTTACAACATAGAACGGTAATACAGGGTGACCAGTCATTAAAGCATATCAACTTAGCAGCATCACTGCTCTTAGGAGCAGAGCTGACAACACTCTTCGCACCCAATGTTGACCTAATTGTCATCAGACGCTGGTCCAAATTCAGATTCAAAAAAGGTGAGAAGCTGTTTCATTGGCTTTCGAGGTCACCGGAGCCCACCCCTGTCGACACCGGCTGGCGCTGCGTTACATCACTGATGTGACCTCCGAGGTCGAGCCTGTCTGTGGCCATTGCCTGCAGACACAGTCCTGGAGGAACATCACCTCTGCGTGATCAGGGAGCAGGGACTGGAAGACCTGTGTCCAATCTCACGATGGTCACACACTATATCTTGGTGTTGTTCTCACACTTCCTCCAATAACACTATATCAATTTACTTCTGTCATATAAAGCACACAAAACTACAGTACTCTGCCATAAGAACACTTCCAAAACCTGCTGAATTCACCCCTATCTGCATGAGACCAAGCTACCGGCTGCTGCTGTTGGTGGTGCCTACTTGGTTTAATGCTTGGTAGTGTGTCACAAGCATATTAATTCAGTCGTATTCTTGCTCCTGTAATATGAGGTTGCTCTGTACAAGATAACTTCTTCTGAAAGAACTGTGTCAGATTAAGGGGTATCCATTCTCAACACAAAATATAATACAGATGTGAGGGTTTCAAAAAGTTTTTGTTTTCTCGGGACAGCTGTTCCAGATGTTGTAGGTATTTAAAGATCTGGTCCCGATGAAGACTCCAGACCAACACAATCTTTTAAACTTTATCTAATTTTATAAAGCAAAAATAGATGCTCCTCTTTTTTCAGGTTGTCTAATTTCTCCCAACCTGTCCTGTCTGTCCCGAAGAACATTTTGGTCTCATACAATTCTTGCTGTGTACACACCTGAGGTAAGCTGGATATAATTTGTCAGACAGATAGCACACTAAAAGCAAGCAGTACAGCATGGTTAGTAAGTGTTAATAAGGGCACATCACTAGAGATCACCATTTACAGAACCTAGTACACAACAGGGTTGACCACAGACACAGGCACAATGAGACTATACTACTCACACCTCAAAACAGCCACTACACACAGTTCAGAAGGAAAAGACAGGAGTTTATTAGTTTATCACTGATGCATTCAGATCATCTGAGGGTTGGAATATTCTTTGAAATTCTAAATTTGAATTAAAGGATCAATGAAATACCTGAGTATAGGCTGTGTGATGATCAAATCTTTCCGACATACTGCAGTAACTACACACTACTTGAAATGGTTTCAGCATGTTTCCTTTATAGTGAATTTAACACACACTGGTTCAACTAAAGTGCTGTAAGCAAGACTGCCATTCTTGCGGTGGCCAACATGCTTTCAGCACTATGTGCACATCTGTGCCCTACCAGGGTTCACATTCTGAACTGTGAGTTCCCCAGCGTCCCGTCCCTCCCAGCCTGATCACACCAGGAGCCAGTTTCCCAGGGCAGACGGCTGTCAAGAATTCCCTACACTGCGGAGGTATAAGCAGCGCAATGTGCTCTTGGCCCAGACACTGGGATCACCACTCAGCTCAGACACAGGAGAACTCCAGACCAGAGCAATTACTTACTAAAGTAGAGGAAGGGATTTAAAAGTAGTAAACAGCACAGAACAGAATGTTAATCATTAGTCACAAAGTTTTAGCATACATCTGTCCAAAAAACTAGAGAGTTACAGATTTGCTTTTAGGAAAGACATCAATATTTGTTTGTGTTTTATCCCACTTTTATGTAGTACAGCTTCTCTACAGCCACTAAAATGCTGCTTCTCAAATGTCAGGCATGTCTCAAGCTCTATTTCCACTGCTCGCGCAGATACTTAACGTAGGAAGCATATCTTGCAGGGCTCAGTACTTAAAAATTGTAGGACTGGGCATCATTAGAATATCTCTGGGAGCTTCGCTATGCTACTGTATGTGATCAAATGTATTGGAAAAGAAAATGTTCAGAGGCTCCTGTTCTGTCTGTAGGGATCATCTCTGAGTGGCAACCACAGCTCCAATCTGCTCCAATTCAAGACCATCCAACTCGAGATGGAAAATTGGAAAAGAAAGCCAAAGAGCATTTGCAAAGCTCAGCCAGCAGAACCCTTCTGGTCTACTCCTCATGGGTGCAAAGTGAGCTTTCACCCCCCTGTTTTCATCAGTGAAATCGATTGGTAACAGTCACTGAAGGCTGTTACAAAATGCACTGAACTGCTGTATTCCTGGGCTGACCCAGTGCTGTCAAACAGGAATTTCCTCTTGGCAGTGGAGTAGCAGCCATGCCTGGGATGGCCCGTGTCCTGGCTCATAGTGCGATAGCAGGCCGGACCAACCCCAGCAGATAAACTAATAAACGCAACCTGCAAAGGGAGAGAACAGGCAGCAAGTATACTGGAAGGAACCGGGGGGACCTTGAGAGATGGGTGAGCAAGAGTCGGCAGGACTGTAGACCACAATCTTAGTGTTAACTCTCGCAGGCCGCAGGCCAGAGGACAGGGAGAGAGGTGCAGGGATTTTACTGCTCTTTCCAGACACAAAAGAGTCGTCCACTTCAGGAAAAGGAAAAGACACACACACAGACACACACACCAGAACAAATAAAAAAAGAATGGCAGAAAACACGTTAACACTCACTATTGAGGATCAGAGATAGCTACCCATCTATCTACAACAGCAGGGAAATACACCAGAAGCACAGGTGTGCTCTAACCAAAGACCATTCCAGTCTAGCAGATATCAGGTGCAAAACTACTTAACACATTTCCCTGTGATCCATGCTGAGGGCTCTGCAGACACTGCTAGTCAGCCAGATAGATGTATATGTTTTGGGCTGCATCTGGGTGACAATTTCAGATTTTAATTCTTCAAATCTCACTGCACACCCTGCTGTCTTGGAAGGGTAATCTAAAATCATTAAGCTTTACAAAACAGCTTTTAAGCTTGACTTTAAAGACGTATAGGAACAAGTAATAGGTTTATTCCATGCTGAAAAGAAAAGAAAGAAAACACAACGTTTCGGCCGTGGAGCCTTCTTCGGGTGTGAGCTCACCTGAACCTGAAAGACGTATTCCCTACAAAGCCACAGTTTAGTCATTGCACAGTGGCTGGATTACATTTTCAAGGATTTCCCCAATACCCCCTCACAGAGAGCCCAATAATGCATCTCTGTACAAACATGACTTCATTGATCATTAGCAACAAAGGTTGTAAAGATATTTTAAAAAACAATACTATACTAATGGTTTAAAGCAGAGTTCATGGGTTATGTTGGCACAGGCAACACAACTTTTGTCTCTCTCTTAAAGTAAAAAATGATCACAGTTCCTATTTCAGGAACTGGGTCCAGCGATCAATGCACATTTGCTTGACTGTGGCCACCACAGTGAGAAAACACTTGCTAGGCACTATGCCTGTAAATCATTCCCTGCTGTTAATTCAAAACAAACAGAACTCTAAATCAGCAAAACTAAAATGAGCTCTGCTTTGCAACAGTCTCCCACTCTCAGAAGACTGCCTCCCCATAATCCCTGTCACACCTCAGCTCCCCATCAGTGGGGAAAGTCACTTTCTAGCCAAAGCCTGGAATGGTCCTTGTGATAGCATCTTCTTTAGCGCACGAGCATGGTGTGGGAGACAGAAGCAGCCAGGGGCGGTATGAGTGACAGTGCTTGTTCCTTGGCCCCCTTCCAAAATGCGGGACAGAAGCATCACTCTGCAAGCTGCGCAGCTGAAGCCAAGACTTTCCTCAGCAGAGGCAGCAGAAGACGTCTGTGACCTTTGAGCAGAGTTTATGATGCTGCAGCAGCGATGGGAGTCCTTCCAAACAACGAAGGTGAATCTGCCCTTGTACGTACTAATCAAGAGAAGCGCTGGGAAAATGATCTGTGTCATAACGAGCAGCACAGGTGAAAGGAAAGCTCTCTGTAAGAGATGGTACAGCAAAGCAAGTTTCTGACTGTCTAGCAAAGGCAATGGGTGCTGCAGCTATGTGAGAGTATAGGACAAGCAGTCTGAGCTCCATCGGTCTGCTTGCACAGAAACACAGCAGATGCGGCTCAGGCAGCAGCACCTGTAAATGAACACAGTGCTAAAGGCCAATGCAATGGCAGAATCACCAGACTGCACTGCCGTTCAAGTCACATACCCACCTAGCATGTCAAAGGCAGGAGGTGGCCTGCATTACTACGGAGACCCCCCAATCCCACTAAGAACCTAGAGCCGGAATCTTAAATATCACCCAAAATAATGTTGTGCAATTCAAGCCCTTCCAGCTTAAGCCCAGGCTGAAGAAATATAAGTCTTGGTGGCATCAAGATGCTGTGGGATAACGTTATATATTTAAAGATTTGTCTTCTGATATTTTTCCATAGGATTAGAAGCCAGGCTTGTAGCAATGAAAAGCAAGTGATCACCATAGCAAAGCTGAATGATAATTGCTTACTTACTATGGTGTTCAGCACTAATTCACTTGGGTATTGTGAATGTTTTTCTACGTTTTTATCAGGTCACTTTGCCCTATTACGCTAGACCCTAACTGAACGCTACACACACTTACGAACATTTGCTACAGTACATTATGGCACGTTCTTTACATAGTATAATAAAACACACCTACAGCATGGCAGGGCTACAGGAAAGGTTTGTGTGCAACCAGATGAACACCATAATAAAAGCGCAACACTGCCAATAATAGGTACTAATGTAAACTTTCACAGAGGAAGGCATGGAGCCCCTAAGCCTGACCATGACCTGTTTGGCCCCCACTGTCTAACCTCTGGGCTCAGGGGCCGCAATGTGCTGGGACCCAGACAAACTCTCCCCAGCCGAGGTGTCAGCGATCCTCTGTCCAGCACACATGGCCTTCAGCATCTGGAAGACGGCCAGAGGAGCAACATTCATCTTCAGCAGGTCCACAATGATCCTGAGGACAGACCGCATGAAAGTTTACAGAGACATTAACACTGTCGCAGATTGCTTTAGGTCATACTCCAGGTTTCTTCTGTTTTAAAAAATTGTTAAAATTGTTCCTTTCTGTATCCCCAAAATTTGGGGATCAGCAATTGTTCTTCCACAAAAGTCACCATGCATTATGAATCAGCACAAAAGAAACTGAATGAATATATACACATTCTTGGGCATGCTGTTCACTTCTGTTCACACTATAAGGTTATGAAACACGCAGATCAGCCATCCGATGGGAGCTGTATTTCAGATAGACTTTAACCCTGGAACTGTTTGCAAATGTGTACAACACCCCTCTGGAATAAACCACATGCTTTCCAACAGCGTGGAGGCCTTTATATGGCTCTCAGAACCCACATTAAGAAAGGATCAAAAATCTTTATCTTTGCAAATCCATTTTATGTAGAACTCCATTATACCCTCCCCTCCACTGCAGTTCTAATTCAGCTTTGCATGTGAGTGAGTTTCAGTAGGGCAGCTCAGTGGTGCAGTGATTAGCATCGCTGGATCGGACAGCAATCCAGACCCAGGGTGCTTTATGTGTGCTCTGTATGTTCTCCCTGTGTTTGGGATTCCTCCAGGTGCTCCAGTTTCCTCCCATAGTCCAAAAACATTCACTGCCTTCTGGGGAAACTGGCCCTGGTGTGTCTGTGTGTGTCTGTGTGTGTCTGTGTGTGTCTGTGTGTGTCTGTGTGTGTCCTGCTGGGACAGACGCTGGCTCCCCCATGACCCTGAACTGGAAAAAGCGGTTGGAAGATGGCTGGATGAATTCCAGAGTCAGAGACAGTTTCGTCCCACAAGCTATCAGATTACTGAACTCTACCCCTACCGCTGGCTCACCCTGATGCGCTCTGTATCGGAGTGCACATGCAAATAAGCATTTCAGTGCACTTGTGCACATGACAAATAGACTGAGCTGAAGCTCATCATGTTGGAAAGGCCAGCAGGGGAAGCAAGCAGTACAGAACCAGTGTGTGTGCTCTGCTGGGCCTTACTTGAACACCTCCTGGTCCACCGTGATCCCGGCCGCCTGCGCCAGCTCGAACAGGTCCGTCTCCTCCGCACTGAGGACCTTCTTTTTCTTCAGGGCGTACTTCTGGACGTTCCCACTCACCGTGGCCACCAGGGCGGGCGGCTCCAGGCTGGGCGCCAGCGCGGCGGCCTGCTGAGAGAGCGCCATTCCCTGGCAGGGCAGAGAGACCCCGTCGCTGCCGGTTTCTGTGCTGCACGTTGTCGATTGAGACTAACGAGTATGAGCAGAAACATCGACACCTGCACAAAGCATTAGCTAAAACCTGACCATATTTACACCCCCTGCCTAGAGGAATCAAAACGTCTCGCAGGACGCCTAAAGGCCACTGAAAATACCGTACTTTGTTAGCTTTCAATACAAAAAAGAATAGGTATTTTTGTTTCGTTTAATTAAAAATCATATCTTATAGACAAGACTTGTGTCTTGTATCTTTGCTTATCATGCCTCTCTAACCCCATATTCGCAGTGCTTTGCTATTGCAAAAGCCCTAATGAATAATGTTTAATCATGTTTTCTAATTTGCTCTACGGACGTTCGTATTAGTTCACAAACATGAACGGCAGATCGCGGAGATCAGCACAAAATCCCGTTTATTACTGGTGGTCAAAGCGGATCCCACACCAGTCAGGGACGTTTTCTGCATCACCTGTTTTTAGAATCAGTCAAATATTCGTCCCTGCCCGCTCGCCAATTCCGAATCAATGAGAGTGATTCTGAATAACTCCGTGTGAATTGAAAACAGGGCTCGAGTACAACTGCTTCATCAATGCAAATCCAAGAAACTCGCTCGGTCTACAAAAAGGAAAACAAACTCTCTAAGGCTAACACACTGCATCACCTTTACTAACTCAGCCAACGTGCTGAGATATAGCACCGCTGGCATTTTAATAGAGTATATGTTTCTTACCTTAAAGATAACACAGCTGTCAATTCCGTAACGACGCAGGTCCCACCCAGAAAGTTTCTCGGGTGGAAACTATCTGTGCTCCTCTACACTCCGAGCCGAGTGGAAACACGATCGCGCACCGCAGTTCCTCATGCAGAGAGTGTGCCATGTGAACCGCTGCTGGACGGTCCTGTTTCAAAATTACTTTAAATAATCAATGCACATATTTTTAAATAATATAAGATGATAACCTTTTTAACGAAAGGCATGTTGAATGACAACGTCAAGAATGTTTGAAGTTGAATGTCATTGTGTGATTATTTTCCAGTTCGCTTTCCGCTTTTCCCAAAAATAAACGAATAAAATAATGTATTTTTCTGTATGAATTATGCTAAATCTGCTTCTAGTAATTTGTTGTTGTTTCGTCGAACTAAAATAACTCCGATGTTACCACTCATGGTTGGTAATGTTGTCCATTTTTTACTCCACTGTTTATCGTCACACAGACTGACATAAAAATTACAGCGATCGTTTATCTATCACAATTTGGACTAATTTCTGATGAACAGCAGATAATGACTCGCTAGATCTGTAGAAAGGTTGTCGGGTCAAATCCCAAAATACTCCTGTTGTACCCTAGAGTAAACTATATACCTAGCTCTACAAATGTATAGTGATGAATGTCGCTTTTTAATAATAACAATAAAATAATAATAATAATAATAATAATAATAATAATAATAATAATAATAATAATTGCTTACACTTATATAGCGCTTTTTTGGACACTCCACTCAAAGCGCTTTACAGGTAATGGGGATCCCCTCCACCACCACCAGTGTGCAGCCCCGCCTGGATGATTTTTTGGATACAAGATTCAGACTAATTAATGATAAAGGACAGAACGAGAATTATTTGAACATGGATAATTCCGAGGCATATCCTACCATAATAAATCAGTCGCATTTGCACAGATTTCAAGATCAATTTTGGTTGTGGTCTACAACGTCAAATACCCGCACACATACCTTTATACCTTGAAGTAAAAATGTATAACTATAATTCATCCAGGTGGGGCTGCACATTGGTGGGGGTGGAGGGGATCCCCATTACCTGTAAAGCGCTTTGAGTGGAGTGTCCAGAAAAGCGCTATATAAGTGTGAGTAATTATTATTATAACATCTGGACATCTGATTTTAGACGATAAACCGAATCTGGACGTCCAATCCGTCCAGTAGAGGGCGTCAAACTCCACTAAACGAATTTTAGTTCAGCTGCCAACAAAAAAAAAGGATCACCAGGTGTTGCTTTGTTTTAAAGCCAGCTATCATAAACTTCGCCCCGAATATAACTTCCATTTCTCATAAAAACAGGATATAATCATTCCTTTTGTCTAACTGTAATTATATTTCAAGAGCAGCAGGCACGACGTTGAAATTAAATGGAGAAATTTAGTGTAACGCGTTTATCACTATCATGGTGATGTCCACTTGCATTTATCACTGAGCCGTGCCTCTGGAAAGGTATTGTTCCGTCTCTAGTTAAGAAACGCAATCAGCTAAATAATTAAATCAAATGCTCTCTGACTTTTATCACAGATCACAGTAGTGTTCAATATGTCAAGTATGACTTGACAAAACAACCTATTGCCAGAACAATTATAGAAACATCTAAAAGCTTTCATTGAGGCTGACATTTCTCATGTCTCAGTGCTTTGTGTCTACCGTGCAGTCAGGGGAAGAATCGAGATGTACACATATGAGAGTAGGGTATTTCAACACAGAGCTTTTTTTTACCTTTGGGTATATATTGGCAAGTAAAAAATCGTTCCCTGAATAAGAGTAATGCCCTCAGCCTGAACGTCCCCATCAATACTAGCTGTCAATGGCTAAATTCAATTTCTGACTCATATATTTGCCAAATAGCGCATTTTAATTGTTGAAATCTAACTGGGAGATTTCAAAGTATTTAAAAAAAATAATTTAAAAAGAAGTCAAAAGAACGAGGAGCCGCATAACGTATCACATTTTGTGACCTACGGTGTAAATTGACAGCACAACAATTTAAAAATATACATTTAATATTTTTATACAAATTTAGGTTTCTGTATTTTTTTCAGTGGTTTAATATGGTCATTATATGGAATACTATTTTATCCCCCCAAAGGTGAATTATGATCATTTTCTTATCTAAGCATATTTCTACAACACTCAGATCACAGGAGATTAATTTTTATTAATCTTTATCCTGTCTTTACAAATGGCCACCACTAATTCAAAATTACTTTTAATCAGACTAGCAAATAAGAACTTGCAATTCCAGTAATGGCAGGAGTGGTTTCATAAGTTGCAGTACAATTTATGTAACATTTGATTTAATAAATTGAGTAAAAACGCTAGGCTTGAGAACTTGGCATGAAATGTCCTGGAAGTCATGATTTCAAAAAGTCTTCTATCATGAACAGCTAAAGAGATATTTCAAAACCACACCAGGGCCCTGCCAGAAATCAAGTGTTCTTCCAACAACCTGCAAGTAGCTACTACGCTGAAACATTGGCATCTTCATCTCGGTGCTTTATTGTTATTTACAAACGATGACAAAAACTTCTTAAGGCTTATTTATGAATGTCTGTTACATTTCCGAAGGTAAACACCCACCCTCATCAGTCTTTCACTGCAGTGGCTGTTACAATTCTTATCGCCAACAACAGAAGGGCTTTGTTCAGTGCTCCTGTGACAGAACCCACGCCCAGCACGTCTGCCTCCGGCGGCCTGGGCGAGCTTTTGTGCGAAACGAGAAAGCAGAGAGCTGGCAACAGCCAGGCACTAAAATCCAGCTCCTACTTTGTTCCAACGGGAGCCGTGTTGAGATACTTCAACGTTATTTTCATTGCTGACTAGTACTATAAAGGCAGAAAAAACAATCCTGCTGAGTGAGCAATGAAATAACATGAGGAAGTAAATTAGCAGCGCACATGTGTGATATATTACACAACGTTCTTATGTATCCAACATCACAGGCCTCTCAGTCACTACCAGTCTCTACCATTGCTGACCTGCAACACCCAAGGGCAAAAATCATCTTCAGATTAAGGCTAAGACGTACACAGTTTCCTTTTTAATAATAAGACTATGGAAGTAATTCAGAAGGCAGTGTCCTCACAGGAAAGCTTGATAAGGCTGCAACTCCACCCATCAATTTTACACATTTGAAAACATTTTACAGAAACGTTCATACTCTGTTGGAAACAGTACTGTAGGTATTATGATCAATAGGAATACAGTACATTTTAAAAAGAACTACACTGTCCTACTGAACATGGGTAAGATGACAAGAATATCTGGTTAAAGGATGCAGAATGAATTGATCATTTTATCCTTTGGCTTAACTCGACACCAGATGGACACTCCCGTGACAGGGACAAACCCCAGGCTGGGTGCAATCAAAGCAGCTTGCTGGCACAGCAGACCGAGGCCTTCTTCCTCAGCAGTCTTTGAACAGCTAGACTCCCATTTCACGTTAAATGCAGAATCTGCTCATTTTATCCCATCCTAGACGGCAGTGGGTATCAGCCCACAGCATGTTACAAAGCACGTTACTCTCGGTGAATAGCCTGAATGTAATCACAGTGAGCTTGTGGCACTGAAAAGCTGACAGCAAGGAACATTCCTTGAGTCTCTCTTCTGCCATACATATTCAAATCAGCTTTTTATCATTTTCTGCAAAGAGTTTTTGAACTGCTACACATTTAAAATAGTGCATCTTCTTCTAAAACACTAACCTGGATCAGTGGCAGTTTATCCTTCTTTACTGATTCTATTTATTAATGGGTCAGTGATGAGGAAGAGTTTAGCACAAGGTATGAAAGATCATCTCCACAATGCCTTCTATTTAAAAATGTTAAAAATAAAATACAGTACAGTAAAATAAATAACCACAGTTCTGCTTCAGATATGATCTTTAATCCTCTGTGAACTGTGACAGTCCAGGTCGAAGCCCAGTTGTGTGAATGTTGTAAGAAACGCTGCTCCCATCTCCTGTCTTGCAGTAAAGCAGCTGCTGCTTTCAAGACGTGGGCATCTGGGAACAGCCAGAGGTGGGAATTCACAGGTGCAGGTCAGGTCCTGCATCAACAGTTCAGTCTCCCCTGCCTGAGGCGCCAGGGTGCCCCGCCAGGGGGCACCGGGCCTGCAGCGGCAGGTCTGTGGGAACTGGAGGAATGGGGCGGGCCTGTCCACCTCAGGTGGTCCGCTGCCGTTTGGTTTCACCCGAATCCTCCGGCTGCTCCTCGGGGGACCGCTTCCCCGGTGAGAGCGCCCCCTGTTGGTCCTGTAACACATCCACAGGGTAGAGGGAGGCCACGGTGGGGGGGGGGCTGTCCATCTTGGCCAGGTGCGTCTCCGGCTCCAGCTGGACCTCCACGATCTCCAGCCCGGCCAGCGCCCCCTCCTCGCCCTCCTGCCCGCCGCCCTGCGGCGAGCCCAGGAAGGAAATGACCCCCTCGCCCTCGCCCTCGCCGTCCTGGGGCAGGCTGAGCTGCAGAGTGGCCCCGTCGCCGCTGGCGGGCAGGGCCGACGCCCCCCGCAGGACTTCCTTCCGCAGGGCAGCCAGCTGGGTCTGCAGCAGCTCACGGTGCTGAGCTTCCAGCGTCTCCACCTGCACACACACACAGCCATGAGCAGCCTGTCTCTCACACACACACACACACACACACACACACACCCACACACAGCCATGAGCAGCCTGTCTCTCACACCCCACACACACACACACACAGCCATGAGCAGCCTGTCTCTCACACCCACACACACACACACACACAGCCATGAGCAGCCTGTCTCTCACACACACACACACACACACCACACACACACAGCCATGAGCAGCCTGTCTCTCACACACACACACACACACACACACACACACACACAGCCATGAGCAGCCTGTCTCTCACACCCCACACACACACACACACAGCCATGAGCAGCCTGTCTCTCACACCCCACACACACACACACACAGCCATTAGTAGCCTGTCTCTCACACACAACCCCCACACACAACCACACAGCCATTGCCAGCCTGCCTCCCACACCCCCCCACACACACAAACAATTCCAAACCCCCATGCATTAAATTCTTCTTTTATTATTTAAAATGTGACTATGTAAAAAAATGAAATTTCTTAATTTAGCATAGTCTTCCTTCTTTTCATCAATGTAGCATTATTACAATCTCAATTTTCTTATTAGTCATATGATATGTTAGTTTGGGACAAAAATCTGAATTATTTATGATACATGAAAAAAGTCTGATCTCCAAAACCTGCTATGATCCAACTGAGTAAACCCCTCACAAAACAAATACCGTGTTAGAAAGCAGAAAAGCACACTGTGGTTTTCCAACATTGTCTATATCCAGTTCCAATACAGGATAGTCAAAAAACGCATGTAAGCAAGTTTCTTCCAGTTATAATAATGAACTACACAGTATCTTCAAGGTGACCGCTGTGTTCATCTATAATGTGCTGTAGCTGCAAACACTACGAAACATTAGAAGTAAACTCAGCCAATATTAATTCACAGCATCTGCACATACATGTACAATTAAATGAGTTTTGGCCCCAACAACTACATCAGGTGATTCCTGGAACAGGAAGCAATTTACTGGTGCTCATTCACCGGAAAGCCTCAAACATATATACATTTTTTATGCCCAATATGGGCATGTGAAAATACATATGCAGTAGGCCGCCACCAAGACTGCAGAACTCATGTTCACAATGGCACTGAAAACATTTATTCTGCACCAAAGATTCTGGGCCTCAGATAAGAAAAGAGGGGGAACAATTCATATCCTTGATATATACATCTAAACGTTCAGTTTTCTGCATGTACCATAGGTCCACACACATTGTGCACTAGTATGTACGAGTGAATGAAAGCAGAGAAAACATCTACAATCTTTGCATGCATACACTACTATGCATACATACGAACCAACACTCAGCAGCATGTGCTCTAAAGATTTCACAGGCCCAGACGTCACTGTGGAGATTTTCACCCTGGAGTGCAATCTCCACCTCTCGTTCACAATCAGGCACCGGACTCACTAGTTTACTGATCTTCTGTTCTGTGTCCTCCTTGGCCCGGTACAGCTGCAGCTCTTCAAACATCTTGATGTTGGCCTGAACCAGACCAGTCATCTGCAGGGGTGAGGAGATGAGAAATGGGAGGAGAGGGTCAAGGAGGACATGTGGACAACCCTCATGTGATACAGTACAGTCCATCTTACAGCACTGTGGGAGATTCTGTTCTCATCCCACAGCTGTAACCCTGCTTGGCTGAGCACTCTACATTTCTCCCCTTTCCCCTGGTTATTCTTATTGATCTAGATGAACATCTTCAGCTACGCTGCCTGTGCTTGGCATAAAAGTTCACCTTCTAATCCGTAGGAAAAAGAATTGCTACTTCCAGTAGGAAACATAATCTAAAATGGTTGAAAAGGGGTAATATCATACACAAGATGATTTATTTTTAATTGGATTGTCACCATGTACAGAATCAGGTACTGACTGAAATCACAAAAAAATAATAAACCATTCAATCATGCACTGCCTGTAAAATTTAAACCGATACAGGTAAAACCGGACTGAATTTAAGAAACAAATCTTTTTAAGCCTTTCTAACCCCTTTAATCTACTCTGACAAGAAAACCCATTTCAATCCCTTCGCTCCCACCCCCCTGAGCCCTTGAGGCGCTCCTCTTCAGTAAACATCCTTTTCACCTCCAACTCTCACGGCGTCTCCTCCAGCCTGCAGGGGAACAGGAGAGCCTCCTCCCCTCCCCCACCCCTCCCGCTTACGTGATCTTTCAGCTGCTGGATCTCTGTCCGCAGCTTCTTCTCCATCTCGTCCTTGTCCTGCCTCAGCGCCTGGTTCTGCTGGTGGAGCTCCAGCAGCTGTTTCTCCAGCAGCAGGCCCTGGTCCAGGCTCTCCCCGCCCTGAACCCGGGTCAAACGGAAGCAGAGGAAGATAAAGGACCAAAACCAATCACCATGAAAATAACGATGAAGGGTGGAAGAGGAGCTTTCATAACGGAAATCAATGCTTCTGCAATAAACAAATAAAAACAAATATAAGTTTGTTCTTATGCAGCATTCAAATCTCTATTACACATATAATAGTAGGAAGCTGGAAAACTGCAGCTGAAAACTGCCCTTAGATCCACAGGAAACCACAAGCCCCCACTGTTATAGAAATGCTAGAGAAAATGGCTGTCCGGGCAATGGGGAAAGCAATTTTAAGCAAGAGGTAAAACACTAGACTGGAAGGAACAGAAGACATTTCATGTTCTTAAAGTTTAAATTCCCAGCTCCACACTTAATAGACAAGTCTCAGTTTTTCTTGTTACAGTTTACTTGCTTGAAATATAACGGAGCGAAACGAGAGCTTTCTTTCCCGAAGAGAAGGGAGGCTGCCTGGGAGTGAGCAATCTGAGAAGACAAGTGGAGTTTCCTTGAAGTGTGTGCACCATTCCATGTACAAGCAATAGTGGAAAAACAAATGAACCTTTATATGCCAGCAAATATTACTAGTAACACAATATTGCATGATCGCAGCGTGCTGGAACGCTGTGAAATCATACAGAAACGTGTACGTAGACACTGATGCAGGAAGTATATGTGAAACACTTACACATTGTGAGAAAGACAAGATGTAAAAAAAACTGAACTGAAGTGAAAAGGCACCACTTGCCTGTGCTGCGAAAGAACACAGGCAGGAGACCTGAAATGAATTGCACTCTGTTTCCGTTGGTCTGCAGGATCAGTCAAACATTTAGAACACGAGATCTCTCGGACTCTGTGGTGCCCCGGCTGTCCCTGTGCTGAAGCCACTAGCGCGACATGCAGTGAAAGAGCAGGGGCACCGCGAGGAGCCACTCGGACTCTGCTCGAGGGGGGGTGCCATGCAGCCCTGTCTTCTGTTCGCCACATTGCAGTGTCTCTTCCTTCTGCTGCAGGCAGCCGCCCCCCCATCCTTCTCCGAAACAGGAAGTGCAATCCAGTAATTAAAATGCTGCTGACTCACCTCCTGCTGCGAGAGCCGTGTTAGCCCAAGGTGACTGGCATCACCTCCCTCTCCCGTTCAAACAACCACTGGAGTTAAATATATCCCAGCAGCCCTGGCAGCCCTCGAGACTCCAGGGGCGCAAGAAATCGAGTGCGACCCGCTTTGAGCCTAGACTAAACTGTGCTCTGGCATCACATTTTACAGCAATATGGTAAACTGTTGCTACGAATGTGGTGCTCAGATAAATGTGGTGGATTTCTGACACTTAGTCTTGATTTGTTCCAACTTTTAAACACCTGAGTGTTTCTACGGTACTGGAAGCCTGAGGCAAAGACTCTAAAATGGTTCAGCAGTGTCTCGCTTTCTTTTCATTCCATCATCAAAGACTGACAGTCTGAGACTCAGCAGACGCCCTCATCTAACAGTCTTTACTGGATTGCTGAGGGTGTTACAGTGCTGTACTCTCCTCCGGGTAAGAAAATTAAATGTCGTCTATCCTACGGCGAAAGCTCATCTGCAGGCTTTATTGTTTTCCGGATAAACACACAAAAAAATATAATCGTGTTTGTGTCTGTATTTTCAACAAAGCCACAGGTGCATTTTGGAGCCCAGAAAGCAGTCATCCTGATTAAACAGACAGGACGAGCTGGCGCCAAAGGACACAATACAGCACGTAAGCACTGCAAAAATGTTTAAATCAACTACAAGATAATGTTTTTTTATTTCTGGTTTCATATTATGCACCACAATTTGCCTTTGTCTTTTTAGGTTCAGAATTATTCACCCATCCAGTTTCTAACTGCCCTATCCCAGCAAGCAACGGGTGCGAGGCAGGCACGCCAGCCCATCACAGGGCACACATATCTACAAACACACCAGGGCAACCGGCACGTCTCGGAGGTGTGGGAGGAAACTGGAGCGCTTAGAGGAAATTGAAGTGAACACAGGGAGACCATGCACACTCCACACAGGGCTCCAGCACCACGAGCCAGCAACACTCACCACCTTGACACCCAGGTTACAAATTATTATGACCGAGACGTGTCTCCTTCAAAACAAATCAAGCTTGTGGTACAGAGACATGTTAAATTGTGGATGATTTATATTTTATTCATTTTTTATGATGCACTGGCTCAGTTCCCAGTCTCAGCTCCTCGGCAGCCACTCCCTTGCCGACTCAGTAGAGATGTGAGCGCGCTCCAGCCCCCCCCCCTGCAGAGCCATGGTGCACGCTCAACACAATGACACACAGCCCAGGCTGGAGGAGCAGCCTGTCTGTCCCTCAGGCCTGCAGGCCTCTGAAAGTAGCAGGAGCTGTAGTTTTGCCAAGAGGGCCCCGTGCAATTAATCCTAGCCCTGCCTGGCAGCACTCAGCCAACAGCCAACAGCCAACAGCCCAGCTCACTGTCTGCTACTGGCATGGCACAGACTCAAACATATCTCTCTAGGCATTTTTTCAGAATCAAACTTCCACAGCTCACAAATCCAGCTCACAAATCCATGGTCAGCTTTGCTGTGCGTCCCATCAGCCCCAAAGGCAGACCGGAGACAATTTTCTCTCCAGCTGAGCTGAAAGGAAACCAGGCCCGCAGAACGGCTGAGGCTCGTCTGAGCACAGGGTTCGAGCCCGGGTCACGTCACTAGCCGACTGTGACTGGGATTACCCACGCAGGGCTCCCTCAGCCCTGGTGACCCCTGCAGCCTCCCAGTCACCTGGTGAGCATGCGGGGCTGTGGGGGAGGGACGTGTGGGGCCACACAGCCTGCAAACACAGGCCTCTCCACTGCAAGTCAACAAACACGCAACTGACGACACAGAATCAGGTGGGTATAACAAAAATAATCGGCAAATCGAAATCTTAAAAAAGCTGGAGCTGCAAACCTGACCAGGAAGGAGAAATTCTGTTGCATACGGACAGTAGCGCCCCGGAGGTGGTACCTGCTCTGTGACCATGCTGGCCGTTTCTTCATAGACCAGGTTGCCAGTCTCTCCGTCGGGGTCCATGAGGACCAGAGTCTGTCTGCCCGTGGCCTGTGGGGAGGGCCCCACTGTCTCCTCCGCTCCCACTGCAATGCCATTGCTCACACTGCTGTCCTTTAAAGAGGCAGAGACCACAGACGGCCACGTCGGTTCATTCAGTCAGGAGACCCACACCCATTGATGCTGAGGAGCACAGCTTAGATGTATAAATGTATAATAACATATCACACTGCACAAACTGCGCCTGCGTGAGTCTCCAAAATCAGAAACTCAAAGCAGAAGGAAGTTAAAGACCTCTAGCTTCAGACTGCTGCTAGGCCACAGTTCATGTAAGGGTGCAAACAAGGCTATCAAATGTGAACCATTGCACACACGTGTCCTCTTATTTAAACAGAAAGAAAAAAAAAATTTTTCAACAAGGACACATTTCCCTTTAATCTTTTGGAAATATCTTTAATCTAGGCTAGATCAATTACAGCATGCATGCGATGCTTGAGTTTTGCACTGCATTAACGGTACATTTATATATGACTGTATATCATGTAGTGGATGTAACCTTTCAGCAGGATGATAATTGGTTCTGTACTGCGCTAAAGTATAAATCTCATGTGCACCATCGTTCTCGCGTTAACGAGGTGCATTTGGCCGGTGAGCAGGCCAGGACATTTTTGACACCCAGTTCCTGAACTCCCTCTCCACCCTGGCGCCACAGCAGGCCCCTGGCGTACCTTGGGCACCTCGGTGAGGAGAGTCTCCGTGCCTGCGGCCGTGGCAATAACAGTCTGTGCCAGAATGGAGCCGATGGTGCTGTAGTCCCCATTCGAGCCAGCCGTGACGGGCAGTCCGCTGTAGGCCTTGGGATGTGCCTCCGCACTCTGCTCATAATACTGCCGGCTGTTAACCTCCTGGGAACAGACAGACCACAGGAGCCCAGAGCCCCCGTCAGCTGCTACCCACAGCCACAGGGCCAGCTGCGCCCTGGAACCCCAGCGGCTTCATCAAGGTCACGTTTGCCACCCAAACTGGAAACACGTTAGCGACACGCCTGGGACCATCTCACTGTCAGTGTGCATCACGAATACTGTCAGGCACTCAGGACTCACAGCATTATTTGTTTTGTTACACTTTGGGGTAAAGTTACAATACTACTTAAAAGTCAATCACCAGGAACATTAAAGTTCACCATTAACGGACACCACATTAACAATTCAAGTTATATACTGATTGTTAGATGAATACCATAATCCCACAGCCTAAACCGAAAGTGTCTGAAATTCCTTCCTCCCACACAAAATTAAATACGACAGACACGTAAAGTTCCTCTGTGTTAAAATGCTACATCAAATGCTGACTCAAATGGTGAATCAAGACTTTTTTTCTGAAATAGATAAGGCATCAATCGAGCAGTCCTTAACTTGCCAAAAAAGCCAACAAAACACTATCGTAAGCACATAAAATGTGATCATTTAAAAAAACAAGTTTTTTTTTTTTTTTTGCTCAAAGCAAAACTTACAAAGACACTATTCATGCCCACAAACCCAATGGTATCGATACCCAGTCCCATAAATGTAGCAGGGGAGGACAGCTGTCTATCAGGAAAGTGCTGAGCTTTGCCTTTATACCTCTGAGCCAGGCAGGTGGATCTCAAGAAAGACACATCTGCAACTACTGTTTTACAAACACAACTCATAGTTTACACACTCCTGGCTGCCTTCAGCAATAATATTAGGTAATTATGAAATGGATTTTTTTCATTACATTCTCATCAAATCTGTTACAGTTTGAGACTTGGCAAGAGCCCTGAGAACCAGCAGCCCTGCTTCGATCTGATGAGCTTTAGACATGCTAGAAGCCCCGTAGTGCCTCTCTGGTGCAGAAGTGCCAAATGAAGGAGCATCAGGTGCCCTCGCTGACATCACCGCAAACCGCAGACATCAGGTGTAACAGCAGCACCTGCAATTCTCCCAAGAGCAACAGACCCCTGGCCAACTAGCACCCACCCTGTTTCACCCCTGGGAATCTAGGTCATGAGGCTCATGATGTGACCCAGGTTCGAACCCTTGTTTGAGACCCACGGGACTCAAGCGGTGCTCGGCGCAAACACTCTTCTGGCTCTACCTGTACTAAAGCTGAGCTCCTGTTCACAGTTCGGCCCCCCGGGACCCGATACCTGGGTGATCTGAATCTGGAAGGTGGTGTGCGGGTTGCGGAAGTGGGTCTTGTAATGCTTGACGGCCTCGTCGCGGCGGTTGAAGCCGTTTCGGCAGCGGTAGCAGTGCCAGTGGGCCCCTTTGAACTTCTTCTCCCCTTTGATGGTCCCCACGATCTCACAGTGATTGCAGCAGCGCAGCACCTTCAAGCCTGAGGACCAGAGCAGAGGGCAGAGGCAGTTCATGACACAGCTCGGCGGCAGACTGACAAGGCCCAGCTGTCCGTATTGCCTGGTTATTGGAGCCAGACCATACTGGACCAACGTGACCAGAAAGACACACAAGCGTTTAATAATTAAGAATGGACTGCAGAGGACAACAAACAGGCCTAAATATATCTGGCAGATCAGACAATGAAAACAGAGAGATGAAATACAGTATAGAGCTGTAAAAGTGGCTTTCTACCAAGTGTTGATCCAAGGGTGACAGATTTCTAGAAAGGCACTTTATGCCATCTTCTTTTCTGTAAGCAATGATTCTTCTTTGAATTCCATTTCCTTTCAACACAACTCACCCAGCAGGCACCTCTGCTCGTAGCTGGACAGGCCCTGACTGAGCTTTATCAAAGGGCACCAAAGAAAGTTTGCTTTTCTCTCAAATACCTTAGAGGAAGCTAAACATAAGCTACTTTTATGCTATTTTCAAGCTGGCAAGGCAAAAAAAAGCACTCAAGCTAGAAAGAGTAGAGAACCGTAAAGAACATAAAAAACAAGAAGACGCAACAAGGAAGAGGTGACATAAGAGGAAAAGTGGCAGTTATATAAGTGGTTCCTTTGAGTCCCGTCTCGTGCCTTTCTAACTGCCTCTGCGGTCTCCTTCCTCCGGTCAGCTGCAGTGTCTGAAGCTCCGTGATCACAGCTGATCAATACCTGGGCTCGCTCATTTCCGCAGAGGTCAATTGGCAAAGGAGACCCGGGCCAACTGTACAGAATCAACCAAGTGAGGTCACTTTCTGACAGATCAGCAGACAGACCTACATGACTGTTTCACAATGTTATCAAAACGTTTCAATGTGTTTGGTCCCAGGTATTTACCAATGCAAGCTGAATGGTTAAGTGGGTTTCAAAATTTCATTTATGCAAATTTCACAGTTCAGCCACACAGCACGAAATTCTCTTTCCTCGGCAGGAAAATGATACCCATAGGACTGACAGTTTGCATAGATGCAAACACAGGCCCTTAATCACTTCCTCTGGGTTTGCATGAGTGCATCGCTTTGAAAAACACGACCCTGCTGACTTTAAGTTTGCAGCAGAATTGTCCCTATGCAATTTCACACTTTGAATAAAAATAACTTTCACTAATCCAATCAGATAGACTTCCTTATTATATGACCAAATATATTTCCTACAAGGTTTCATGAACTAGTACAGCGTTCTGACTTTCTATTGGAAAATGCAATTCTAATCTCTCACACTTGGGAAGAAGAGGAAATTTACACAGCTACTGTACATGCATCCCCTCAACGTGACAACACCTGCATTTTTTACAATTACAGTCACCCAGACTACGCAAAAATAAAGGTCTTCCAAAAATCAGATGGCAAATTTGAGTCCACTAAACAACAAACCAAGCAGTCTAAGGAGAAACTTTCCCCTTTTCATTATCCCACAATTAGGCTGGCACTGCAGTAGAAAATAGTTACAGAGTGCATTTTCTTTATCAAAACTAGACAAATACAACATTTTAACTTTCCTTCAGAAGATAAACAAAATCCTTCTAAATATAACAGTTCAACCAACATTTACTGAAGGTGTCAAAATCAACAAGTATAAAAAACAAAGTTCCTTAGCGTGAGTGCAGGCAACACAGGGAGAACATGCAAACTCAATACAGACAGCACCCCTGGAACTGTGGCCAGGGCCCCAGTGCTGTGAGGCGGCAATGCTGAGCACTGCACCCCCATGCCGCCCCCATCAGGTAAAATAGAACACAAAGTGGGGATCAAGAGTAGCAGAAGAAACACATTTGTCATTTGCTACTACACATCCATCTGAACCATGATTATTCATTGTGACACAAACCAATAACAACTACATAAACACTATTCCCACCAGCTTTTCACTGGTCTAAAAAATGAAACGCAAAATATCCATCAGTTTTCAGTAATTCCCTCCCATCAGGACGTACGAGTACAAGACCTGATCAACAGAGGACATGACACAGGGATGAAAACAACACCTCAACCACCCACGAGAATACCAGAGCAGGGCAGCTAATAGGAACCAAACTGTTTGGCAGCTTGATTTTAGATGGTACAAGATCTTGAGGTTACACTGGATGAGCAGAAAAGCAATATCCTCACAGCTTCACAGGCTGAGATACTTTAAAAATCTTCCAATACCCAGCACCTTGTGTCGGTTTACAGGAGAGGCTCAGGCTTGTAAAAACTCAAGGCAATCAATTTGCTGCGCAAAGGGAGTCTGACGTTTCCTTGCACGCTCTGTGACGGCAGAGCACACGCAGTCGCACACATGGCAAGACGCAGCGCCAACAGCCCCCTTGTCGAGGCCCTACGGAACGGGGGGCGAAGCACCTGCGAAGTCGATGCCTTTGTCCACGTGCTTGACTCGGTAGTGCGCCCGCAGGATGACGGGGTCCTGGTAGGCCTCAGCGATGCTGCAGAAGGGGCAGTGCATGTGGGAGCCCTTGGCCCGGGCTGTGCACTTCTCATCCTGGCACAGGACCGGGTTGTAGCTGTGCTCCGTGCCCTTGATCCTCACAGAGGGGTGCGCCTAGGATGTGCAGAACAGTACTGTTACAATTGCCTGCAACGCAGGAGAAACAATGGGGTTTAAAACAGCCCGCACGCTGTTCTTGTACTCGTCTCGCTTTTATCATTCAACATGTCTGGAGCAGCCAGTCGACTGAATGGGACCTCCCAGCAGCAGGCAGTGCACGGCTGCACGAGAGCTTCCCTGACCGGCCTGTCCCCAGTTGCCCGTCCTGCTGAAAGCTGGAGGAACCGGCCGAAGGTCCACCAATCTCACAGACCACTGCCCTGAGCCGAAAGCCCTCCTGCCAGACGAATGGAATGGGACTGGGCTGCAGTCCGCCTTGTTCAGGCCCACTCAGTCGCTGGGAGATGTTCCTAATTTTATGGCCTTGCGCTATTCATTCAGAGGCCTCTGCACAACGCCTGCATTCGAGGCTGTAACACAGCACGTTCTGCAGTTTGACGTATGGAAGAGCAGGCGAGAATTTGGTTCCAATAGGTATGTCTGCTCCATAGAGACGTGTGTTTAAAGCGATCAGACCTAATGAAGCAATACGTAAAATTAAGAAATCCAAACAATGAAGATAAAACGAAAAATGAAAATGGTCTGGAACAGGTTTATGTGGGGAATATACTGTACAATGTAAATCCTAATACAATCTGTTAAATATCTACTGAACCTTAATTTAGCACAAATTATTTGATTAAGCACAATTAGGGTACACTGAAAATGATTATATAATTACATTACATATTTATCATGAAGACATTAAGGGTGGATGATAAACTAAAAAATGTTCCTCATATTATTTTAATCTGTTAAAAATATACATTAAAATAATGTGTCATTTAGATCACGTTTTACTTTCACCTCTGTCACATTTTTGCAACTGGGTGTGTGTTGCTTGCACGATATGATATTTTAACTCACAGAAATATTTTATTGGTAAAAAGCAAAATACAATACAATTCATATCACAGTATTTTACAATCTTTGCAATTTTTGGCCTTTGTGTAATTGCTAAGTTCTGTTAACAACAAGTCTTAACCAAAATAAAGGAATGTATTGATCAGAATGTTTATAGATTATAAAAAAGCTACATAGAAAAGATTGTAATCTCTTTAGCCTTTATCGCAATACTTATTTTCCCAAACAATATCACTGTTAAAAAGTCATGTTGTGATACATGTTATACATAACTATCATCCAACCCTAGAAGACATGCTTCTTCACTAGAAGCATCACATAACACAGAGCACTGATAAGAGCAACGACTACTGTACACCACCTCTACAGATTCAGAGCCATGGGAACTGACTACTGACAACAAAGAAATGCGCGCTGTTCCCTGATGAAACCCTACTTATCCATAACCGTTTGAAAACTACCCAGATGCAGGCAAGATTCAAAGGAAATGAAGGGGAAATCTTCCAGCGGTACGGTGCAGGAAACAGCTCCTGACGCAAGGCTGGGAAGCACTGACAGCAGCTCTTCCCGGCGAGTGCACGCTCAGGCCGAGGCTGGCGCTGCGACAAGGACAGCGGGCGAGGGTCAGGCTGGCGCCCGCCCGGAGCACTGCGGCAGGCTCGGACAACACCGGGGATAACAGGGAGTGACGGGGCGTGAAGCTCCCGAGAGGAACACCCAGCGCACAGCTCATCCTGCTCCTGCTGCGCAAACGAGGGGGAGGGAATCAATACTGCCCCCTCCCGCACTCACGATCCAGCCCTGACCCCTTGCCACCTCTCTGCCAGACTGCAGCCTCCGACGAGGGGCTGGGAAACAGCAGGAACTCGGTGATCCAGTCTCGGGAAACAAGGAGACTCTCCTCTGCAGAGGGAATCGACACGAAGCAACTTCTCACAACCAGCATGGGACCACCCAGTACAAACCCATCACAGAATCTGAATAGCTAGGACGTTATAAAAAGTGAAACTTTTTTTTTCCTTCAGATAATAAAAAGATAGAAATTTCCCTATAGTTCTGAAGATGTCGCATTTCCTTGCGGCTGGACAGATTGAGTCATGAGCTTCTTTCACATTCTTTCTGAGAACAGAGCTTAAATGAGCAAATTCCCTTCATCTATAAAACAAGCCTAATACAATTAGTATGTTTTACCACATAACCCTACAAGGCAGTTCTCAGCAGCAGCATCTGCACGTTTCTACACTGAGCTTAAAGCCTCAAATGAAGACATCAAGCAGACAGACATTTTCTGCAAAGAAAAAAAAACCTGCCTGACTGAGATGCAATCCATCAACAAATGGAAAATAAATATCCTGCAGCCTTTCCTGCTCACAGCAGCATTAAAACTCAGAAGGGCTCTGTCTGCTTCCTCGTCAGCTGCCAGTCTCAGGGGGCTACTCTCTCTTGCAACAGTACTGCAGTGTCCTTTTGGGCGCATCAGCAGAACAGCATGGAAAGCACACCGACACGCAGCGCACTCACAGCCCCTGAACCGAGCACAGCGACACCGACACGGCACTCAGAGCGGCCCCCGTCATCACCGGTCACCACTGAAGCCGCCAGAAAAACAAGTACAGTCTTTGTTTAATGAAATTTTAATTAGCACCAAAACCCTGTCATTATACAGGATTGTATACAAAATATAATGAGTATGACAAACTACATAGAACATTTTCAGTCATGATGCTGGCTCAGAACTCTCTATCCCCTAATGCCTTAATTTCCACTGGATCAATGGTTACTATTATGGCTTTTTTTCAATAATGCAGTGTCTTTCAGGAACACAACTATCTCGTTATTAGGGAAATAGATATACCCATGGCAGAACGCTTTCACCACCTGAGGTGAAGATATTTCACCCCAATGACACAAGAAACGCAATCGGAGATCTGATTTCTAATGATTTTCCTGCTCTGGAAGCGCCACAATTCCAGCTTCCCACAAATACCTGGCATGTGGGTGAATTCCTGGCAAACCCAATTAGCCTGGAAGGAAACACTATTACCCTTCTGAACTGGACTGGGCTCCTCCAGTTCGTATCTCCAGGGCCTGCACAAAGCATCATTTTGGAAGGCACCAGCTAAAAACAGTTTGGCAGTTTTGTGAGTGTTTGACCTGCACAGTCATCCTTCAAAATCTCAGTCAGACATTAGAGAAAAAAAACTTCAAACTAGTAAGTAGTGAAACTGTGTGAAATGTCAAGAACATCTAAAAGGGAAACCAATCTCCAAAAACTCCAGAAATTTCAATATATAAAGGTTAACAGCAGCAGTATTTTACATATTTCTTACACTGCTGCATATTGCTTATTCGGAAATCAAAAACACAGACCTATCGACCACCAAATAAGATTTACCAAAGCTGAATAAGCTAACTAGAAGGGGATTTGAAGAAATGCGTCCACCTCAGTATGGACTTGTCTGTAGGTACCAACAACCAGGCTTGTTTTCACGATCTTTACATTTCAAACTAAGAAGATATGTTGCTAGACGAATTAGTCAGGACAGGCGAATGTTCCGAAAAGGAGAAGCCCAGACTCGTTACAACATTCAGATTAGGAGGGATTTTAAACACCGGGTCCCGCAGAGACGCAGTCCTGCGCGTTTTCATTCTAACAACACAACTCCTAACGATCAAACCACTGGCTCGGCTGCAGCCTTTCAAACACGTTGCCAGCTCTGTAGGTGCTGCGGATTTATAGAGAGCTATAACACCTGCAGGAAGGAAGCCAGCCAGGGCTGGAGCTGGGAGCCGGGCAGGGATAGACTGTACTGCGTTTCTGCTAGGCTGTCCAACCAGGAAGACTGCATCTGAAACAAGAGGGGATGTCAAAGCGCCTGACAGACTTGTTACAGCTGAATCTTCGGATACTGGGCCCAGCATGGTCGGAGCTGGGTGTTTAAGGGTGTCGAAGTGGCGCAGACTCGGGGAGAAACAGAGTGACAAGTGAGAGCCTGTTTCCTCACACTTAGTCCACTGAAAAGAAACACGAAGTTCAGGCCGAACCACAGCCCAGCTCCTGTGCTCCCCCTACGCGTCTGTCTCGAATGACTGTGCTAAATAGAAGTGGGTGTGTACTACTGCAAACAGAAACATACATTTACATTTCTGATCGGGCAGACCAGTTATATTCTGACACCAAAACGCAACTAGAAAAAAAAAATGATATCCACGAAGAATGCATCAGTACGTCTCGACGGTGGGAATAAAATATCGTAACGCTAAATAATCGCGCCTCATCCTCACAGAGCTCACGTTAAAAAGTCAAATATTTCTACGGAACACCTATTAACACTGTGGTAGCAACGGATAAAATACATTGCACACAGCAGCTCTGCCCAATCTCTCAAGAAGCTACAGCAGTGAAAAGCAGTCCAAATCAACACACAAGATATTTTAAAGTGCACTTTTCTTGCCGGTTTTTTTTTTTTTTGGCATGACTTCATAACTGCAGTTTTAATTCCCGAACACGCACATACACTTGCGCTTTTTCGCGTCGGTGTCCCAAGTGCAGCTCCCGGTACGCGTTTCGCGTTGAACAATAACACGTCGTGAGAAACAGCGCCCCCTGCCGGGCCTGCATGAGCCTCCCGCTACAGAGCGGCTGTCCCCTCTTTCGCTTCGCCAGGGTCCATGTTTGACTTTCCAGAAATTCCGCTAAAAAACCGTCTTTTCACCTTTCGGCCATCGCGCTCTCTCCTTCATGCAGGGACTCACGGGTGCATTTTAGGCGTTGCGCTTTAAAATGTTGCGGACTTTCGGGAGAAACAGCTGGTGCCACCCCCGCTTTTTGCTCTTTTAAAGCTTGGAAAACGTAAACCACCAAAAGGCCTTGCTTGGTTACAGAAGTAAACATTAGAACGAGCCGGGGCCCCGGAAACGGCTCCGCAGAAACTTTGAGCTGCTCCCTCGCGTACTTACGATAAAAGCTGCCATTTCCCCCGAAGAGGCGTTACAACCGAGTCCCGTGTCCGGCTTCTAGCGGCTTTTTCTCGGTTTAAACCAGCGGAACATAGCGCCTGCAGGGTCCGGGCTCTGCGCTGTTCGTCATCGGTAGCTGCACACACAGACTTGCGCCACTTGCGCAGACGGGCTCCGTAAGCTACGACAGTGACGTACAGCGCTGGCGGAGCCGGGGGCGCAGTGACGCTGCACGGCTTCTGTGCGGCTTCCCTAATCAACGAAGGAGTACTCGCCAGACCCTCCGGCCCTTGTGTGGGATTTAACTGGGGAAAGCAATCTACAACCGTGATTTTTTTAACTCTCTGATTAGCTCATCTAAGATCACAAATAAAGTAGTGTACAGACATAGGCACAGACGCCAACAAACTTGCCAAAGCAGGAAGCGCTTTTGGAGGCGGACATACAGGACAAAGCGTACATGCATGCTCCCGAATGAAAGCTTTTCGGAAATATTTGTTTAAAAAAAAACTTGGCAATCTGTTTTATTCGAACCTTGCAACATTCGGGGAAAAGTACATGCTCTGAACCCTGTTGTCGGCGAAGTACCATGTGTCTTAAAATTAAGGCGCTTTTAGAAGCCACTTTGACAACAAGTGATAACAAGATTATACTAATGTTCTTACAGTAAATTGTGTAAGTAGTAATATGTATACCATGTACAGCTCTGTTTGGTGTTTTCTGTTACTGTACATGGAACTGATTCTAAAGGGCTTGCAAGTCAGCACAGGCAACATGAGTATAAAAAGTTATTATGAGGTAACTTAATTTGCTGTACAACACTTATAATTCTCTCTCTCACATGTGAGCCCAAGTTTAATGCAACACTCCTGGTTATTTACACTGTAAATGTCTGTGAAAAGCAGTACAGGTGTCATGAATAAAGTCCTCTTTCTGTCTTTTGAGAAAATACAGGGCCAGTTTCCTCAAACACCCTGCTAAAAATATTTATCTTCATGTCTCCAACAGGTAGGCAAGGAAAGGAAGTATTTGAATTCTGTACAGTTGTGCCCCAACTCTCTGTAACCCTAAAAGATAACCTTCTCTGTCCACCATAATGAGATCACTTTCAGCTAAACACTCAAATGGGACTTTAAGCACATTGTGATAGCCTCACACATAAATACAATTATCTGCAAACGTAAAAAAACACTCCCCACCCCATCCCCAATTAGTGCTGCATGTTTTTACAGTAGATTGTCTAAATAGTTGTGAGCCACAGAAATGTAAATGAATCACACATATAACTACCTATTTATGATGATCAATTATTCTAGATTACAATAACAATAGCTGTGATTCACTACATACGTCTGTAAAGTATTAATACAATACAATGATCAGAATCCCTACAGTTTTTCAGGTCAATAAAACATAACTGCTTCTCCAATAATGCCCTGAGATATAACACAAAGACTTAATTATTTAAATGCACAGTAACGGATATTTATAGACCTCCTCATAGCAATTAATAATTTTGACATTTAAACCCACAGCCCATCTCAAGGGACTGGGGAATAAAGCAAATACAAGTAAAGTAAATATTTTCACGCTCTTCAGGCAGTATGATGGCTGTACACCACTGAGGCTCAGTGGGCCCTGGGGTGACAGAACAGTTTGCTTTGTGGGTCATTTCGGTTGACAGCAGGGCTCTAAGGGAAGCAGACAGTGTGAGCGAAATCGTTGCTTGCAGTGTTCAAACACAGATCTGGAGTAAGAAGAGAGAAAGCTTGAAGATCCCATTTCTGTCACAGGGAAGGGTCGTCAGGTACAGTATGTGTGTTTGCTCATGCTCATCAGACTCCCATATTTATTCATATGTTAACCTGATTTGTGCAAAAGTAATTCTTGTTTTTACAGGATGTGTCCCAGCGCCACTCCTCTGGACTAGTGGGGGAAGACAGGTATGAATGCCACACTATGATGCAGCAGTGGACAGGCACTTGATGAGGGCAGGCAGAGACTGTCTGAGGTGAGAGCTTCAGCAGCATGACAGAAGCACAGATAAAATCAGAAGGGTCTGTATCCTCTGGCCCTCTTGTTTATAGGGTCTCCCTGCTCTTTTTAGAACCTCCACACATATTTTTATTCTGAATATGTTTTAACTTGATAATGCACTTTTTTCTATCAATAAAATCAGGTCATACTGTTTTCAACAGCTTTGGGTTGTTTGTGTTTATAATAGTAGATGTGAAAGCAGTGGCAGTAATAGTAGATTTCTGAGATGGATGGAGTTGTTAATCATCCATCCATTTCCTAAACCTCTTTATTCAATTCAGGGCAGACTCTATCCCAGCAGGTAACAGGCCTCAAGGCAGGATACACCCTGGGTGGGGTGTTTGTATTGTACATCTCATGGCACACAGACAATTTACCAGTATGTCTTTGGGCTGTGGGAGGAAACCCATGTGAACACAAGCAGAACATACAAACTCCACACAGACAGCATCCCAGGTCCAGAATTGAACCCAGGGTCTCAGCACTGCAAGATAGCAATGTTAACCACTGTGCCACCCGATAAATGTGTGAAAATATATACTGTCTTGTATAACAGTTAAAAGATGAGGTCCCTGTATGCTTATGTTTCACTTTAACGCTTCTCTTCATAGAGAACTTGAGTTCTTTAGGGAATTATTAGGCCAGGACTATGGTTTGCATCTTTCCACTGTTTTTTAGCTTGTAAAAATAAAAATATAATTGGGGTATTTCATGGTTTACCAAGTTCTAAACACAAAACGGGGGGCGGTGCAGTCCCCTGGTTCCTGCCCTAGGTGGAATCAGCCGATGTACAAACGCTGCCTGCACGAGTTAATGAAAACTGAGCATACTCCTTTAAGAGGGACAGGTTGAATTTGTCCCACTCTTTGCTGAGTAATTGGGTTTTTCCTCCCCGCCGCAGTATAAAGGGCTGCAGCGCTTCTCAGCCTGCCGCAGTGCCCCTGATTTCATCAGAGGAAAGATGAGCTACACTTTGGATACCCTGTACGGCACCACCGCCTACCGCAAGGTGCTCGGCGACCCGCAGCGCAATGTCTCCAGGTCGTCCGGCTCCCTGACCTCCAGTGGCTTCCACTCGCAGTCCTGGTCCCGGGGATCCTCCGCTTCCTCCTACCGCCGCGGAGGCTACAGCCAGCTCTCCTCCGCGGACAGCCTGGAGTCCTTCAACGGAGACATGAGGTCCCGCAACGAGAAAGAAATGCTGCAGCTGCTCAACGACCGCTTTGCCGGCTACATCGACAAAGTGCGGCAGCTGGAGCTCCAGAACAAAAACCTGGAAGCCGAGGCGGCGGCGCTGCGCCAGAGCCAGGCTGGCAGATCGGCCATCGGGGAGCTGTACGAGCGCGAAATCACCGACCTGAGGAGCGTGGTGGTGCAGCTGAGCAGCGAGAAAGCCCAGGTGCAGCTAGAGCAGGAGCACATCGAGGAGGACATCCAGCACCTCAAGCAGCGGCTGGACGACGAGACCCGGACGCGGGATGAGCTAGAGGCAGCTATCCGGGCCATGTCCAAATACATCGAGGAGTCCGGTCTGGCCCGCCTGGAGCTGGACAAGAAGCTGCAGTCGCTGCAGGAGGAGGCGGCTTTCCTCAAGAAGAACCACGAGGAGGAGGTGGGGGACCTCCTGTCGCAGATCCAGGGCTCGCAGGTGACGCTGGAGGTCAGGGACGCGCTCAAGGCGGACGTGACCAGCGCCCTGCGGGAGATCCGCAGCCAGCTGGACGGACATACCTCCAAAAGCGCGCAGCAGGCGGAGGAGTGGTTCAAAGGTAAGATTCCCCCCTCGCCGGCTGCTCCAGGCCAGTGCGCCGCAGCGCCCACCCGAGCGCATCCCGTCAGCCAGGCGGGCACGGTCTCCCAAAGTGTTCTTTAACAAGGTTTCTGTAAGGGAAATACCTTTCAGGTAGGGCTTGGTGACAATACCGCCGGATAGCAGCCTCATGTAGGCTCTTTAAATGCCCGTGCCAAACCACGCTGGCTCTCTAATAACAAATAGCCGGAGTCGGTACGAGAGTAATAACAAGACTTTTTGAGTTTTTAGTAAAAACGTTTCAAACCCGCCGAAGACGCAATTTGAATCGACTACGTAGATAGGAGGTATAGGAAAATGGTTTGTAACTTCTAGAAAGAAAATAAAATACGGGTTTACTCGAATATTAATTTTAAAGGTTCCGAAAGATTATTTGTGATTTACTCATAGATTTTAACACTAAAGCACTATTTAGAAAAGTTAATGATGTGGCATTTTCCTCTTAAACTATTGTAGTGCTCATAACATGTGGACTGCATGTTCTTTTATTGCAGTCCTTAGGACACGCTTATTTAAAGGTTTTGCTCATTTCTATCGATTGGGCACTCATCTTTGAATACTTAGCAATTTTGTCATCGAACGCTTCACTTCACAAGGCCGTCAGATGCTTGTGAAAACCACCACGTAGCATGCTTAAGAATGTATCCTAATTAAATGCAGTACTTTAAATCAATTCGTAAAACGAAAATGATATTGTCGTTTAAATAACTTAGAACAATTAATGAGGAATTCGTATAGCTCGTTTATTTTAAGGTCATTCTCCCAGCTGGTGAGAAATCCGCATTGGAACGTGTCTGTATGTAAAATAAATACTGAGGGAAAAGCATGAATTATTCGATCCTCGTTAAAAAGTGAGTGGTGCCATCTTAATGATACATTAAACTGGTTCAGGCTCACTGGAGTCACTTTGCATCTCCGTATCACAGAATCAGTCTCCGTCCTTGTTCTCTTTATTCTGGCTGGAACTCCGGCGGCACTTTGAAAGGCCTTGCTCACGGAAGGCTGTTCCCCTGTCGGACGGGTGTTTCTGAGAGACTGCTGGTGCGGGTTGCAGGCGCGGCGCTGCGGTTCAGAGTTCAAACGGGCGCCGAGCCCCCGGATCACCGCAGTGCTGACACGGCGCGCAGGCAGTCTGCCGCAATAGAGCAATACAGCGCCGGAGATCTGCCCCACCATCCCGGCAGGGCTCTGCTTAACATGACCGACTCTACCCGAAACTGCCAGCTGTATGTCGCCTTTTTATGCAGCTTTTTCAATATGTTTTTTTTTTTGTCAGGGGAATATTTTTTTGTCACGAGTGGAAAAGCGTTTCTGACAAGATAAGTGTTAACAATTCCGTCCCAGGCGCAAGGCTCTTGTAGTTACATTGTTTTTTATTAGTTAATAGAGAAAGGCTCTTGTAGTTACATTGTTTTTTATTAGTTAATAGAGAAAGGCTCTTGTAGTTACATTGTTTTTTATTAGTTAATAGAGAAAGGCTCTTGTAGTTACATTGTTTTTTATTAGTTAATAGAGAAAGGCTCTTGTAGTTACATTGTTTTTTTTTATTAGTTAAGAGAGCTGCACGTCAAAGCAGACTTTAAAGACAAACGGGACAAACAAACGGCGATGCTGGACAGCTTTAGCCTTACAAGCTCCTACAGTCGTGGCGTCATGAACTGCAACACTGAAGCAATAGAATTAAAACACACAACAACGAGCCCTTCAGGCGAATCAGGTTAGAGATGTGCGGCTGTACCGTGCCAAGCGCAGTGCAGTGAGTCAGCAACCTGCGCGGAACCCGCAACACATCCCGCAGGCAGCTGAGCTCAATGATCCAGGCTGTGATTATATTACAGTCATTCGTGCACTTCAACGTTATTTATACAGTTTAATAAAGACGAGAGGACCTTTCTTATAATTTCTGCAATATAAAAGCATTTGGGTTTTTGCCTTCCCTGTGTTCAGACTGACCATTTGGTAAAAAAAAAAACACTTTAGCAAAATATCACCGGTTAGAGCTTGAACTTCTCCCTTTTACTCTAAAGCGGCCTTGTGTCGTTTTCAGTGGATCATTGCGGGTTTTCCGCAGGCATCCTGTCGCAGCTCCTGTCGCTTTCAATCGCAGGCTGATCTTAAACTTCCTCTGGAATTCGGCAATTAAGACATTAGGTCAACCCAAAGAAATAGGGGTGCGATTTGCAGTGTTTTGGCCGTGACAGGCTTAAGAAGTTAGAATGCCCTTTAAGTCTCAGTTATTTTGTTGTGATCTGCGCTAAAGTTATCTAGTATTTGAGACAAAAAGCCAGTCGACCCGGCGTTAGCCAAAAAAAAAGGTTCTGTAGGGGCACGTAGGATAGCCCTGTTAGTCATTCGTGACCGCCTTGCCGGTTCTGTTAAAATCAATACTGATAAGAAGACGTGTTCTAGACCACCGCTGATTGTTCCCTCTTCGAAAAGTACAATACAGTCCGTTTTCCGAAGTTAAAAATCCAGCCACAGATCTTTAACAAATTGAACTATTCATTTTTATCCCTGTACTTAACACTAGGGGGAGCCCTTCGCGCCATCTGCTCCACAAGCAGCGGCTGGGTGAGAGATTAGTGGGTGTGTCCTTGCATGTTCTGTCCAGTGTAGTGCGTGTTTGCCTGTTATCGGATATAAACGTGTGTGTGGTGCTGTCCAGAGAGGTGCAAGCCTTCACCTTTTAAAATTTCCAATGTATTTCACTGTGAGTGAAAATATTAGTGGAGGTTATGGCATACTCAACAACAATAACATACAATATTAAAAGCAGAACAAGGATTAGAGGTCATTTCTGTTTCAGTCACTTAATTAAACTCCCTCCTTGGATGATATGCTTAAACTGTGAAGTCATACTATTCTATTTTCCTTTGTTCCTTATTTAAGCATCATCCTTTGCAGAGAGGTATTAATGGATTCTAAAATTAATGGGGGAAACCATGCAGGCATAAAGTTTTCATGCTCAAAACCATTGAACCAGATCTATGAATAGATATATAAAATGTTCTCTAGTGTCAGAACAGGACAACACTTGATTTTATTTTCTGTTATCTTCAGTATTTCACAGTCCCACCCCCCAGGCACATACAGTACACAAACCCACAGCACAGCAATGAAGTGGCTGCAGGTTTTCTCTGCGTGTTAGTGGAGTTACTGTAAGTGACCAGTCAGCAGTGCATGGTCTGTGTTATTTTCTCTCTGTGTTTTGCACATGCCTGTGGGAGAGCAGTGTGCAGGTGTTGAGTGCTCTGTGTGGACCTGCCTGTGAGACTGTTGGTGGAGCATGGGAGCTGTGTGGAGCATGGGGTTTAATCCACAGTGTCAATGACAACACGGACCTCTGCGCTGCCAAGATCACATAGGCTGCTCCAAGGACGATCTGGCAGACGGGAAGCACGACAGAACAGAGACACGGACAGACAGGCTGTGTCTCGCGCCAATCCGTGTGCTCCATTCCCCATCAGTCAAACAACAGGGCTGTCAGCTGTGAGGGTCCTGTCCTTGGTCAGGGCAGAAAATAAGGTTCCCATTGCAGAGCAGTTTGAGCCATTTCAGGTTTCTGGAATATTGTTCAAACTGTATGGATGCAGCAGAAATGCAGGCATGTTGAATCTACATCTCTATATGTAACCACTATGAATTACCAACAAGCTGGTAATTCATAAAAGTAAGTGGCTAAAATTGCCATGCCTTGGAAGCATATGTCCTATCCCTGAAATGATTGGACTGA